>NW_024543084.1:1000000-1600000 GCF_018167655.1 Microtus oregoni
AGGGTTGGTGCCAGATTGCCCACAGTCATTCAATACCTAGAGCTTAAAACTATTCTTTTCTGCTCTGAGTGTATTTTTCTTGGATTAAAGAAGATTTGAAATAAATATTTAGTTTTCCCATTAAACTAGTGTTTTTTTATTAAGTAAATGAAGCCAATGTGTGCATTACGTTCCATCCATTTATCTAATGAAAGTTGCAGATTTTCCGTCTCACTTCAGCAATTAGCAATGTATCTAGAGCATTAATAGAAATTTTATATGGATTTTTATTTCTATTATCAAACATTTTTAAGTAAACAAACTAAAATTCATCACTGACAGAGTGCACCTAAAGAAACTGGATACTGACAGGTAAGTCGTACACTGCACAAAAAGGAATTCAGATGTAAAACAACCCTGGAGAAAATTAGAATGAATCTCACTGCAATAGGAGATATCTACATTTTACAGTGAAAAATACGCAAGAATGCTGAACTTGTCGCAGTTGGTAGGACAAAAGTAAAGGTATAATTCTCAACAACTTTCCAAATCCTTGCAGTACCCTCTTTCACTTTTCTCTATTAGGTACTGGAGCACAGTCCTTCCAAAGCGAATGCTTCATATTTTGCCTTATAGTTTGAATTTTACTATTTTATCTGATAAATTAGTTCATCATACTTTATTTGCTACCAGGTACTGAAGATCATTTGTTAACACTGTAGGTTCTCATTTTATATTATTTATTCATAATAACAAACATCTATTTATAATTACAAGTAGAAATTTTTACAGTCATGAGATATAAATGAATGAATATCATCTATACTACAACTAAACACCAATTTTTAATGATTCGGATGTGTCAATATTTGTTACACCTCAGTGATAAAATGTTCCAAAGTATATTAAACAGGTACAATGATAACGAAGAAGAGTGATCTACACCTTGAAAAATAGTCATTTTACCAACACGTAAAGTTTTGTTTTATTTTCCAAGAAGCACAAAAGAAGGGACCAATGTCTTTTCATCAGAGAATGAGTCAGTAAAATGTGGGGAAACTGTGTGTGATCACGGGGTCAGAATGAGGTAGACAGGAATCAAGCAGAAAAGTGAGGGGGGAAATTAGAGTTCAACCTCATGTTAGCTCTCAGTTTCATTGCTACTTTGAAAGACAGCAGCCATCTATCCTGCACCATTCCAAACAATGTCTCAAGAGAAGTCAGACGTGGGACCTTGACAAGACCTTCCTAGGTTGATTTCCCACAACTAGCAACATAATCATCGCTTTGTTCAAACTGATCCCCCAGTCTCATGTTCTGTGTCTGCCATACTGGAGATAGACATTTGTACCAACCAGCAGCTGCCTTCATTAAAACACAAGAATATTGGCATTGGAAGGTTGACATGCTGGGTTTTTCTCATCCTGCATTACTGGATTACTGCATCCTTGCTTTACTCAAGCCCATTCCACATTCTACAGCCAGGCATGCACTAGCTTCTCCCTCCACTAAGAAGCATGAACAAAGCAATGAAAAAATAAACATAGGACACAAAATTGATACATTGACCAACCTACCATCAGCCAAACTGCACACCTTGACCTCAGTATTTTTAATTATTTCTTTTAGTATTTGGGTTACAATATAATTACTTTATATCTCTCTTCCTTTTCCTCCATATTATGTCTTTTACATTCATGGCTTCATCTTTCATTAATTACTGTTGCACATACCATATATATATATATATATATCAAAGTATGTATATATATATATATATATACATACTTTGATAAGTATAACATACTTAACCTGTATTATGTTGCTTGTAGGTATGGTTTTAGGTATTGGATAATTAGTTAATTTTCTCTTCCCTAGGGGAGACTATTTCTCCTGCTCTCAGCATTCCTTTCTTGCCTATAGTTCTTTGTGTGAGGTTGAAGCCTCCTGGGCTTCCCACTCCACTTTATTATGTCTATTGTCAATGTCCATGTTCAGCTAGTATTTAAGCAGCCCTGATGATACTTTATGACTGTATATTCTGACATACTTGGAGACACAGTCTTACTGACAAATGTCTGATTTTCTGACTCCTTGCTACCCACTCTTTCCTTATGTTTCATGAGCTGTAATTTCAGGAGTTTTCTTGTAGATTCATCCACATGGACTGGGGTCCACAACTCTGCATTTTTATTGGTTGTGGTTTTCTGTAATGGTCTGTGCTGTAAAGAGAAGATTTCTTGATAGGGGTGAAGGACTTCACTTATCTTGGGTATTAGGAAGAGTACTTAGGATGTGGTTAGATATTATGCTAGTTTAATGAAGTGGTGGTTGTAGATAGGGGTGTTTATATCCGTTGGAGTGCAGGGGTCTTCTGGAGGCTGTTTCTGAAGTTCCCTTCTTTTTCCCATTTTGAATAATAGATATCATAGAAATTGAGGACATTGTATTTACTTCTTTAATTCATGATCTTATTGGAGCTGATGACTTCACAGGTATCTATAGAGTGGCGTACTTTAAAATATTCTTTCTCAAGCTGAGATTCCAGTGGGACATGGGTGGTGCATACATGAAATAAGTACTGGGTAGGGGCACAGGCAGGGTACATGGTAAGTTAAAGGAGACCCTAGTCCATGAAGCAGTACCCCATTACACAAAAACATCCTCAAAAACAAAAATGAGAGTCCATTATTCAAATATTTTACACTACTTTCCGGATCCTACAGGTATTAACATAGGTTAAAAACTGGAGACAGTTTTGGAAGAATATATGCCAGTGACTGCTAAGCACCTTCAGTATATCCTAAGCAATTCTTATGAAACTAAATAATAATAATACAAAAGGTTTTGGAGTGTGTTTTTTTCATATGAATAAGAGAAAGAGTAATGAAGAAAAAGGAAGTTAAATTTCTAGGGAGATAGAATATTTATTTTTATTTGTTTTCCTTTTTTCTCATCTTTCAAAATCCTTCCATAAAAAAGAAACTTCATAGTTTTACACAAACCAACTTGAAAATAAAAAAAAAAGTGTCATTCGCACTAGATCCTCATCTGCTGACAATCAGGAAAAATAAATAGAATTAATTGATTGGTTGAGAATTCTTTGGTGTAACAGTTATAAAGCATGAAAAATTTGCATAGTTGCTATTTAAACAGGCTTGATAATAACAGTTTCTAAGAAAATGAATGAGGAAGAAAGGCCTTTTAACCCCATGGCTGCGTATACTTACACAAACTCCAAACTGCAAATCAACTGTGAATTACTCATTATTTCAGCATCCATTTTTCAAGCCGATATTTTCTATTGCCAAAATGCCTTTTCTGTGCAATTGGAGTTCAAGGGAATTTTATACAGTTTTGCTGTCCACATAGATACCCATTGAAAGTGATGACTATTTAGAAATTTTAAAGAATGTATATGTGTAATTTGGCTGCTCCAGTTAACAGATGTCTCATAATACTTTTGTACCAATTCCTTCTGATGTTAGCAAGATTTCTAGATAATGACAAATTACCCTTTGCCACTTCTCAGCTTGACAGACACACTAATCTCGCCCCCCTCTGTGTATGTGTGTGTCTCTGTGTGCATGTTTGGAGAGAGAGAGAGAGAGAGAGAGAGAGAGAGAGAGAGAATGATGTTTAGTTCTGCATTAGAAAAAGCAAACAAATCTTAGAACCTTGAAACATTCATGTTTCTTTATTTGAAATGTTGGCATTATTGTCAACATTAAGTAAGCAATTCATAAGTTATTAGTCTGACCCACAGTTTTGGGGGCAATGTCAAATAATTTACAAATCAAAACCCTAATTTTCTATTTGATTTCATTTCTAACTACATATGGACATTGCTTTGATGAGATGAAAGGAAGGGAGTTTAGCAAGCTGCCGTGCTGCTTTTCCAACATGGAGCTTGTTGGCCTTTCTTCCCCATCTTCATTTCTATTTGTACTAATAGGAAATTAATAGAGGAGAAACCTGGTCTACCAGTTGTTTGCCAGTGTTTAGTAACGGCTGGCACAAAAACTTCACATTTGAAAAGGGAATTATTTCCTAAATGGAGATTTCAAGTCTATAAATCTTTTTAGGGAGTGTATGTCACTTAAATATCCCCTTTCAGAAGTATCACAAGACTTCTACGTTTCCAGAAGCTAGGCCCAGGCATCTTTTTAAAAGGTTTCCTCTACCTTATGAGGTCACATTTCAGCAAAGACAATTCAGGAGATAAGTTTTTGAATGTTGACCAAACAGAAATTACAATTTGAACATAGTACTAAATTGTCAATTTGTCCCAATTTTGTATAATATATTTCCAATGTTAAAGTTTATTTCACCTCAGTTAGATATTCTCTAGAAAAATAGAAAAGGCCTGAAGATGTCCTTTTTATTTCAATGACAAAAGCCATAATTTTGTCTTACCACCACCAAAAATAATTGTGGTCTTCAAATAGGGGGTACAGTAGAACCTGTCCTTCTGTACTAGAGACATATTTAATCAATTTTACTTTTTTAAAATAGAGCTTTGATATTTATAAAAGGCTTAAGAAAATTGAAGATAAAAAAGAGTAAATGAAGAAAATCTGTCAAGCACTGTTCTGTTTCAGGAAGGAAATTGCAGGTGATGCTGGTGAGGATCCAGCTGCTTTGTCTTCTCCAAGTTCCTTCACAGGTGTTCACAGTGCAGGTGCTGGGAACATTCAAGGCAGAATGGGACTTAGCACAGCATCAAATTTGAATTGAGCCATTTAGACAGGAAGCTTCTCATGAGGAGAAAATTTAATTTGCTAGAACTAGGTATGATGGGACTTACCTAAGAGACAGCAATTGGGAATAATTGCCACTAAGGCATTCCAACTTAGACCACCTTGGTTCAGATGCTGGCTTCTCCATGGTTGAGTTGATTAATCTTTTATTTTAGTATATTTTTGAGAGAGGATCTTGCTAAGTAAACCTACCAAGCTGAACATTCACTATGTAATCAGGTTGGCCTTAAACTCACAGCAGTAATGCTTCAACCTTCTGAATGGTGAATTATCGGCATGTGCCACTCTGCTTAACTTAAGTATTCATCTTAAGTAATTAGCACATATAATAAATTGGAATAACAATAGTGATGTGTACATATATACGTATACGTATACATATATATTCATATCTACTGAAGATGATATGAGATATAATCTGTCATGCACACAGATACACAGGCATGTATATATTTATCATCAAATAGTTCAATTATTATGAGTCAAATTATTATTAATCAGATATAATCACTATTACTTTATGTGGGTAGACTTCAGAAATCTGACCTAATCATCAGGGGCATAGTGGACTCTTGTCAAATCAAGATTGAATTTGGGTACACTATTCTAATGTCAAGTACATTTTCATAAAATATTCTTGACTCATGTTCATTCTCTTTAGCCCAATTATTTATTCTGATTTTGCATGGAAATCCTAACATCCAGAAAAAAGCATATGAAGGAACAAGAAAATCAATGAATAAACAAAATAAAAGTAATTAAAGTAGTCCATAATTACAATACCCCCCATCTTTCAATAAGGGGCATTCTCCTTCACATTACTGTCAATACTACTTAAAACGTAAACCAGTAACAGATGAAAGAAAATTCCACTGTGTCTTGAATGTACTCTCTGACATTAAAATTACTTTCACTGTATTTCTGATAGATTAACTATAACTCAATTCTTATGAGGGCTGAGTAAGTAAAACACCGCTGCCACATCTCTCAAAACAGTATGTGATGGATCATGCAAAAAAAAAAAAATCCATGCTACAACACCTGCTAAGTTAAAGCTGTAAAGTAAAACCTGTAGTAGCAATTTCAGATTAGCATTCAACAGTTACCTAACATTTATTAGTTCTTTTAAATGTTTTATTAGAATTGAAACAGCCAATATTTGCTCATGTTTCATTAAATCCCATTTTCAATGTTCAGCTCAAACCTAGTGATGAAGGAGGGCCCTTTGAGCTTAGTGGTAATATCATCTAAGCCTGAGAATAACAGAAAAGACTTCAAAGTCAACATCTCTTTGGTCTAAGGTAACAGGAATACCTGAATAATTACTCAAAATTATAATACTAATAAAACATGAATAAAGAACCACTTATAGTTCATCTGGCATGAATTATTTTAAGTATGTCTAATAAAAAAAGCTTTAAAAGAGCATTAGCAGAATTTATTTAATTGCAGTGTGTTCAGGGCAGTGTTATATTATGTACCTGTGGCTTTTCAGAATCACACACAATCTTATACTTAATGTGTATAATCAAAGAGGAAAATAATAAAACTGGAAACTATTCTTCAATGGTAAATCTCAGCCCCCTGAGCTGTCAATTGTGGATGGATTCATGATTGATCAGAATAATATACAATGGCATGGTGTAATTCTTTACTGTGAAGTTGTAAAATGGAGTATTGCTTCTGTTATTTTATCCAGTTTGCTTTTATATGACAGGGTTTATTGTGCGTTATGTTGTAGCTCATTCCTCTGTTCACAATGCCTACTGATGTGTAATTATGACTTGTCTGAACAGTAAGAAGGAGCAATATGTGAAAGGAAATCTGCAAACACGCTTGATTTATGACTTCTGATACTATATTACAGCCCTAATCTGCCTGCTTAACTTAGCTTCAGGCTCACTTACTGTACAACACGCCTATGCTGAGCCATGGAACAAGTTGTAAAAGCTTTACTCGGAAGGAGCCACTGCACCGTTTCTTTAATAATTTAGTCATAATTGCACTTACAGGTAAGGTGATATATTATTTATTTTATGAGGACTTCATATGAAAGAACAATAATATAAATATGCATCTTCCGTGGCAACAAAGAACAGAGTGTGGGATGCTTTTTCTTTGCTAAATGTCATAATGCTGCTGCTTGTATTCTATGATAAAATCAGTCACAGTCGTCCCTTTTCTTGGTGTTACAACGATACTATGAGACCCTGTTTGGATCAGGGGCATCTGATCTTTCTTTTTTTGCAGCAGCAGCAGCCAAAATCAGAAATGACTATAGATGAACAAATGAAAGCAAACCCATAAAGCGAAGACCCCGGTGTCAGCAAAGAACAGTGTAAGCAAATTTTCCTTTTTAGAACCTCATTCACAGAAACACAGACAGCTGGAGTTAAGCATCGCGGTGCTGGTATTGGATCCTTGCACATTCAATCCACATCTTTTTCGTAAATTAAACTCATAAACTACCCTTTGTTTCCTCAGATTTAATCTAAATCACCAATATGAAAAATACTCGTCTCCAAGCCTTATTTGTGACCAGGTTTTTGCTAAATGTCTAATGGGAAAAAAAAACTTCAAAAATCATGTGCAGCTCATACTTGAGGATGAAATAAACAGCTTTGTGTATAAGGCCATGCAAGCATCCATGACTCATTACAGAAGTATCTTTAAATGGTATCAACAAGATGGATTTTTTTATTCCAGATTTTTTAAAAATCCTGTCATTTATGTCATTTTTGAATTGTCCTTTGTTCTGCTATTTTCCTATTTATTTTCATTTGTCCTGAGTATTGCCTCCATAATCAGCCAAGCATGCAATTTTGGAACCAATGAACAAAAGTATAAATTACTAACTGATTATGTCATGACCAGTACAGAGTTCCCAAAGAGCGGGACAGAAATAAACTCATGGTGGACAAGGGAAAACTGCCGTCAGGGGCACAAGCCTCCTCAAACTTGTATAATTTTTTGAAAGTCATTCAGAACAATGATCTTTTATTTTAAAAAGCCAGCCCATTGCATTCAAGATTTGCAAGGATTCATTTTGTAAAGTATTTTCATCATTTTATGTTAATGAATTAGTGAAGTTTCTAGTTCTCAGTAGAAGAGGAAAACTTACTGTGGAGTAGAGAAGGTAAATCCTTGATAAAAGAAAAGCCTTCACTAACACAGGTTTCTAACAACATTTTGCTAGCAAGTAAATATGTGACCTGATGGTGGGGATTTTTCAAAGTTCGGCATCACTGCAGAGTGTCTGTTACAATGTACAGATGATATTTACTGAATATAATAAAGAATTAAATAGAGAAAGATAACAGGAAATGTGCCCTCTCTAGAAACCATCAAAACCCATGTAGAAATGTTAATGGATTGTAGTTGTAGACAAAGCTGTTTGTATGTAATGTAGATTCACATCAGCCTTTTTTAATTTTGTGTCTGTGAACTGTTTCCTTTTGGGTTCAACTATTAGTGGTAAACGAGGTGGGATGTCCAGTCCTTTTAGAATGGGCTGAGAAACCATGCACTGTTTTCACACAACCAAGTAGTTCAAGGCTCTTGTGATTTCCACTGAGAATAGATGGCAAAATGTTTTATACAACCATTCCAATCAGTAAGACCCCCCTTTCCCATAAACAAATGAAGCTATAATCAAAATAAAAATCATGAACCAAAACCAAAGCAATGCTCTTAGTAAGACGTGTTAGTTATCATTCTCAATAACAGTCTCACATTAGTAAAACTACAGGCATTTTAAGTAGTACATATTTTTACTCTGACTCTTAGCACATTTTAATAATATACTTGACATGATGACATATTTATGACTATGAGGCTATACTTTCTGGCCTCTTCTGAACTAAAATCTCAAATCGTGATCACTGTATCCAAAATCCTGGTTGGATGGTACAATCTCATTTAGGCAAACTCCTCATTTTATTAATGTTTAATAAAGTCATGGTGTCATTATACAGCATTACACAAAGTGAAAACTCACAACAGGCTGATTCAAATATCCAAAGCTTCACAAAGCAACAGATTTTATTATAATACCCAAGACTTTGCTTCCTTCAGAGAGTAATTAAAAATAGTTATCACTTTTATTTAGGGATTTCTAAATTTCTAAATAGAGGAATTTGAAATAACTAAAGACCTGAAGGATATCAAGACCTTCCCCAGCTGATGATCACATTATGCAAGAAAACTTATAATCAGCTCTGAAAAGAGGCACCAGGTACAGCCGTCACTTTGTTTAGCACTGCTACTTTCATTCCAAAATAGCCCAAGATTGAAGAGCAAATAGTTGGACTGGGTTTCCTCCCCCATGTTTCTATATTTTGGCGTACTATACTCATATCTTTATTTTTCAAAATCTCTTACAATTGTGTTAAACACAGGGCTATGAAAGAAGTTTAAACAAGCAAACAAAATTACACATACTGAGGTCTGTATGTCTGTCGGATACATATATTTATATTTGATAGGATTTATCACCATCAGCATCACCGTGATTAAGACCACAGGCCTTAGTCACATGCCGTCTCACTGGGCTTTCGGTTTAAATTGCTCCTCTTATCTAATGACATTCTCACAGTGGTCATCCAGGTCATCAAACGTGATATGACCGCCATGTACATAGGAAAAAACCTTAGTGTGGACTTCATTGTTTCCCAATAGGCTCCCAAGATGCATCTCTCTTCCATCGTTCCTAATCTCTCCTTATCCCTTTATGGTAACAAGGTGTCATACATTCAAGAATCCCTTTTCTAGCATCCAGCTAGACTCAATACCTTTAGAAGAGAATTTCAAATCTGCATCCTTAGGGAAATCTTTCCCAATTAATAGAGATTTGTTATGCCATTTGCATCACTCTCTGCCACCTAATCAAACCTAAGCCCTGTGTATAAACAAGGACAGCAATGCAGCTTAGGAATCCAATATTATTATGTTCCTTTCTCTGCAATTTGTTATTTGATGTGTATTATGTTTATGCTTGCATTTCACTAAGTCTTAAAGGCTAAGGAACTAAGACCAGCTCTGCTCTGGGAACACAGCATATTACAGCAGAGCCATTCACTTCCTGTGCGTATTGCTTTTCTTGATAATTATTTGATAGCAAGACACATGTATTAGAAAGTAATTAGGTAAGAAGCTTCTACTTGAAGTGACTCTTGGAAACAGAAAACTAAGAAGCTTTCAAGATGAAAAACTTATCATTTAAGCAATAATTCTCAGAGATGGAAACATTTTTAAAATTATAATCAATGATTTTTTTTAAATCGGCAATCGAAAACAAAGGGCTATAAAATAATGGATAAGTTTTGAAACACAAGTAAAAACCAGACTAATCTAAACAAAATATTATTATTAATAATAAAACTACTCATATACAAAGCAAGAATTGATAATGCTGTTAACAGAATAATCAGCATTTGCACAGACAGAAAATCATGACAGTGTTACACTCAGAAAACACACAATACTCATGATGGAGCATCTGATATGTACTGTGCACAGAGGCTCGTGACCGTTATCATCAGTGTGCGCCTAAAAGAGATACTATACTTGTTAGGTACCTGTGTGCCTTGCAACAAAACAGGCATTGGTACACTTCAAAATCTAATAGTTCTTGATCCTCAGAACTCCTGCACCTGATTTAGGGTCCTAGCCACCTCCCTTGTGTTTTGGACATACACACACTAGTCCAAAAGAGAAGCAATATTCAGGAAAAATATTATTTTGAATTTTTAGGCTGTTTTTAAAAAATTATTGTGAAGTAGTAACTGTGGCCTCCTTTATACCACCTTGTGGTTGAATTAGGAGAAAATACGTGCAAGATGGTGTGTGTATCTGAGCAATGTGTGTTATTGTTTGTGTGCATTTGTGTATGTGTGTGTGTTTCTATGTATTTGTGATAAATGTTCTTTTAAGACAAGCTAGGAACTGCGTAATTTCAGTTATAACTGAATAAACCAGGAACAAAGATGTTTTCCATATTAGGTAGTAAAACACCTTTTTAAAATAAATAAATAAAGTCATATAGTTAACCTTTTTTTATATAATTTTATTTTCTAGTTTCTTGAGTTCTTTATATATTTTGGAGATCAGACCTTATAGTTAACCTTTTAATTCTATATTATACTGAGCCAATAATGACTGTGGCATATACACATTTTTATTAGTTCTATACTGACCGATGGTGCTAAGTATTTCTTGGTTCCTCAACATATAGAACATGATTCAAGAGGAAGCCACCCACCCTCAGAAAGGCTTCCATTTCCTCATTTTGATCTACTTAAAAATTTAAATCTCAAGACTTCGTCAGGGACTGGTGCAATGGCCCACTGGTTAATATGCTTAATTCTAATTTTAATCCTCAAAGTTTACATAGTGAAGGGAGAGGCTCACTCATGCACAGTTCTACCCCCATAAACAAACTGTCAATGAATTGACTGATCGATGCATGTATGTCTGTGTGTTGCAAAAATCCATTCATAAAAGAATTAATTAGCTAAGAATTCATGTTCTTTAAAATTATGTTTATATGTATGTATATATATAATGGTTCTATGCAAATTCTGAAAATTACCTACTTTTTATCATATGTTTCACATTATCATAAACAACCAAGCACCTGGTTGTTAGTGCTGTCTCTTTGGCTAGTTTATTTCAATAATAAGAATTCTGAAAGAATATTTATACATTATGCCATCAAAAATCTTCACAAAGTCTCCCTTGATCAAAATATACTGCCGCTTAAATATGTTAGGCAACATACACTCTACCTATTTGCATTATGTCAAATGAGCTGGATCATTCCAATATGTTGTCACATGTGCATGGAAGCCTGTAGCATTTTGTAACAGGTGTTAGGGAAATTTTCTTGACAGAGATATTTACAGTAAGGTCATCAGTAAGCATTAAAACTAAAAAAAGCAACGAGAGAGTGAAGTCACTATTAGAATAGGAAGGAAAAGCAATATCCAAGAGTAATTAGCTATGATTTCCTTCATCCTTGCGAAGCAGCAGCAGAGTATATAAGCATCAACAGAGACTTCTTAATGTTTCATTATTCTTTGAGAGTTTTATATAACATATTTTGATTGCTTTATTTTTCCTTTTCCAACTACTTCTAGATTCTCTCCACCTCTCTACTCACCAAATTTCATGTTCTCACTGTGTGTCTTTAAAAAAAAGACAGAAAGAAAATGAGCTCATTTTTTTGTTGGCTACGTATTCCTGAGCATGCATCCTGGGCTATAGTATGGTAGATATACCCAGGGTCACTCCATTTGAGAAAACTCATTTTCCCCCTACCAGCAACTATCAACAGGGGATAGATTCTTTGTTAGTGATAGATGCCCAATTCCCTACCTCTGCATTGGCATTTTTGTCTGGATTAAGCTTGTGCATTTCTTGTACACTGGGAACCTGTATGTGTATCTGGCCTGGTGTGGTTCAAATCACCATTTCCTTGAAGTATTCCACTAACACTTAACATCTTTCAGCCCTGGAATTGTCTACATCACATCTATTCTCCGAGGCCCAGGAATTATATAGAAGAAGGGGTAGAAGACACTATAAAAGGATAACCTTTCAAAGACATCTGATTTATCTCGTGGCTCTCATTCCCTGTTCCATGTTTTCCAAAATACAAAAAAAAAGAATACAGTCAGGAAAAAAAAGGTTGTTGCATGGCAAAAACTAAAATCTATAAAAATTGAAAGAAATCCATGTAAAATGATTATTTAGTTCATGCTTTTAGCATGTATCTATGTCTATTGGCACATTTTGAACATGCCAGTTACTATGACTATATTATCAGTATTTACCATATTGGTATAGATGCCTTCTTCATCTGATCATTACTCTTTTCTATTTATCAGTTCTTCCAAAGACCTAAAATAGTACCCCATGAACAGAGTACACGTCCATTCACTGTACTTTACAAATGTATCCTAACTTCATCTAATTCATAGAATTCCAACTCTAGTCATGCTTTTACAAGAACAGTAACTGGCTAATTATTTAGTGATGACTTAGCAAGAATATGAAAAATTTTATTAAAGGAAGACTAAATCTCGATATGATAATTGTACTGATATAAGAAGAAAGCAGTGAGAAGAGAATTGATAAAACATTTAATAATATGTGTTCTAAAACTTTTAGCATCATGTGAGATTTTATGTATTAAAAAAGAATAGATGAAGTTTTGACAATTAAAATATCTTGGATCTATTGAGTACAAATGAATTGCAAAACATGATCACACAATACAACAATGCTATGTCATAAGATGATTACAAGTACGTATATATAGAATGTTACAAAGAAACTTTGCAACATTTTCAATTCTCAGTAAGGCAAACATTTCAATTTTCTGCAGTATTCACAGTGGTAACTAATGATGACCAAATTTTGCCTGCAGTGTTTCCTTCAATCTGTTTGTGCACTTCCTGCTTCTCTGGCAGCCACAGTATTTGTAAATTTTCTGGTCACTAAACTCTCAAGAACAATTGTAAGTGATCAGTTTAAAATTGTCCAGTTGGAGGGAAAAAATAGAGGCAATTTTTGCATATAATTATAAATTAATACCATGGAATTTTAAAGTTCTATGTAAAGAAAATTATTTGCTATCTGCCCTACAGTTCTATTTTAAAATCTAGCTGTTTATGGCGATAATATATTTCTTTAGCTTAGGAAGATAAAGGCCCATATTTTGAAGAAGGTTTATTGTACTGCCATTTGTGAAAAAGTATTTTCTTCTCTATTTGTGAAACTGTTTCCCATCTATATTTACTTGTTTTAATGAAATGTTACTTTAATTATGTCAAAACCAAAAAAGTATATTTCCCATATTCTTATCAAGACATAACAGAGATAATTTTAAGGTACAGTTTTTATAGGAATGAGACTCACATGCCAGAACCTCAAAAAATTAAGTATATTAACGTAGTATATTTTGACAGGTTGAAACAATGCTAATTAAAATGTATGGGAGAATGATGTGGATGCACGCATTGAGTCACCACTCCCTAATCTTAAAGAGACCTCTTGCCAGGGAGGGTCATAGTGCGTATTGCTTAGCCTGAGAGTCATCACATGCAGAACCTTTCTTAAACATTGCTGGAGCATCACAGGATGTCTGCTTTTCTAAGAACTGCTATTACTGTTTCCTGCAGTTCGCTGAAGGTCTAGTGAAGAAGAAACTGGGTTGACTGGTAAGAAGCAAACTGACTCCAGAATATCAAGTCATGAGATGCCCCAAGAATAAGAAAAAAGCCCGTATGAAGACTGACTGAATTGCATGAATGTGTGAATGAGGAATGAACAGTTTCTAAATAATTCACAGATGAGTCTGATCCAAATTTCTTAACATTTTTAAAAGATGGCATTCCATGTTCATGCTTATAGTGTGTTTGTGTTTGTCATTTCCATTTAAATTTTGCCTGACTGATAAATTATGAGGGTGCATTATTTGGCTGAGAGAATCTCTAAGTGCATCAGAGTTTGTTGACTATGAGGTGCCAAGTCAGTTTTAAAAATATCTCACATTTATGGCTTAATTTCATGTTTTCATTGAAGCCCAATCGCACTGGCTGCCATTCAACAGGCTACAGAAATCTGATAGACGATAGTAATAAAACTGTTAACAAATAAAGGAGTCCTTGCTAGACAAACAGAATCAGAAAGGTTCTAACACTCGGGACACAAAATGTCTTTCTTAGCTTCTTATGCTAAATACCATGTACTCTGATTCAAAAATTGAAAAGATTGTTCTAGTACCTCAAGGCAAGCAAAACAGAAATGATAATGGCAATGTAACCGGGCCCTGGGGCGCACACTGTGATATATATATATATATTTGGCATCTCCATTAGTGTCATTCTTTTTAACTCACACCTGGGCAGTCATGTTGGTGAGACTATGTCTGTAGATTTTGATGGTTTTAGGAGATACAATCTCACAGCGAACTCCCTGATCGTCTGGCTCTTAAAGTCGTTCAACCCCATCTTTTGCAATGATCCCTGAACCTTAGGTGTGGGAGCTTTTTCTATTTGTACCCACCAAGAGTGCATTCCATAACTATGGATTTCTATGGATTGAGGTTTTCTGTAGTGGTTTCCATTTGTTACATAAAGTTCACTTGAGGATGGATGAAGACTACTTATCTGTGCCTATAAGGACAATTGCTTATATATTTCTAGTAAAGATTATGCCAAAGCTCACAAAGTCTCAATCCTACACAAAGAACTACAGGCAGCTTAGGAAATCTGGGAGCAGAAGAGGTGGTCCTCTCCTGGGAAGAGTATACCACTTGCTTGCCCAGTGAAAACAAGCAAAGTTGTGCAGACTGAACAGGTTGTATGAGTAAGACATATGTATATTCATACAAACATTTTAATTCACTAACAATTAGTGAAAGAAAGGGGGCATGAATCTGGAGGAAAGAAGGGAGGTTATATGGGAGGGTTTGGAGGGAGGAAATGGAAGGGAGATATCTATTAACTATGTAATTTGTTTATATGGATATACACAGGATATATATATATATATATATATATATATATATATATATATATATATGAAATCTCTTCTTTGCTACAGATACTACCCTCTGGGAGAAGCCATCTCTCAGCAAAAGGAGAAGGAGAAGAAAGTGCAAGTTCTTGTTTTATGTAACAGGGCTGTTTTATACCTGAATCCAAGCTCTGACAAGTGGATCATTGTTTAATTTGGGTTTCAGTCTTGTTTGCTCCTATTATCTACATATTTTATGGTTCATAAAAACTAAACCCTTACAAAGTGACCCTAGACAAAAATAGTGACTCTTCAAAATGTTTAACCAACTTCTTTTCAAGTAGTACACTTTGAAGTGCTCAGTTTTGAGTCCTGAAAGAAAATTAGAGAAGCTAAATTAACATTAGAAAGACCATCAAGGTAATCTGGGTAAAACAAAGAAAGAAAATGGGTCTCTTAGTAGAAAGAAAGGTTCTAAATGCATAAAAATTATGCATAAGAAAAGAAAGGGAAATGAGTTTAAGAAACTATTAACTCTGAATAGGAGAGGATATTATCAGTGGAATAATTCTGCAAGTCTAATTGCAAAGGTATGTTTAGAGTGTACAAAACCACAGTGGACAGCTGAAAATAATGTAGATTATATTCATTCCTGGAAGTGGCAAGAGCAGAGACTCAGAACAAGAGGCCAGAGTCTAGAGGCACTACCTGCTTTGGAAAGGGCAGATTTTCTGTCAAAGGATGCAGCCGCTGGCTGATTGATTGGTACTTATAGAAAGGAAGTCAGTTAAATAAATCTAACTTCACAGACTTACATTCTCCAGGATCCATTACACACATCTATGTGTGTAAACACAGACGTGTGGTTGAACGTACACACGAGAGCACATTCATGTGGAGGCCAGGCATCAATATCGAGGATCTATTTCTATCGTTTCTCCGTTTACTTTTTGAGATGCCACCTCTCCTTGTTCCCAGAGCTTACTGTTTGATGAGACTGCTATTGTAGGTACATGTCACCAAGTCTGGGTGTGACATTAGTGGTGAGGATCCAATCTCAGTCTTTGTGACTTTCCAGGAAGAATTTTCCTGAGTGATGCCCTGGATACTGAGGCCAGTTTTGAAAATGATAAACAAAGCTGCTTAAACATCTGAGTACCAGATTTCATGTTATCCCAAGTTCTCGTGCCTTTGGAATCAGCAGTATGATTCTAGGTATATCACATATTTAGCCTTATGAGAAGCATTTCAGTACTTTAAAACATTCTTTTTTGGCAAAATAAGAGTTTCCAGGTCTAATCTCCATTCAGAAAGAGTTTATTGCAAAAGTGGGGAAGGATCCTAGGATGATTGAGGACTGATACCTAAGTCATCTTCTGCTACCCCTTTATAGTATTTGGATTTATTTGTGTTTTCTCATATTGAAAATTTGTAACTGATCAGATACAGACTGATGGGGTTTGTTGAAATAGGTCCTGTGTGTAAGATGCTTTGATGAAAAGTCTACCATTTCTGAATTTGCTTCCCAAGTCCACTTTTTATCTTCTTGATGAAAAGAGGGATGGAGTTTGGTCTATTAGAACATGGGACAGTTAAATATTATTGCATATTAAACTTTCACAAGTCGTTAGGAGAAAACAAGGTTTGAAAACACAAATTTACTCATTATTGCTTATGTGTTAGTATTCTTCTAGAACACCAAATTTAGGAGGATAGATAAAACACAGAAAACATTATAGTTTCTGTACAGTTCTTGGGAAACTATTGGTGTGTGTGGCTGTGTGACTATATAGATATGTGTACATAGATAAAAATATTATGTATATCTATTCTTACATGTATATGCTCACTTACACACACACACACACACGTAATTGTGTTCTAGTAAGTGAATAATAAAACACAGGTGTGAAACAACAGAATTGCCAAGTAAAATTCTCGTTTGGAATTAGTAAATCTGTTGAAGGAGCTGAGGGCTGTGTTCCTGCTGCCCGGCTCCCAGCCACCGGCTAGCTTTACCAGAAATAACAACACACAAACTGTATTCATATAAACACTGCCTGGCCCATTATATCTAGCCTATTCTGGCTAACTCTCATATCTTGCTTTAACCCATCTCTAATAATCTGTGTAGCACCATTCTTACCGGGAAAGATTCAGCATATCTGACCTGGTGGCTTGCTTCATCGCGTCTGCTATGGAGAGAGAAGCCATGGCATCTTACCTCACTTCCTCTTCCTCCCAGCATTCTGTTCTGTTTACTCCACCCACATATGTTCTAACCTATGAGGCCAAGCAGTTTCTTTATTAATTAACCAATGACCTTCCCACATCATAAATCCAAGCATGAATAAAAAGAATATAGACTCAATAAATTGTTGAATTCCTAAAAAAGTAGAATCTGAGATATGGATTCAGTTTTGTGACAAAATCTTGATTTCAGTTATGAGGGCTACATATTCTAAACAAAACTAAGACACGTTACTATGTCAAGAAAAACACAATGTCTTTCCACTTAGGAAACAGTTTTTTTTTTTCTACCAATGACCATGCTGGTGTGATAATTAACACTAGAAGTATCACTAGGTCAATCCTGGGAACTGGAGCCTTGAGGGCAGACTTAGCCAAGTTCACTGAGACCTCCTCTATTCTGGAAATTTTCCTGCCCATCTTACTAAGAGCAACTAAAGAGCTCTCTCAAGGAAAACTTAAACTCCTCCCTCCACTGTAGTACTAGTGTGCTTTGCCCTATACCCCCAAGCCATGTTAACTCCATGAGCATCATATTACATATCAGTAAATGTCTTTCTAACTGTTTAGACTACAAAGGAACAGAAGCATAGCCTCTTTTCCAGAGTTTTAGAGTGCCACTTCTCAGAGAGGTCTGTTGAACTAGTGGGAGATGCTAGTGATATAGGAATTATTTTGGGAAGAAAGGTAGCGTGATGGTAATTTCAAAGAAAATATGAAACAAATCCTATTTGCCTCCCTCTGGAAGGAGGGTGACCACACTGTAATAAACACGAGGTATCTGAACACCCCATGCAAGCCACGGTGACTTTACTCCAGTTCTACTGCTTCCAACTTCAAAGTCTTCTTAGCATCAGCTACATTATCTTGATAACTTTAATTTCCTTTTCAAAAACATCTTAAGTTAAAAAGAACAAAAAGGAAGTAATTTTCTGCCCACATGACTAGACCAGTAGACACTAGATAGGAGTTCAATAAAACCATTATAGTTTTTGTAATGAGATTAAATCAGTTCTTGATTGAAGTACACAAGGCACTTCTTGCCAAATCATATTATGTCCTTCACAATCGCCACCATTTTAGGGAAAGGGATATTACTGAATGCTATTTTCCATTTTAAAAATGCTGCACTTTGATAAATCCTAAGGGCTTTAAAAATCTCCATATAAGTCTTTGAGAAATGAAATAATTTTTAAATGATAGAATATTTCCTGTAAGTCTTATGGAGTAATTTAATGCTAATAAACTTATGCATTATTAATGGAAACAGTTGTTTAAATATCATGCAGTCCCGTCACCTGCAGAATCCCGCTATCGCAGCACTATACTTACTTTTCTAGGTAGTATGAAGTATCTTTGATCTGTGAACAATAGAGCTTTTTCCAAAGTAATATTTAAAATTTGCTATCATTTAACAGTATGAACAGAATCATTTTTATACACAGTATTGTCCATTGTTACTTAAATAAATAGAATCAAGACCCACTAAAATTGTTGATCATCATATAAAATAAATATGAATGGAAATATAGATTCAATTAAAATTCTATGAAAGTTAATATTGTCATAGTTTTAACTGTGCAACTTTTTATAAATAAATAAGATACTTATTTCTGGAATTAATAATAGCAAATATTTATTTATATTAAATACTAAAAGCCATATTCATCACTACATTTTATTTACAACTTCTTTCAGAAATAAAACTTGACAGCACAAAAAAGTTAAATAATTTTAAAATAAAATATATTGAAAATTATCATTTGATGTTTTAGGGTTTTAATCTGTGTGGGAAATGCAAAGCCAATCATGTGATATTAATGTTGAAAACCAAGAAAAACAAGGACATATTTCTCCCCATCTCAAAAAGGGCATATACACAAAACAATAAAATCAAATCTAAACAGATAAATAAACCAATAATACAAAAAAGCCAAAACAAAATAAATTACCCCAAAAGAACATGAAGTTCATTTTGCATTTGCTAACTATTCCTGGGGATGGGGCCTACCCTCAAGTGTGGTTAATACACCAAGTGATGCTCTTGTAGAGAAAACTGACTTTCCCTTTGTTAGTGGGTATCAATTACAGATGGCTTTTTGGTTGGGGGAGGGCCTTCTGAAAACTACATTGAAAAATACAATTGTAGAAGCTTTCTAAAATACATGCATACATAAAAGGAATCTAAATGGAGTCACCATATACTGGGACAGCCAACAACATTACTAGACATTTTATACTCCCACGCCAAACCTCAAGAGCTAGGAATGAGTGACAGCTACATCTTTTTGATTCCTTAGATAATTTTAAATATCGCAGGCTATTGCCAAGGTTTTTTATTGGTTGCTTTTCACAATCCGATGGTAACACCCTATTGTTGAAGACAATACTGCTACCATCAAGCATGGAGAAGCTGAGTTGTTGACCATCTAAAAGGTTTTTGCTAGAAGTAGCTACCAGTGAAATGCTTAGAGATTCTTTTCACCCATTCTGATGACAGTAGCAATTACAAATGTCACTGTGTGAGGCACAGGAGAATTCAGTTAAAGAGTAGAGGTCCCTATCACAACCAGTAGCTGTAATTCTTTTAGTCACCTGTAAGGCTGCACTTCCGGGTTCTAAAGCAGGTGCATGTACCCCCTGTGTGCTCATGCGTGGGTCACCCGCCATCTGCGTCATCAGCATCTAGTACAAAAGCCCCTGTATGCAGGTGCAAGGTGTAGCATCGCCTATCATCAGCGTCTAAAGTAGGCATTTCTTTCCCCTTGTGCGCATGTGCTAAGAAGCCATTAAAAGCTAGAGGCGTCTTTTTTACTCTCTTTCCTTCCACACCGTTTCCCCAGCCCGTTGAGCACAACCCCTCCTAGTAAACTCCTATGTGGGTTTGTTTGTGTCTCGTGTCCTCTTCTCATTTCCACCCCGGTTATCTTTAGTAGCTGCTTAAACTACTGCAACAAACTGACCTTTTATTTTTTCTTTATTTTACGTTCCATCCACAGTCATCCCTCTCATCCTTCCTCCTGTTCCCCTCTTCTCCCATCCAGCCACCCCCAACCACTCCTTCCAACAAGTAACTGTCATGGATAGTCAAAATTCTGGCATATTAAGTTGGGGCAGTACCAGTCCCTCCTCCTGCATTAAGGCTGAGCATGGCATCTAACCACAGGGGGGATAAAAGCTAACCCGTGCACACGGCATAGATCCTTGTCCTCCTGCCAGTTGTCTCACAGATAGTGCAAGCTTCTCCACTGTCTCCCACATACAGATGAACTAGTTAAGTCCCATGGAGGTTCCACAGCTGTCAGTGTAGAGTTCATGAGTTTCTACGAGCTTGGTTCAGCTGTCTCTGTAGATTTTTCCATTATGATCTTGACCTCCCTTGGTCATATATTCCCTCCTTTTTCTCTTTGATTGGTTTCCAGAGCTCGGTCTGGTGCTTGGTCATGGATCTTTGCATCTGGTTCCATCAGTTACTAGATGAATGCTCTATAATGATAGCTGGGGCCTTTACCAATTTGATTACAGGGGAAGGCCAGTTCAGGCATCTTCTCCACTATCACTAGTAGTCTTAGCCAGGGTCATCCTTGTGGGTTCTTGGAAATTTCCCTAGCACCAAATCTCTCCCTAACCCCATAGTGGTTATCTCTATCAAGATCTCTCTTCCATTGCTCTCCCACTCTGCCCCTCTGCCCCCTCAAACATACCATTCTCTCATGTCCTCCTACTCCTTTCCCTCCACTTTACCACCCTCCGCACCCTTCAGTTTACACAAGAGATCTCATCTAATTCTCCTTCCTATTGTGATCTATGTTTACCTCTTAAAAATCTTCCCTTTTACCCAGATTCTCTGGAGCTATAGAGTGTAGTCTGGTCATCCTTTGCTTTACACTAAATATCCACTTATGAATGAGCACATACTGTTTGTCTTTCTGACTCTGGGCTACATTCTTTCAGGATGTTTTTTTTTTTCTAGTTCAATCCATTTGTTTGCAAATTTCATGATTTCATTGTTTTTGCCAGGTGAGTAATACTCAAGTTTTATGTAAATACTCAACAATTGTGTAAATGTACCACATTTTCTTTATTTATTCTTCTGAGATCAGTATGGCTGTGTCTCAGAAATTTGAAAATCAATCTACCTCAATAGCAAATGATACTACGTTTGGTCATGGATCCAAAGGATGCTCAATAATACCACAAGGACACTTGCTCAACAATGTTCATAGCAGCATTATTCATAATTGCCAGAACCTGGAATTGACCTGGATGCCCCTCAACTGAAGAAAGGATGAGCAAACTGATCTTTGTCTCTGTGGAAGCTAGTGAGAACAGGTAGAAGGCTCCTGGATGTGCATTAGATCAAAGTGGGCTTTTTACTTTATTCAGTAAAAACCTCACAGTTTTGAGACACATCTTTAGTAGAAAGAAAACTATGAATTCCAAGCATATGGGCACTATCAATTTTATCGAATCAGATATCTTTAAGACAGTAGCAGGAGTCATTTCCTCCATAAGGTCCGAAGCTACTGAACAGTTCTTTCTCATGTGTTCTTTGGATGGCATGAATTCCTCTTAGATGGGCTACAGTTGTAGGAGGGTTTTCTGTTGCTGGGCACTTGACCTGAGTACACTGCTCTCAACTCTCTCCGCTTCACTTTGTTTTGACTCTCTAGCTTTGTTATTGTTGTTTGCCACCATTCTGCAAATAAGTAGAATGCAATAAAAATTTCTGGTAGTTTTTTTTTTCTTCTTCTTACAAGCTGGAAAATTTAGAAATCTAAATACTAGCATATCAATAAATGGTTTCGATTTTCCCCTTTTACAGACATATGTTGAGTATACTTTTGTCAGGGATAGCTTGGCTTCTAGTCAACTTCTTTCATTTTAAATTGCTTGTACCCAATCATTTTCAACTCATCACAGAAGCTGTATCTATCCATGTAACAGAATCCAATGTAAAACAGGAAGTGATAAAACAAGAAGAAAAAAAAAACAGAGTTTGCAAATTAGAACTAGAGATTTTCACCACCTTTAGTCAATGCTAATGCCTTTCTTACAATGCAGATCATTAAAATTCTTCACAATGCTTTTGGAACCAACAGTTGTGAGCATACTGCCAGCATTGCAAGCAAACATTCACGGTGAGTTTCTATTTTAATAAAAATCTTGATATGCACTTTATCATATATATTACAGAACATAAATGGGTTTTTCTAGAGTTCCCTTTTCCTTTCTACACGGAACAGGATTAGCGGTGAATGATGGAGTGAGTGAGTGAAATCCATTGCTGTTAACTTGACATGGGAATTTGCAGCAAACATAGAAAGGGCTCAAAAAATAACTAGTGTTTAGACTACTAGGAAGGTTCGTGATAAAATTACTGATGACAAAATTAGTTAATAGACAAAGTTGTTACAACACTAAGTTACTGTATCACTTTTAAGGGCATACAAAAAAGTAGAAGGGAAAGAAGAGAAGGCAGGGAAGGAATAGAAGTTGCCTATATGGGATAATCATGAGATTGATAGCTATATCTGTAATTTGATAGAACTGATTGTGAGATTATTTACGATACATGTTTTATTTTAAATGTTCAATGCAGCATGGAGATACAAGTTATAGGAACAGAAAGATGTAAGTATTTTGGTACATATAGATATTTTTTAATCATGAACAGAAAAAAGAGCAGTTTCTTTATATACAAACAGAATCTGTATATATAAAATAATCTTTAATGAGAATTTCCTGAATACACAACTTAATTTCAAATTATTGGCTTGATATTAGAATATATTATGAATAAAAATGACTATCTTAATAACAGATTAAAATTTCAGGCTTCAGAAATTATATTCAAAGTGACTAGATCATGCAATACGTTATAAATTTCTCATCACAGATTCACAAACAGTATATTTGCATCTTAAGAACCAGTACTTTTAAATACCATTCAGAGTTATTAAGAGCATTTGCATTGTTGTGTAGCTCTGGAACTTTCTGAAACTGTATCCCTGTCAAGTACTTCCCTTTCCTCCTTCCATCTAGCCCTTGATAATATTTCTACTTTCTGACTATGAAATGGATCACTCATGTAATTGAGTTCAGATATTTATGTCTTTTTTTTTTATTCACGTTCCACCTTTAAGTTCCACCCAAACTGCTGTATTTGTTGGAATTTTCTTCCTGTCTGATAGCTGACTGTTGTTTATACATACCACATGGCTTACCCATTCATCTGACAGCTCGGGTTGTTTGGACCTTTGTGAATATACTGTGAAAATGTAGGTTTTGCTTTGGATTCTTCCAGGCAAATATATTATAATTCTGTGTTCGATTTTGATGTCTGGAAAAACTCCATGGTGGTTGCCACAGTGACTGCAGGATTTCATATTATATGTGTGTATGGGGGGGGGCGTACTTATATGTAAGTGTCTCTATGCATGGTATGCCTGAATGTGGAGGCCAGGGGTCAAAGTTGGGTATAATTCTTTATTTTTTAAATTTTCCTAATTATTGATAAGTTATGTTTAACTTACCACAATATAAAATGAAGCTGAAGCCCTTGGGAGGAGTGGGGGTGGGAGAAGTGATTTCTACCTCACTATATGTGCAGAGGAAGGAGGATTGGTAAGACTCCCTTACTAGAAGAAAACCTCATGACCCTCCAAGGCAATCTTGTCAATTATATAAGGAGAAAGAAGAAGGGCAGCAGTGTGAAGTCGCTATACTTTGGGATCATGTCAGAAATCAAATACTTCTTCTACTCCCTCCACCTTAACTAAATCTTTGGAGTTCTATGAAAGCCTGAGGGGGAAATGATGACAACAAAGACAGCGCTCTTTTGGCTGTCTGTTCTTGTCCCTATTCTAGTCATCTCTCAGTCTTTTCCTTCCAGGGTTGTGAGCATCCTGCACATAGTTTGAAAAAAAAATAACATGAATTTTATCCTTCATGAAGCAAACTATCAGACTGAAAAACCAAACTAATCTTAATATGACTGAATTTAGATGAATAATTAGAAAAGGGCAGGCACTGTGTTGCTCCTTTGTATACGTGATCAAAAATCTTATACCAAGAATCTTAAGTTCTATGTTAGCACTCACATTTTTACATAGTAGATAATTGATAGTAGATAAGTTGGGTAGCATCAAAGATCAGCAAATATTAAAGCTAAGATTTGACTGAAATTTTCCTGGAACTTAACCTAATGCCTTGTTTTCCCAGAATCTATTTTCTGTTCCTTTCTTTTTCATGTTGACTTGAAAAGTCTCACTATGCAGTCCTGACTGGGCTGCAACACACTTTGTAGATTAGACTATCCTGGAACTCATAGAGATCCTCCTGCCTCTGCCTCCTGAGTGCTGAGATAAAGGTGCCACAGCAAGCAATCTATTCTCTTTCTCAGTTGGTTCCATTAATTATTTCCTTCTTTCACTGTGTCATTAAATTTGTGAGAGCTTCCTAAAATTAGCTGTAGCTGCTTCTCAGAGGTGTCTTCTGTTATGAAAATAGTTTGTCAGGTGCAAATTATTCAAGGCAGGTGTTACTACTACATAGGCCGCTGTCTATTAGCTTTACTGTTCAGATAGTGTCTGCATATCTTGAATGTAAGTAGTGAAAACTGATGAATTTTCTTCTAACCTTGATATTTGTATTTTATTTCCCTCTATTTCTTGAAAGAGACAAGCCCTCACTCAGTTTGTAAAACGCAAATCTCAGGTTGTATCCCAACTTTCTATCATCCTCCTTTTGCCTGTCTCCTCTGCATTCCTGTTATCATTGTTTAGTTCATCCCTCCCCAGACATGTTCAGTGTTGCATCACTAGTGGTACGATGTGTAGTCTTACACTGCTTAAACCCAGACATCCCTCCTGTGTGATTGGATCAAGCGTTTTAAGTATAGAAAATGTTCATCACTTGCTAAAAGCTCCTTGAAGCACCACACTTTTAATATGGCAATTAAACTTATCTTTTGATGACTCTTTCCAACTTTTCTTTGTATGATGCTCTTCAGTCATCATATTAACTGGTTTCAAAGAAAACTATGTGATAGCCTTAAAATATTAAAAACAAGGAGGCTCAAGAGATGTCTCAGTATTTAAGAACACTAGCTGCTCTTCCAGAAGACCAGTTCCCAGCACCCACATGGCAACTCAGAACTGTCTTAACTCCAGCTCCAGGAGATCTGACACCATCACATAGACATAATGCTAATAAAACAACAATAAAAAATGGGTTTTGATCCTACTGCACGTACTGGCTTTGGGGGAGCCTAGGCAATTTGGATGCTCACCTTACTAGACCTGGATGGAGATTGGTGGTCCTTGGACTTCCCACAGGGCAGGGAACCCTGATTGCTCTTCGGGCTGACGAGGGAGGGGGACTGGATGAGGGAGAGGGAAATGGGAGGCGGTGGCAAGGAGGAGGCAGAAATCGTTAATAAATAAATAACATGAAATAAATAAATAAATAAATAAAATGCTTGAAAAAAAAAGAAACGATACTTTAAAAACTGACTCTATTTCATGCAGTTTCAGAGTCATGAGGCAAAGAGAGAACAGTAGAACTTGAATATCTAACCACGTAAGTTTCCCAGGGCTGGCCCTGAAGGTGTGGATGTGGGAGAGCTGACCATAAGAACATGATAGCAGGACAGCTGGCTCTGACCCTTGCTCATTCCTACAAAGAGTAAACTCCCCAAGGCAACGAAGGAGTGCTCACCCTCATGGAGAGGACAAGGGAGAACTGGAAGGCTAACTAACTAGACAGGTCCAGAGTAAGATTATAGGTTGGCCCACCCCATTATCTACTCAAGGTGTGATTTTCTGGAGTACATAAAGGGACCCATGCTGCAGATACAAAGCTGCAGGATCTCCACAACTCAGGACAACAGCAGGATAAACAAGAGGAGTCCCAGTGAGGGCCCAGCATAGACAGTGTAGCAGAAACCAGATATTTTTAATGAGACCAATGACTCCCTTCAATGAGCAAGTACAGATATATGGATAAAAGAGTTTACTGTGTGACTCACTTTGTCATACTACAGTTTTTATGTTGAGATTCCTCTCCTCCATTTTTTTTTCTTTTTCCTCTTAAATTTTATCTGGAGGGGATAGTGAGTGGGCTGCAAGGGCTGAAACACAGGGACAGGAAAAAATGGGATTGAGATGCATGATGTGACAGACACAAAGAATTAATAAAAAGAAAATAAAATATGACATTCGTAGGAAAAGCTCATATGTTTTGGAAAACACAAACATTTTATGAACTATCCTTCTCCTAGTGAAAGTTCTAATACATGATCAGTTACTTGGCAAATTATAGTTTTAGAATAAAATGCAATTTGGTGAGCAGACGCAAAGGGAAGAATACAGAATCACACAATAAGCAGTTAACGGTGAGTAAAGCAAAGATTTAGTGCCATGATTTGCTCTGTGCATTTTAAAGCAAGCAAGTAGCTTTTCTGAATAAAATGGCACGAAGCCTAAAAGTTTATGTCAAGGTCTTATTAGATATAAACCTAATAAGTAAAGAAGCATAATTATTTGTCAAAATGCGCTGATCTTTTTGTTCATCTTGTTACATGGTAGATACATTCAGCAATCATGTCCAATCAGAGCAAATCTGTTATACACTAATGTAAATGTTGGAAATGACCAAAAAACTATGACAACAGCAAAGTTGTATAGTTACTTTCAGCCAGATTCAACAAGGGATAGAACAATAAAAAATGGTAATATTCTTAAGTCATTGACCACGTGAACCATAATTTAAAAAACAACTACAATGAAGTCAAAAAATTGTCATATATGAAGAGAATATTTCTTAAATTTTAGGTACAGTATTTTTCATGCCATTTCTTTAAAAAAATCCTTATGACAGATTTTATAAAGTCTTCATATTTGAGAAGTTAGTTGGTAGTTTTTATTGATCTCAGTTGCTTTCTGGGGCATACTTAAGAATCCTCTTTCTTTGGCATTTGGCATTTGCTTAATATGACTTCAGAATTGGAAATGTTTCCCTAAAATGATGATTGAATTTTGAGGCTCCTCTACCTTTAGATAAGTGGGGGACAGCATTTAGTCCCATACTTTTTATTGAAAATGTTTTGAGATAGTGCCATTATTTCCTCATAGCATAGTTTGCTGAATATGCATTTGAGAAACACAATTTATTTTTGCATCAACAAACACTTTCCTAGTATTCATGCAGCTTTATATGAACTTTATTTTTTTACCATCATTGGTGCTGATTTCAAAGGTGTGGAACGCTTCCACATCCAAGGATTTCCATTATCTTTTTTTGCGAATGAAAGACTATAAAGTCAATTAGCTAAACCAGCAATGGAAGGGACGGAAGGTGACCAACTGAAAAGCAAAAGGAAATATTGGAGACTAGGAGAAAAGGGAGAGCCAAATTCACCTAAGCACAGCTGTAACTGTGTTGACCCATTCGTGTGTCAATCGGGTTAAAAGAAAATATGTCTCACATGTCTGTGAGCCAACCTCGCCCTGAAGGCTATCAGTCTTCAAACCTTGTTTAAGAAATCAATTTGTCAAGGGTTGATTAAATAACATAAACTAGACTAAGTGTTGGCTGAGAGGTCAAAGAGAAAGAAGATAAATCATCCTGTTGAGAGATGACTTTGTGGATACACAACCCAAGTGACCTGCAGGAATCACACACTCGAAGGGCCCCTGGCTTAAGTTAATATCCTTCTGTTGCCACTGTGACATTCTTAACAGGTTGTTGGACCAGAGGCCTCCCTGGATTCATTCTACACATGGTATAGTAAATCTGGCAGAGAGTCCTGGTCCTGCTCAAGGTAATGTTTGAAGGATTTGCTCATAGATGATGTAACATTTTTTTTTCTTTACAGACCTGGTTAGCTACTTATAGAGCTGTTTTTGAGATGCAGGAAAAAGCATGCCAATGATGGGCTTGCTCAATGTGGTTCTTGCAAACATGGCCCTGTGTGAATTTGAATGAGCAAGCCATTTAACTTACCACCCTGTTACCCACTTGCCTAGAAAAAGGAATTTGCCTGATTCATGCAACAGAGGGACAGGGGGTAGAAAACCAACAACATTGGCTTCAAAATTACCTGTTCAGTTTATTAAAAGGCTTAAGGAAGGTCCAAGACTTCATTCTTCCTGTAATTAAATGTAAATTTGAGAAAAGGGTTTTAAAATACCTTCGTGGTTGATGCTGCTGACAACTCCGGTGCCATCTCAACTCATCCTTATTTGTATATGAAATAAATTGTCATTTCAGTTTGACGTTAGCATTGGTCAAAAGGAGTGATTTACACTGAGCGGCTGACATGTGAGTCATTTGTCTGCAACAGTGGACTAAAGTACCACACTAACTTCGCTAGTATTCACTAAGAAGCCATTGGACCTTTTTTTGTAGATCCCCAGATACCAGTAATCCACCTATTTCCAGCTCACAGGAAAAAGTACAGGCATTTAACTCTAAATCTTGGGGACAGAAGTCGTAGCTGGATTAATTTATTTTTTCCTCTTCACTGATGTTTTAGATTTATATCTCTGCCCCTGTGTGTGTGGCGCTGGAACGTGCGCCTTGCTATTGTGCAGGTATGACTAAGTACTGTCTCATGCATGGTATCAGGCATAATTTGTCTTGGGTTCTCCAGACTGGCTGCATACATGACAGCGCACGGTGACAGTAATTTGCACTGATCTGCCCCCACTGGTAGCCTCGCTGCTACAAATAGCAATTGATTATTATGCTGCCATGTTATTGACTGTCCCTATGAACACAAGCTTTATTTCATTTTTAAAGGAACATGCTGCAGATTTGTTAGTATACAAGTAAAACAGGAACATATTCATTTCTGAGAGTTATTTGCAGTCACAAATACAACTAAATTCTGGTCATAAAACATTTACTTTACTTTAAATCATCATGAACAAAAAATGTTGTTGTGGTATTTATTTATGGTGTAACGTAAATAAATAATTTCTGAAAGCTATAAGTAAATATGTAAAACTGAAAACCATTTTCTGTTCCCAGTTGATGGGGAGAGAGGGATAGAAATGCCTAGATACCTTCGCTCCTCTATCTTAACCCATATCCTAAAGTTCTTTGGTGAAGCAGAAGTCAGAAGCCTATTTTATTCACACACATTCCTTGTCCTGGCTGACACACCAGAAGTCTGGGTTCCTCTGGGGTTCTATAATGTAATATCCTT
This sequence comes from Microtus oregoni, assembly GCF_018167655.1. Classification (NCBI taxonomy): domain Eukaryota; kingdom Metazoa; phylum Chordata; class Mammalia; order Rodentia; family Cricetidae; genus Microtus; species Microtus oregoni. Next base: position 1,029,725 of record NW_024543084.1, read on the forward strand.
TCTACTGTGTTCAAAACTTCAATAATGCAGATACGTAGTTAGCATCTATAATGCTGGCACATGTGTCCTCGTTATAAGCCTGAGGACTTCAGAACTGCTAGTTTGACTTTCAAGTCCTTCAAATAACTAGCATCACTAGGTAGCAACACTGACTTACATTATTATAGTTAGTAATCCTCATGCTGGGCTGTTCCACCATATAGGCATACTATGACTGCCTAAGACTAGAGATTGGAGTCAGATATCAAGAAGAACTCAGAACACAAAGTTAAAAGAAAATGAAAAAGGAAATGAAACTTCATTAAATCCAACAGACTTCAGCTGCCTCGTCCTCTGAGTAGCTCTTTGCCCAACTCTGAAGGTGCTGAATAACAGAGTTGAGAGTGGACGGACTCTGAGATATTTAGTCTTATTCTGATCAGAGCCATCAACAATGGGTTCTTGTGGCTTTGGAACAATTGGAGTTATAAGATGCTATCTTGAAATTTAGTACTTTTTCCTTATAGCATCTTACAGGAAATGTAAAAATTTTATTTAATTAGAAGTAACTTAAACTATTTATATACCCCTCCCTGTCCCAATATCTACCGTCAAGGGAGCAATTCAGATAGATATCGCCAAGAAGCAACTTCCATTCTGAGGCAACTTAGTGTCTAAAAGGCTAAGCAAACTGTTTTTAAATATATCTCCATTGATCATTTGAGAATTTTCATGTAATACATTTTTATATTCAACCCCTTCTTCCACACCTAATTGATCTGAAATTCAACTCACCTTCTACCTCCCAGCTTCATGTCCTCTTTATTTAGTACATCAAATTTGCATTTAAAACGTATCTCTGATATAATTATCATTATCTATAGACAACTTAACTTTTCTCTGCATTGGTAAAGGAAGGAAGGAGCATAAAATATTTTAGAGCAGAAATAGAGAAATTCAGTCTCACACTCTGCTAAACACTTACTGCAGTTTATATTAGACACGGTCCAAAGCTGCTTAAGTGTATATGCTAGAGACCACCATGAGGAATAAAATATCATGCCTTTTTGGCAAACTAAAGCTACCATCTATTGCTCAAGGATGTTTCCCCCAAGTATTTCTCAAGCTGGAAATTAGTGGTCTAACACGTGCATCTTTTCTATGAGAGTACACAGACAATGCACTGTGCCAGAAAAGGTATATTTTTCTTGATATTCTTTTATGGAAAGAAAATGACAGGTAATATTGGTTTCACAGTCATGACATAATTCCAATCAGTGCTAACAGCTATGTGTTTTGTCAATTAGCATTATTTCTCTATCTCTCTCTGACTCCCTGTATTGTCGTAACTCCATCAAATAGTCATTTGCTTTTATATGGTAATGATCCCTTCATATTCCTCCCTTTTATCTGTATTTTTGTATGCTATTTGTTGTTCTACTAAATCCCTATTACAGAGGCCTATGAGTTCCAAGAGATTGATGAATAATTTGAAATGTTTTATCCCTGAGCTTCAAAAAGGTGCTACAAATAATTATAAGCAAATATCTTGTGTGGGGTCCCCTATCAATCCCATCCTGTTTTATGTTGTTTGTACTTTAGATAGAGAAGGAAGCAGCGCAATCTTGTGTACCAGTTCTTGCTGCATAAAGGAGACAGATGTTTTAGTTTGCACTGCTTTTTCTTCTCTCTGCTCTGTTCTTTCTGGCAGCCTGAGCTGTTCGCTATAATACGTTCCACGGTTAGTCAAGCCTGTAATTTCACAAGGTACAGTTAATTATTGATCAATCAAAATGAACTTCATAATCCTTTTGGCAACTTGTTCTGCACTTGAACTTCTCTCTTGTCCATAAAATAGCTTAATGGTCTACAGTATAATGAACATGAAGGATATGAACTAATGTTCAAAGAACTCAGCAAATCCTACCTTTCCTGTGACTGCCAATTCAGGATTATTCTACGCAGCATATGACATACTCCCTATTCTTCTTCAGCTCATCAGCAAAGATAAAAGTCTGCTCTAAACCCTACTCCCATTGGAGACTAAGAGGTTTCGTATCTTCCCTAAGAATTTGGATCCATTTAGATATTTAATTTTTGCAATAATTTTTTTTATTTTTTTAATATATAAATCATGTTTGCCAGATAAAAAGTTGTCTCCTAAACCTTGAGGCTTAAACTTTAGTGCAAGTATGACTGCTTTTCTGAACAGAGAGTTTGCTTAAATATTAAAAAAATCTGAACAGGCCATACATCATAGACTCGTCTCCTCTTTCCTCCTTTCTTCTCTGAGTGGCTGTGTGGAGACAAATCCCTCGACTTTCATAGCTTTTATACAACATATATGGAAAATGATACAGGCTTTTTGTTAACCACTTATTCTGTCACCATTTACTGTGTGTCAGTTGTTCATTCTAAAGCAAGCAGAGAGAAACTGAAGAAGGACGGATTGATGGCAGTCCATAATGCCGTTGTTTACACCAGAAGTTCCACGTCTAAGAACACTTGAGGGGAGTGAAATCATTATCTGATTAACCAAGTCCACATAGTCTGCTATCCCAACAGTATTTCCCTACAAGGAGCACATTCATTCTGTTTCCCAGACAACCTTCAGCCTCAGGACCAAATGCTGAATGTCCCTATTTAAGGTGCTGTGCTGCCATCCTGAAGAGATCAATGAGTCATAGCCCTTTCCCACAGGCCTGGTCTTCTCTCTTTCTTTCTTTCTTTCTTTCTTTCTTTCTTTCTTTCTTAGTCAGGGTTTTCTGCCCTGTGGAAGGTCCTCCCCCCTCCATCCAAGTCTAGGACAGTGAGCATCCAGATTAGTCTCCCACAAGGCTAGTCCATGCAATAGAATCAAAACACAGTGCGATTGTTCTTGGTGATGAATATCTTGCATATCACCATAGAACCTTCATCCAGCAATGGATGGAGATAGAGACAGAGCACTGGACTGAGCTCCCAAGGTCCAAATAAGGAGCACAAGGAACTAGAACATGAGCAAGAAAGTCAGGACCACGAGGGGTGTGTCCACCCACTGAAACAATGGGACTGATCTAATGGGAGCTCACTAAGCCCAGCTGGACTGGGACTGATGGAGCCTGTGATCAAACTAGACTCTCTGAATGTGGCTGACAATGAGGGCTGACTGAAAAGCACAGGCCTGGTTTTCAGTGAAGAAACTGAGTTTTGAAGCTGGCTGTGTTTTTCCAGAAAATATGGGTATGACATTTTGCCCTTACATAAATGCTAACATACACACTGAAATCCAAGAGCTTCAGTGACCCCAATGAAATTTTAATTCATTGACTGAAAATTCAGCAATTAAAAGTCGTTGTATTTTTAGGTGACAATGTAAAAAAAAAAATCAAGAAAGGTTAAGTCAAAAATATGAAGCTTCAAAGGGGAAAAACAAAAAGAAAAACTTACATCTGGGAGAATGAGAGAATTCCAGATTTTATCGCCATTTGTACCAGTGATTAAGAAGGGGCCCTTTCAAGTGCAAAGAAACCGAAGAAGACTAAAGAGTAAACATAAAGAAGTTTCAGGGGATGGAGAAACTCAGCAGCAAAGGCTCTGAGAGGAGGTGTGGTGCAGTAATTGGAGTGGAAAGGGCCCTGTAGGTTCATATGTTTGAATGCTTGATCCTCAGTTGATGGAACCCTTTGGGAAGGAGTAGAAGATGTCACAAGGTAGAAACTTTAAGATTTCAAAGGACTTCCTACATCCTAAATTAGCTCATTTCCTTGATAGGTCTCCCCACCTCCCTCCCTCTCTCTTGCTCTCCCTCTGTTTTTCTGTCCCTCTCTTCTTTTATTCATCTCCCCTTTCTCTCTTTCCCTGCCTCATGCTTGTGGCTAAGATGTAACCTAATACTCTAATAAATGTAAAAGCCAATAATCTAGCACAATTTCTGCCTACTTTAATGTTTTCCAACTAAAGTTCTGGAACCATGAGCCCTAAATTAAGAGCTTTTTTACATAAGTTACCTTGGTCATGGTGTCTCTTTACAGCAACAGAAAAGTAGCTAAGAGAGTATGGATATATATTTGCTTTGACTCTACATGTACCAGGCCTCATCAATCTTTTCAAAAAAATAATGATGTATTTGACAAGTATACAAATGAGGATAAAATCTATTATGCTTGTATAAGAACTTACTGCCCAATAAGAATGCCTCTAGTCACTTTTTGAATATTGCTATGTCATCTCTTAGAGTTAGGCCCTTTGAGTGTCTTTTCTCTATTCTAACTGACCTGCCTATGTCTTTGCTGTCTATGGACCTGAGGTGAGGCTGCTGTCCATAGAGCCTATTATTCTTTACGAAGTAAACAGAGATGCCTTTCATCATAAATTCTTTTGTGTGGCATAGGCTCAACTTGAATTCTTCATTGGAAAACAGAAATTAGTCAACTTCCTCCTAATTGCTCCCAGACTCACAGCTAACAAAAAAAGTTGGTATTGAACTACCATCTCCACTTTTGACAGCCACCCTCAGAACTCTAGATTTACAGTCTTCCTAATGGTCTTGTGTAGTACTTATTAGGCCAGATCACAAATTTAGACAATTTGTACAAACAGGAGTTTTCTAGCATTTTAAGATTAACCTCCAAAGACAAGGAAAAGAAATTGTGTGTCTGAAACCAGTATGTTTCACAGCTTCAGCATTAACCCTTCTCAGCATAGGTGAAAGCCAGGTTTCTTGGGTGACTCTTCATCTACCCACAGGGTATTGAGTAAGATTACATTGTAACTGATCAGTCAACCAAAAGTGAAAACTTATCTTGCAGGAAGCCCACAAATCTGAACATTCTAACCCTTTCATGGCCCTGTATTAAATATTATTTTTAGTTTCATATGTTCTTAAAGAAAGACTATAACTTCGGATGTACTTGGACAACAGAACACCCAAGTCTAACCACCTCTCCAAAACATACAATGAAGTTTTGACCTATAATCTTTCTCTTGCCAAAATTCCCTAGCCAATGCCAGAATCAACTCCTGTTTCTAGCCTGGTGGCTTTTCTATATCTTGCTTCCATCTTTTGGAGATTTGTCTACATGGTCTTTCTGCTATTCTCTGGCTTTATGGTTATCAAAATCTATACACTCCTAGGCAAAACAAAACAAATCAAAAGCCAGCAAACAAACAAACATAGACATGATCACTTTTATTTTTAGCATGAATTTTATAAATGGTTAAAGAAAAGATTCTCGTGAGTTCGAGACCAGCCTGGTCTACAAGAGCTAGTGCCAGGACAGGCTCCAAAGCCACAGAGAAACCCTGTCTCGAAAAACCAAAAAAAAAAAAAAAAAAAAAAAGAAAAGATTCTCACAAGAAAAAGAAAATAACCAGTGTTAAAATAACATTACAATCGTTTCCTTTGTCATGTATATATTTGTGAGGCGAGTTTAGGGGAATTTCTCAGTGAGTAAGACTCTTTTCAGGGAAAAAGTGAGAAGGTGAATTCAAATCCTTGGCACTTATATTGTTTTTAAAAGTATGCATGTGAATTCATGCTGTAGGGGTTTAGCTGGAGACAGCAGGATGGCAAAGTTTGCTGTCAATAAATACAGCCATGAAATGGCAAGCTTCAGACTTAATGAGAGATCCTTTCTCAAGGAAACAACACAGAGAGATCTATAAAGGAAGTTATGCAAACTTCTTAGGGAATCATGCACAAATGGAAGCTATGCAAACAAACAGTGTGTACATGCATGCATCATGAACACACACATGCGCTTGTGCACACACACTTCTGCACACACGTGCTTTTGTGCACACATGCACAATAGGACACATACTGGGATATTGTGAAGAAAGCTATTATTTTATAATTCCAAAAGAAAAGTGGCCCTTTTGTATAGATAATTACATCGTTAAAGACTTGTGAATGTTGGTTGTGGGTAGTTTTTAAATCTCTATTTTTATGGTCACTCTTCATTTCTAAGCAATCTCGCTCCAATTTTACAGAAAAAGAAACACAGTTGCAGAAGAAGTAACAAGAAGACATTTGTGTAAAAGAAGTAGGTATGTCTTGTCATTGTTTGTAGAAGTTTATGTGATCACAACAAGGTTTCAACTAAAGGAACCATAAACACGCCTTTCTATTGTGGAGACAGACACAATAGTAAATACCAAGGTAGGGTTTTAGGTGGCAATATACCCATACTTGCAAGAATAAAGAAAGAAGGGAGATACTAGTGTTTGCAACCCATATTCCCCTTGGGCTCTTTAAGAACAAGGCACCACAGAGTAGAGTCACATACATCCAGCTATACTCTCCCAGAGATGAGTTCAGTGCTGAGTCTAGCAGAGAAAGTTCTCTGAATCCATGCTCTAATGCCTCCTCTGGGAATGAAAGCATTATGGGGTCTTCTTGCTGTCAGTGAAGTTGTGGCAGGAATCTTACGTATTGAAGGACAAAGACAAAAAAACTATGGATTGCTTTTTCTTATTTTAACAGAATTTTACTCAATGTATTTTCAAAACCTGCAATGATTTTAGTAGGAAGAGTCCCCTGGGGGGCTGCTATGCTAGTGATTCAGTTTCTCAGAGGGCAATATTAAGTACGGTATGGAGAACTCTAAGAGGGTGTGCCCAGCATGGAAAAGTAAGAAGTGTCTACCTAGATAATCTGGCTCGCCTCAAAACCAAAGAAACTGCTCCAGTCGACCACCGACTTAAATCTGTGAAACCAAATATTTTCCTAGTTTGTTTTGGGAAATTGTCACTCGAGAAACAGTAACTCAACAATCAAGCATAGTGGGTCTGTTCTGAATTTGTCTTACATGTTCCCAAATCCCTACTGAAACTAGCCTCTGACCACCACTAAGTGTTTCTGAGCCACAAGACCCCGCCGTTAGTGATAATCGTTAAGTATTCTAGCAAAGTTTGGAGTTATGAATCTGTGCACACAGGATTATTATTCCCTAGGTGATTAGATTCTGAGCCTTGGTCTCTTAATCAGTGGTTTTTTTATGACTATAGACCAATGATTGTTGTAAATAACTAGAAACATGACTCAATCGTGGAACACCTCCCTACTATTTGCACAGTCTTTTGTTCTATCCCAGCTCCCGGCTCTGCAAAAAGACATTAGACCTAAACTCACTAGCAACTATCGGTGGCTTTAAAACAGTGTGGAAAAGATAAAGCTTTTGCTTTACTGGGCAGTGGTGGTGCACATCTTTAATTCCAGCACTCAGATGCAGAGGCAGGCAGATACCTGAGTTCAAGACTAGCCTAATCCAGAGGGAGCTCTAGGACAGCCAAGGCTGTTGTACAGAGAAACCCTATATCAGAAAACCAAAAAATACGGCAAATAAACAAAAAGCAAAACAACAACAGAGAAACATTGGCTTTACTTAAACAGAATTAAAATTACCTATTCACTGAGTTTAAACCCAGAAAAAAATTTAAAATGCATATGTTACATTGATTCTGCTATACTTTTATATAGTATCCCATCATTTTTATATAGTATCCTATCTTATTAAATTTAGAAAATTCCTACTAATAATCTAATATTGGGATCAGAATATGCAAAACATTTTGGGCTAATATTAAATTGAGTTCAATTTTAACCAGATAAATTTGTGTACCTGATTAAAAAAAAAGAATTTTCAAAGATTTAAAGTACTTTATTATTATTTTTTTGCAAAGAGTCAGATAACAAATGTCACTTCCTCCCCATCATACTTTTTCCTAACAATGAGGAAGCAACCAAGGAAACCAGGCAGACAAGTGCATATGATTGCGTTCCAGTAAAAAATTATTTGAAAAGCAACAGCAAGATTTGGTTTATTGTTTATCAGTGGATAAACATTTTTAAGCAATAGCATATGCTGGAAAGAAAAGCTCACTGTAGTCAAAACTAAATGACTGTCCCTAAAAGAGAATAAAGCACAGGGAACAAGAATATTGCCAAAGTAAGAAAGTGGTGGGAATGGGTGAATAGAAAGCTCTTGACCTCTGTCTCCATCCATGCTATTTCAGTAAATAACATTCCCTTTCAGGAAGGAACATTCAGCATGTTGATTCCAGCTGACTTGTTCTATTAGTTATTTCCCATCATATGAGAGAACACGCTACTTACAAATCCCAAGATTTTGCTAATTTAAAATTGTTTGATCTCATGGAACAGCCTCATCCACATGCAAGAACTCCAATGCAGTGCTGGCCAGCCAGGTACTTGCTACTGACCTCCTCTAGATATACCTTGCTCACAGAGAAAACATATGTGTGTTTGTGTGTGTGTGAGAGAGAGTATGATGTGTGTGTGTGTATAATATATTCTTTCTTAAAAAGAAATAATTCAGTAGAGTCCTTTCCTTGTCTGAATTAAGATACCATCACAGAGTCCATGAATCTAGACTAGACATATGTGTATTTAATGCTTCTTAGTTTGTGCTATTTAAATCCAGAGCCTGAGCTCTGTAGATTCCTGGTAGAAAAAAAATACTTTTGCAAATAGAAAAATAAACTTTGTCTCAGTGGAAGATTAGTCAAGGAGACCCAGTGGACATTTCACAGCAGTAAAATCCATACAAAATGAATTTGGACAAGAATAGTCTGTCTAAGATATCAATTTGCCCAAATAATATATTTATGGGCTATTATTACATCTAGGGGAAAAAACCCAGTAGATTAAAACTGTAAAAATTTGCTGATAAAAATGATCCATTCTCAAACGTCAACCAACATTAAAAGGGAGAATTTGACACTTTTAAATAAAAAATGATTTGCAAATTACACAAGGAGCCTACAGAGACTCCTTCAGGTCTGCTCTCTCCTTCTCCCCGCTCTGAAACATGCAATAAACCTTTCTCGATTGGAGAGGTTTAATCTATGTGTAGAAGGGGGCTGAGAGGCGATGCCGTCTCTCTTTTCCTGAAGGCCTGTGAGGAAGGCTTTTTTCTGATATTGATTGGGAAAGTGATATCACACCAGAAGGTACACTGATATGGGGCCGGCTAAAAGAAAGCAGCAAAGAATCCTTGCAGTCTAATCAAAGCTCTGTTCAAGCCCCACACTCTGATGAAATCCAATCAATAGAGACGATTAAATGACACACACAGAGTCATCAATATTAAATACACTCCATTCCCTGTACAAGAGCTGGGTAGCACAAAGTGGACAAGATAAGACTTGACTCTCTAGTGTTATTTATAGTGTCTGAGCTATGCTTAAATATGAGGGGGAGCACTGACTCATCGTTTGCCCAATCATTGAAGATGCCGCCTGCACCTTTAAGAATGACACTGCATTGAGCCCACTTTTGAAGGACCTCTATTGAGTTTCCTACAAACTAGCCATTGTGCTAGCTTACCTATTTTGAAGTCGAGGGAGTTAATATTGAGACATACTGAGTGGTATGAGCTTTCAACCCATGAAACTGAGCTTACTTCTAGGAACTGCAGCTCTTCACTGGTGGCCCAAACTCATGGCTTCTTGACCATGATCCATCCAAGACTACCCATTGTCTACTTGAAGGCGCTTTAAAGAGGCTTGAACTAAGGGCTTACTTTGCTTCTCTTGGTGGGAATCCTTAAGTTCCAATGGAAGAAACAAGATAGGCCACTAGGTATATATAAAGTATGACTAAAATAAGTTTTTGCAGCTGCCCATTTGTTGCAGGGGAGTGTGTTTTCAAGGTATGGGAAATGTTTGCCTCTAGTTTTAACAGGTATGCTAATCCAGTAAGGAGAAGCAAGGGCATTTTGAAGCAAAGTTTAGCAAAGTAGATACAGAAAAATTTTCTGGATTTGAGCAACGTGAGTGTGTTCTTGGGTGGTGTAGTAGAGAGTAGAGTGTCAGCTCACTAGTTCTTAGACTCTTAAGGTTTTCTGAAATTATTCTCATTTAACAAAACAAAACAAAACAAAATCACTTTTCAACCAGCTCTGTAAGTGGAACACAGACAATCTTCATCTTCAATCCATTAAAAACACATATAATATTGTTCACCACATGCCAAGTACTGCTTGGAAATTCATATCTTATTATAGATACTGGTCCTAGCAATTCTATAGGTGTCTTTATTATATTCTCCCCCATTTCAGATGTGATACCTGAGACACAGAGATGAGCTTTCACAAAATAATGTGCATGCTCCTGATTCGTTTTCTATTGTAAAGATGAATCCCGACCAACAGTTGCTTGAGAAAAAAAGGATGTATGCAGCTTCCAGCTTCTAACCCTCCAGGAAGGGAAGGCAAGCTAGGAACTGAATGAAGCAAGGGCCAATAAGAAGGCTGATTACTGGCTGGGTTTTCATGGCTTGCTCAGCCTACTTTCTTATAACACCTTGAACCTCCTGCCCAATGGTGTATGAACCACTAGAGGTTGAGCTCTTTCACACCAAAAATTAATAATAATAATAATAGTAATAATAATAATAATGCCTCCCAATCTTGCCTGAAGTTGAAGCCTATAGGTGTCAATCCCTGAATTAAGATTTCCTCTTTCAACAGAACATTAGCTTGTTTTGAGTTGACAAAAAAGAAACAACATCAACAAAATACGAAACACCATTACCTATCTCATAATTGAATGCACAAAAGGATCTCATCTCTAGCTCAACCTTGAACTTTGAACTCGTGTTTGATCTACCTATCATCATCTTCTTTTCTCCTTTGTTTAACCTAAAGTTCCTAGGGAAAGCTATATAGAAAAGGTAAAGATTGTAAAGACATCTGTAAGAAGTGAAATCTAAAAGCGTCCTATGCCTCTAAAGTATATTGCCAGGAACGTGGTGAGCACAAAAGATGATTCCTCTGGAGATGGTGATTTCTGATAATATTCCTGAGAAGGAATAGGAACAGATAGTCAGGCAATAAGTTCACAGGTGTTCCTGAAGAGCTTGCAGGCAACCATGACATTTGACTAGATATCACCACTGCTGACTGAGCATAAATACCAGGGAAATCTTATTCAGAGTCTTCAGTGCCAAGCAATGCTGCAGACAGTAGCTTCATTAGGGAAACAATGCCACTGACCATTCTTAGAATAATGTATCTTTTATTATTTCGGCAGAAAAATAAAGAAAAACCCCCGATGGTTTAATCTAGGCTAGAAGTTATAGAAATAGCTAAAGTCCCATCCTGCCCTTTCTCATCAAGAGAGACCACAATCCTCAGCCTCACCTATGGCAGAGCCGCATTTTAAAAATGTATCTCCCCCCCCCCATTTCTTTTCTCTTTTGCTCTTAATAGATAATCTCCCTTGTTTCCTTTTGTCTCGTTATGAAGAGTAACAAATGTCTAATTTGGAAACCGGTAATTTGGCACATTTAGACAGTCGCCTCCTAACCGCAATTCGGTACACCTTTGAAGCAGTGGAAGTTCAAAGACTTTCCGACGACAACTGCTGCACGACCTGCTTCTATGAGTCATTTCAAATAATTGGTCTTGCGTGATGTATGTTTTGAACTGAGGAAGTGGGGCTTTATTACCACAATCACATACAGGTTTTGAGCTGAGGAGGTCTAGTTTTCCTCCCAGATGTAGATGCGTGCTTGATAAGGCAGAAAACCGACAGATGTGTCTCGGTGCACCAGGGAAGAGGTGTGGAGAAGGAGCAGATAAAACAGTTGAGAAAATTTCACGAAACCGTAGTAAAGCACTTTTGGAAACAGTCCCAGTTAGGAAATTTCTCCTGAGCAAGCAAGTCATAATTTAGACACAGACTTTTAGACTTTAATTTTGCTCCCAACCTAAACCTACCCATTATCCTCATCAAGTTAAAAGTGGACCAGCAATTTGCACACAGTCAACTTGTTAAAGAAAACCATCTTCCTAAAAGAGTATTAGTTACCAGTCTTAGACTCCTCTTTGAAAAATATATTCCTGAGATACAGCCAGCATTTATCCTGCTAAAACTGTACAGTGGAGACCATTATTTAGAATCCATTTCATGAATAATAAAAAGCAAAGAATACTCAACTCCAGCGCAAACAACCACATGTGCCTCCTGGTTTTGAGCTTTCCTGCAGCAACTTTTATTCATCGTCTTTCCCCAGTTATGTATGTGTGCAAATAAACCCAAATTTTAAGATAAAAAGCGAGCACACATATATGCACACATGTACACACACCTTTATATATCTCTCATGATACACTCAATAAATATTTTTTAAATATTTAGAATGGGTGATTAGAATAGGTAATATTTTTTTAAAAAATTAAAATGGGTAAACTGGAAATGTGTAGTTGGAAAGGGAGTGGCAGTATTAGGAGGTGTGACTTTGTAGAAATAGTTATGAACTTGTTGGAGGAAACAACAGAGTTAGTTGTATGTATTTGAGAGGATTATGGAAGGGCTTTGGAACTTTGGGCTAGAAAAGCCATTGAGTCTTGAGACCTCAATGGAATGTTCTGTGCGAACTTGGAAGATAAGACTGTTGAGAGCAGTCCAGAAAATAGAGGCTTGGCTTGTAAAATTTCAGAGAGAATATTAACGACCCTATCAGGGCCGTTTGTTATTTTGATTTAATATTCTGTGGTTCTGGTTAGCTGAGGCTGAAGAATCAGCTGTGATTAACAAGATACCAGAACTCCTAGAGCGAACCCTCTATCTTACTGGGGCAACCGATGCTGGTCAGCTGGAGCTAAGAAATTAGCATTGGTTAAGAAGATGCCAGCATGGATGAGGTGAACTCTTCCAGGAAGTGTTTTCTGAGAGCATGGTGAAGCTGTGTTCTAGATGCAGCAAAGCCTCTGCTTTGGGCTGGCAACAAGACTTGGTAATGTGTAAGAGTCAGACAGGTAGTACTGGTATTGAAGGCATGGAGGCTTGGTACTGTGGGAGGCCAGGAAAGACCATGGGGAAAGGTGTGGCCTCAGTAGTAGTTGAAGGTCCAGGACTGAAGGGGACATTCAAAGAAGTTAAGACTTGGAACCATGAAGAGAGACTATGAGAGGCTACTGGTGAGAGCACAGTCTGGTTGTAGCAAAGGCCCTAGCATTTTGGAGATACAAGTACCATGGGAAGACCAAAATGAATAGCAGCAATACAGGGAGGCTGTTGAATCTTAGATAACAAACTGTCTGTGCTGTAGAGGATGGAGCTGGAGAAGTGACCCAAGCCCTTTGGAAGCATCCAGAAGATGAGTGGATCCGAGATAATTGGACATTTAGTTATTTATACCTATACTGTAGGAGTTTAGTTTTGCTTGGTTAACTGCTTCTTTCCTCTTGAAAATGGTACTTAATTTAATTTTGATTTTAAAAGGAGCCCACAGATGAAAGAGCTGAAATTTTAAAAAGAGATTGGATATTTTAAAGAGACTGAAATTGTAAAGATTGATTTGGTAAAGACTGTGGGACTTTTAAACTCATTTATGATTTCAGTGTGAGATCTTGGGGATGAATTAGAAAGGAGGGAATATGGATTAATAGTGATGCATTTGTGTGTCAAGTTGAGAAGGGGTCAGTTGTACTGGTTGATTTAGGTGTCAACTTGACACAAGCTCGAGTCATCAGAGGAAGTAGCCCCTGTTGAGGAAATGCCTCCATGAGATTCAGCTGTAAGGCATTTTCTCAAATAGTGATCAATGGGAGAGAGTTCAGCCCATGGTGGGAGGTACCATCTCTGGGCTGCTAGTCCTTGGTTCAATAAGAAGGTAAGCTGAGCAAGCCATGAGAAGCAAAGAGTAAGCTGCACCCATTCATGGCTTCTACATCAGCTTCTGCCTCCACGATCCTGACCTGTTTAAGTTTGTGTTCTGACTTCCTTCAGTAATTAACACCAATGTGAAAGTGTGAACCAAATAAACCCTTTCCTTCTCAACTTACTTATTGTTCATGGTGTTTTGTTGCAGCAATAGAAACCCTAACTAAGGCAATTGTTAACGAAGGATGATTTCTGACATCAATATCTAGCCTCCAAATACACAAGCACACATGTATGCTCGGGCAAACACACACAAACACACACACGTAGACCACATACACATGAAGAAAATTTCAAAGTAAAGAAAAATGTGTATCATAAGGGGACTGGAAAACTACTTTGACAAATCTGTATACTTACTCAACATATGGAACATTTCCATCATATTAAAAAATTCCTTTATGATTCCTACTTCTCATTGAGAAACCTCTATAGAAGCCAGTGTCTTGATATTATTATATTAACTATTTTTGTTTGTATTTTATCTATGTGATATATTATAAACTGTACTTTTCATTGAACAAATACTTACATTTTGTGTTGAAATCTCTCAGTATTCTTGGATATTACTGACTGGTTTGTGCTTAATGTTGAATAGTATTCTAATTCTATCATAACTCTGTCTTTCTCAGTGGTATTGTGGTTACCTGCAGTTTAGTGTAGGAAGGAGGGCCTCTTGTTCTTCCCGGCCCTGACTAGCTTAGACCCAAAATAATCTCACAGAAACTGTCCTAATTAAATCACTGCTTGGCCCACTAGCTCTAACTTTCTACTGGCTAACTATTAAATATTAGTTTAACCCATTTCTATTAATCTATATATCACCATGAGTTTATGGCCTACCAGCAAAGTTTCAGCAAGTCTATCTCAAGCAGTGGCTCCCTGGCATCTCTCTAACTCTGCCTTCCTCCTCCCATGCTATAGGCCAAACAGTTTATTCATTAACCAATAAAATCAACACATAGACAGAAGGACCTCCCACACCAGTTTAGGGTTACTGTGAACTGGCTATTGTCAACACTTCAGCTCACTATTATTCATGTATGTATAATGTTTCTCCTAGTAAATATCTGGACATTGCATTAAAGACGGTTGAGGTTTGTGAGCAGTAACTAGAGAACTTCCAAATGGACTCTATTATTTTGAGCAACCACAGTGGTGTTCCAAAATTCCAAACTGGTTTATATTTTCACAAATATTTGCTGTTGCCAGTTTTTAATCTAGTCCTTCATATGGGCATGAAGTCATTCATATCTGTTTCTAGTAGAAAACTGTTTAATATGGTTCTTGGCATGCTCTGTAATTTGATGCGCGTGATAAATTATTTGATTGTTTATATTGGCTACTTAGTTTTTATTAATGTTTTGCAGAATTTTCTGTGTGGGACTAGTAGGTGCCTCAAAAGTTACAATGCTTGTAGAAGAAGCGTTAGAACTGGAGTTCAGATACCCACAACCCCCATAAATGCCTGGTGGACATGGCATGGTGTTTGTCATTTCAGTCTGAGATTCAGATATGGGGATTCCCTGTGTGTCTTATCAGAGTTCTTCGATTGACTCAGAGATCCTGCCTCAACAGATCAAATGCAAGCTTGATCTAGCAAGATTTTCTTCTCTGCTTAATCTAGGGCCTTCACATGCACATACGTGGACACCCCCAAAACACCCATGCACACACACCAAATATACATATAAACAAGAAAATAATAGTGGTATTTACATGTACTTGAAAGAAATGCTTTGTTAAACGTAGATATGGTATTGTTGTGGGACAGAGGGAGGTACATCCTCCACTCCAGAATACTCAGACTTTACAAGGTGATGATGCAATAAATGAGCTAATGTACCACTCCCATTCTGAGGCCCCATCAGCTCAGCATACCTACCAAAGAAAAGCTTACCTACAGACAACTATATCTTTGTGAAAGATATTTTAATCAACCTCAGACTAGCCTTAGTCCGTTTTATCTTTTTTCCCCATTTCTGTGTCATTTTCTTAACTCCTGGTAAAACTGTTCACATTATTTCATTTCAGGACCTGTACATGAACTCCTAATCTTAAAAAAACAAAAAAAACAAAAAAAACAAAAAACAAAAAACAACTCAGACTCATTTATTGAGAAAAAACTAAGCTCAACATCTTAAATTACCTCCCTTGTATTTCACAACTCAATTGTTCATTTTATCGACAATTCTACATCCAGTGTTATTCTCTTTGCATTACAGTGACGTCCAATGCTTATATTACATTTATAATGACTAGGAATTCTGTGGGCACAGTGCATTATATGAACCAACTGAGGTAGTTTTCAGGACATCCCAATTTTCTACACACAAACCGAGGCACAGAATTTGTTCTTGTTATACATATGCATGGTCACAGTATGGAAGTCCTAAAGACAGGATCCTGATTCAACCAAGATATTCTTCATGGTATACTTTTCACACAGAATCTGGTACATTTTCCTTTGGATAAGTATACCCGATTTTAAATGTTTCCTTTCTATTTTCCATTGCATACTGTTTCTATGTTACAGCCATCTTCTTGTTATTCCAATAGATTTTAATGTATATGGTGCACATCCTCAGCCAAATAACTCCAGCTTTCTCTCAACATTATTATTCTATTTCTATCTTAAAAGTTGCTAATGACTCTTCACCTCATATTTAGGTTTATACTTCGTGGGACCTGAACCACTTTCTTGACTTAAGTCTATCTAAGGTCCAGCTAATGGACCTTAACCATATCACCACCTATGCAGCTTCTGTCTTTGCATACACAACAATTTGCCACTTATCCATTGTTATGTCATCCCTGGCTTCACCAAGTCATCCTTTTCTTTTGAAATTTTATTTCTCATCACTTATCTGTTTGAATCTTCCACTGATACTCTGGAGAATACAGAGTTATTTTTCATTTGTTCCTTCTCATTCTTTCAAGTCATGTCAGCAATATCCAGGTTCTTGATGCGTAAACAGCTCATGACTCATATAGGAGGATGAATTAATTTTTGCCTTTTTGCAAAACAATGGATACGCGTATTTGAGATTCCTTCTATAAATTGCTTAATCCCTTTCTAGTCCAACCACTTCAGATATCTCTAGCACTTATCCATTATTTACTATCTCAGGTACTGCTCCAAATGCTATTTGAACATTTAGTATCTCATTCCTCTGAATAGCCATATGATGTAAATATTATTCCCATTGACACCTAATCCATGAGAAACCTAGGACATAAAGAAAATAAGTAACTTACTGTTTCCAGCAGAGTGGGGAAGGGACTTCAAGCAGCCTCTTTTCTTACATGAACTGCTTGCCAAATTCTGGCCAATGAGAGGTAATGGTAATTTCTCACAAGCTGTCTAACAGACAAGAGAAGGCACTGACATTTTGTACTAATATCCATTTTGGAATGTAGAGTGTCATAACTTGCTTATCCACCATCTCAAACATAAGAGACAAGCAAGGACATTTGAGCTAAGTAACCCATTTGGAATGAGAAAAGGACACTGGGCACCAGGAGTTCCTTCACTCTTCTGCGTTCCCACAACTGAGTGCTGGAGGGGGCTTTTCCAATTCCTAGGGTACTAGGTGATGAGAGGTACTCCTCAGTCCGACAGTCTCCCCTTTTAGCACAGATAATGTCATATCATTTCATACCATGAAACCTTTCAAAGGGCTATCTACACTTTGAATAATACCCTGCACACTAAGGTGCACAGTGCTTCCAGCAGCAACATCACAGCAAATCTAGCTATTTCATTTTATCACTGTGTTCAACCTACCTTGAACTTCTCTCTCATTCCCTCAATTCTCACCATTCATCTCTTGATAAGGTGATTCCTTTCATCCTTCATGTATGAGAATAAATATTAGTTCCTTAACTTGACCTGTTTTAGACATCTAAGTAGGTTACCTTATCCTCCGAACAAATCTCTACTCCTTCACCTCATAGAGCTCTATTGAGAATTATTATTGAGAATATTACTATGTTTGTGTATTTACTTAAATCCTCTGCCTCTCTTACTAGAAGGCAAACTGCTAGAATACAGAATGTTGTCATATTCAATGTTTCATTGACAATACCTCAATTAACACAGAGCGTTTCATATATTAGAAATGTGAAGTATTTTGGCAGTAAGAAATAATAAGTAATATACTTTCCCAGATTTATAATGTTTCTTTGTTTGCCAAATTATATAAACTTCAATTTCTTTTGCGTATTTATCTGAACAATTATCGATTTAGGAGAGACAGACTTGGGCTTGTATCCAGCTGGACTAGATAGAACTTCAGCATTTGGGTATCTTTATAATTTAAACATTTCCTTCTCATTTGATAAGTGAAAAGTTAGCATTTACCTCAGAGTCAGAATTATCATTAAGTAAAATAATGTATTTTGAATGATTATCCCAGTTCCTAGCATAGAGTTATTAAATGCTTATTTTTCATTATTTCTTCTGACTTCTTGTGGGGGTGTAGAGAGGTCCATGTGGATATATGTACTTTTACATTTGCATATGCTTGTGTGTGCATACATGTGCACATGAAGGCCAAGACAGACTCAGGAGTTATTTTTCAATTGCTGGCATACTTTCCCCACCATTTTGTTTTGTTTTTATTATTTGGAAACATGATCTCCCAGTCCTCAGAAATTCTCCAGGTAGTGTAGGCAAGACTGGTTGACCAACAAACCCAACAGTTCACTTGTTTCTGTTTCCACAGCACCAAGATTATAAGCATGCCACTTGATCTACCTTTCTATATAGGTTCTGGAAATCAAATGCAGACTCAACCTGTGTACACAGCAATCAGTTTATAAATGAAGTTATCTCCTTAGTCCTCATTCTTCGTTTCTTTACTACTGTCCTAAACACTGTAGTCAACTTAGAAATTGCCTCATATTAGATGTTAGAAACCAAAAAATAATCAGAAAAAACATTTGCTGACTATTCAAATATTTCACACTTTTGATTCCCTGCCTTGATATTGCATCATGTAGATGACAAAGCTCTGTTTATACTCTGACCTTATCTTCTTTACCTTTGAAGAAGGAAAGCCCATATCCTGAAGTTCTTCTTTGAGTGCACATGTTTAGATGTAAGATGGCTACAGTGACCACCAGACTCCATCTAACTTCATGATGATCTCCTGTGCATGGTAAAATGATTCTCTTGCAACAGAGTTCTCAAAAGTTGACAATTACCATGATAACAACTTCTGGTCATTTACCAGAAAAGCAACAAAAAATCTTGACTCCCGGATTCTGGAAAAAAGCCATGTCCTTCACAGGAAAGAAATGAATATTCCTAGCTTCATTTTTCATTCTCCCTCACTCATTTCTTTTGTCCTGTACATCTAAGCTTTTTAACTCCAAAAGTTCAGCAGTTGTTTTGTACATTTATCACTCATTCCTCCTAATTTTGGCAAAGAATGTATATCATTTTCAGTATTTACATTCAATTGATTTTATTTGTTCTACAACTCTTGAGATAAAAACATGCAGTTCAATATGAAAGATTAGTAACATAGTTAGATCTAAAGGTTTATTTATCAGTCAAGCTATCTTAGGGAGTGTCACCATCTCTTGGATGTGGGCCTAGTTGAGGAATAATGTAATGGTGGGTGTGCTATTGATGTAAATATAGATACTCCATCCTTTCCTCTCACATTTTTTCATCCTGGCTCCATGAAATGATCAGCCTCCACCATTATACATCCTTGCTGCCTTGATGTCCTCCTTCAAGATTGTCTTGAAAGCAATAAAACAAAGGAGAGAAAGAGTTGGGACATTAGAAATTATAATCCAGGATTTATATTTTATCATTTTCAATTGTTTTTCTGAGGCATGTTGCAGCAATGATAAGACTACAAAATCTTCAATCCACATTTTACAAAATTGTTCAAAGCAAAGG
Organism: Microtus oregoni; assembly: GCF_018167655.1. Lineage (NCBI taxonomy): Eukaryota > Metazoa > Chordata > Mammalia > Rodentia > Cricetidae > Microtus > Microtus oregoni. The sequence continues at coordinate 1,049,295 of NW_024543084.1, forward strand.
TTAGACTTAGAAAAGACAGTCGTGAAGCAGCCAAGAGAAAGTAAATGAAGATGAAACTTAAAGAAAGAGAAACAATGAAAAACATTACAATACAATCAAGAAACCACTTGTTGAGCAGATACTGACATACTACAGCAGTTCTGGCATTGTATTCAAAGAGAACACAGTCTTCTTTGGTAGATCTGAGAGTTTTCAGTACTTAGGACTGCTAAGTGACTGTCTTCTGTCAAGCCCTACATGGTAGTTAAGGCTATCTTCAGAACTAACAACTCTCCAGTTATGTTGGCCAACTGAGCTATTTCACAGATGCTCATATATAAAGAAACATCCATGTTCTTACTTTTTTGTTTCACACTTTGAAATGGTAGGAAATGTGACCACTAACAAACAGAATAACTTAAAATTTAACATTTTATAGTTTTGTTATATTGTAGAATTTGCATACTTATTAACATATTTAAGAGACATATCCTAAGGAAGATATTCTACATAGAAAAAGACTCTGAGGTTAATCCAAAAGTAAATTTCAAGTCTTTAAGAAAGACTCACTAATGTTTTTTTGAATGTTGGAAAAATCCAATGTTTTAAAATGGATTAACCTGCTCTGGATATCGCTCTAAATGAAGACACTCAAATGTCTGTATGTATTAGTAGATATCCATTTCCATTACAAAGGAACAGAATGTCTGGTCCTTAGTAGGGCAAACATGTCATTCGCATGTTTGTTACAAGAGAAGTGGCCTGCCTATGCTATAGCTGAGATCCTCAGTTCAAAATTGACAGGTCAAGTAGATTCTAAGTAGTTGATGTTGCACATATAAATAAAGCTTTAGGATACAGAAAGGTCACATACTTTAGACATTGCAAACACTTTGACTGAACTATCTACCTGATTCAATCTACCAGCAAAGGTATATTGTAAAACATTTCTAGGCATGGTAATTTTAAGCCAGGAGATTTTTCAGAATTTTCAAGTCAAGATCTCCCCACCAACACATGAATCTTCCGAGATGCAAATCTGTTCTTGCGGCAGTACCTATATAGTAAAATGACATGGGTCCATAGCAATTTGATGAGTAGCAGCATGTAATTGCAAAGACGGAAGTCACAAATGGCAGCGTACATAACCCAGGGAGGACTATTAGATGGAATTCTGTGGTTCTTTGGAAGGGAGCCCTACGAGCATGTCAATTTCTCTGTCTGCCTCATGTCTTCAGGGAGTTGATCCCCACCTGTACAACTCCTTCTAGAATCATTTTGTTTTTCTTCTGCCTAAGTGTGATTTTTTTATATTTATTTTTTTTATTGAAAAAAAGGAAAAAAAAGTTTCTGCCTCCTCCCAGCCTCCCATTTCCCTCCCCCTCCTCCCACCCTTATCGCCCTCTCCCACTCCTCTCCCCCTCCCTCTCCAGTCCAAAGAGCACTCAGGGTTCCCTGCTCTGTGGAAAGTCCAAGGTCCTCCCCCCTCCATCCATATCTAGGAAGGTGAACATCCAAACTGGCTAGGCTCCCACAAAACCAGAACATGAAGTAGGATCAAAACCCCGTGCCATCATTGTCCTTGGCTTCTCATCAGCCCTCATTGTTCGCCATGTTCAGAGATCCCGGTTTTATCCCATGCTTTTTCAGTCACAGTCCAGCTGGCTTTGGTGAGCTCCCAATAGATCAGCACCACTGTCTCAGTGGGTGGGTGCACCCCTCGTGGTCTTGACTTCCTTGCTCATGTTCTCCCTCCTTCTGCTCCTCATTGGGACCTTGGAAGCTCAGTCCAGTGCTCCAGTGTGGGTCTCTGTCTCTATCTCCATCCATCACCAGATGAAGGTTCTATGGTGATATGCAAGATATTTGTAAGTATTGTTATAGGATAGGGTCATTTCAGGTTCCCTATCCTCAGCTGCCCAGGGAACAAGCAGGGGACATCGCCTTGGGCTCCTGCGAGCCACTCTAGGTTCAACTCTCTTGCCAACCCTACGGTGGCTCCCTTAACTAAAAATTGTGCTTCCGTGCTCCCCTATCCAACCTTCCTTTATCCCAATCATCCTTTTTCCCCAAGTTCCCCCTAACCTCCCCTTCTCCCTTTTCTCTCCCCCTCTCCCCTTACCCCCATCCCACCCCACCCCCAAGATCCCAATTTTCTCCCCGGCAATTTTGTCTACTTCCCATAGCCAAGAGGATAACTATATGTTTTTCCTTGGGTTCATCTTCTTACTTAGCTTCTTTAGGTTCACCAATTGTAGACTCTGTGACCCTTATTTATGGCTAGAAATCAATTATGAGTGAGTGCATCCCATGTTCATCTTTTTGGGTCTGGGTTACCTCACTCAGTATAGTGTTTTCTATTTCCATCCGTTTGCAAGCAAAATTCGAGAAGTCATTGTTTTTTACCGCAGCTTAGTACTCTAATGTGTAGATATTCCACACTTTCTTCATCCATTCTTCCATTGAAGGGCATCTAGGTTGTTTCCAGGTTCTGGCTATTACAAATAATACTGCTATTAACATAGTTGAATAAATGCTCTTGTCATATGATAGGGCATCTCTTGGGTATATTCCCAAGAGTGGTATTGCTGGGTCCAGGGGTAGGTTGATCCCGAATTTCCTGAGAAACCGAAACACTGATTTCCAAAGTGGTTGCACAAGATTGCATTCCCACCAGCAATGGATGAGGGTACCCCTTCCTCCACAGCCTCTCCAGCAAAGGCTATCATTGGTGTTTTTGATTTTAGCCATTCTGACAGGTGTAAGATGATATCTCAAAGTTGTTTTGATTTGCATTTCCCTGATCGCTAAGAAGGTTGAGCATAACCTTAAGTGTCTTTTGGCCATTTGAACTTCTTCTGTTGAGAATTCTCTGTTCAGTTCAGTGACCCATTTTTTAATTGGGTTAATTAGCATTTTAAAGTCTAGTTTCTTGAGTTCTCTATATATTTTGGCTATCAGACCTTTGTCTGTTGCGAGGTTGATGAAGATCTTCTCCCAGTCAGTAGGTTGCGTTTTTGTCTTAGTGACAGTGTCCTTTGCTTTAAAGAAGCTTCTCAGTTTTAGTAGGTCCCATTTATTCAATGTTGCCCTTAATGTCTGTACTGCTAGGGTTATACCTAGAAAGTGATCTCCTGTGCCCATCTCTTCTATCATGTTCAGTGTGCTCGGACTGATATTGAGGTCTTTATTCCATTTGGTCTTGAGTTTTGTGCATGGTGATAGATACAGGTCTATTTTCATTCTACTACAGGTTGACATCCAGTTGTGCCAGCACCATTTGTTGAAGATGCTTTCTTTCTTCCATTGTATACTTTTAGCTCCTTTATCGAAAATGAGGTGTTCATAGGTTTGTGGGTTAAAATCCGGGTCTTCTATACGATTCCATTGGTCGACTTCTCTGTTTTTATGCCAGTACCACACTGTTTTCATTACTGTAGCTCTGTAATAGAGTTTGAAGTCAGGGATGGTAATGCCTCCAGACAATCCTTTATTGTATAGGATTGTTTGGGCTATCCTGGGTTTTTTGTTTTTCCATATAAAGTTGATTATTGTCCTCTCAAGATCTGTGAAGAATTTTGATGGGACCTTGATGGGGATTGCATTGAATCTATAAATTGCCTCTGGTAGAACTGCCATTTTTACTATGTTGATTCTCCCAATCCAAGAGCAGGGGAGGTCCTTCCATTTTCTGGTATCCTCTTCAATTTTTCTTCAATGCCTTAAAGTTCTTGTCAAATAGATCTTTCACTTCCTTGGTTAGATTTACCCCCAGATATTTTATGCTGTTTGTGGCTATCGTGAAAGGTGAAGCTTCTCTGATTTCCCTCTCTGCTTCCATATCCTTTGTGTATAAGAGGGAGACTGATTGTTTCGAGTTGATCTTGTATCCTGCCACATTACTAAAGCTGTTTATCAGCTGTAAAAGTTCTTTGGTGGAGTTTTGGGGGTCGCTTATGTACACTATCATATCATCTGCAAATATCGAAAGTTTAACTTCTTCCTTTCCAATTCGAATCCCCTTGATCCCAGTATGTTGTCTTATTGCTATTGCTAGAACTTCAAGCACTATATTGAAGAGGTATGGCGAGAGTGGACAGCCTTGTCGTGTTCCTGATTTTAGTGGGATGGCTTTGAGTTTCTTTCCATTTAATTTGATGTTAGCTGTCGGCTTGCTGTATATAGCTTTTATTATATTTAGGTATGACCCTTGTATCCCTAATCTCTCCAATACTTTTATCATAAAGGGATGTTGAATTTTGCCAAATGCTTTTTCAGCATCTAATGAAATGATCATATGTTTTTTTTCTTTCAGTTTATTTATATGATGGATTACATTGATAGATTTTCATATGTTGAACCAGCCTTGCATCTCTGGGATGAAGCCTACTTGATCATAATGGATAATTTTCCTAATGTGTTCTTGGATACGGTTTGCCAGTATTTTGTTGAGGATTTTTGTGTCGATATTCATGAGTGAGATTGGCCTGTAATTCTCTTTCTTGGTTGAGTGTTTGTGCGGTTTTGGTATCAAAGTGACTGTAGCTTCATAAAAGGAATTTGGCAATGCCTCTTCTGTTTCTATATTGTGAAATACATTAAGGAGTATAGGTATTAGTTCTTCTTGGAAGTTCTGGTAGAATTCTGCATTGAAACCATCTGCTCCTGGGCTTTTTTTGGTAGGGAGGTTTTTGATAACAGCTTCTAATTCTTCGCGACTAACAGGTGTATTTAGGTTGTTCACCTGGTCCTGGTTTAACTTTGGTATATGGTATTTATCTAAAAAAGTGTCCATTTCTTTTACATTTTCCAGTTTTGTGGCATACAGGCTTTTGTAGTAAGATCTAATGATTCTCTGAATTTCCTCTGTGTCTGTGGTTATGTCCCCCTTTTCATTTCTGATCCTATTAATTTGCATATTCTCTCTCTGCTGTTTGATTAGTTTGGATAGGGGTTTATCAATCTTGTTGATTTTCTCCGGGAATGAGCTTTTTGTTTCATTGATTCTTTGGATTGTTTTCTGTGTTTCTATTTTGTTGATTTCAGCCCTCAGTTTGATTATTTCCAGTCTTCTACTCCTCCTAGGTGAGTCTGCTTCTTTTTTTTCTAGAGCTTTCAGGTGGGCTGTTAAGTCTTCAATATGAGCTTTCTCTGTTTTGTTTAAGTGGGCACTTAGTGCTATGAACTTTCCTCTTAGGACTATTCGGTGTTCTGTTTGCTTCTTGAACCTTCAAAGGAATATCCTTCTTTAGGTTGGGAAAGTTTTCTTCTATAATTTTATAATTTTATTAAATATATTTTCTGGACCGTTGAGCTGTACTTCTTCTCCTTCTTCTATGCCAATTATTCTTAGCTTTGGTCTTTTTATTGTGTCCTAGATTTCCTGAATGTTTTGTGATGAGAATTTGTTAGCTTTGCTGTTTTCTTTGATCAGTGTGTTTATTTTCTCTATGGTATCTTCAGTGCCTGAAATTCTTTCTTCTATCTCATGTAATCTGTTGGTAGTACTTGTCTCTGTATTTCCTGTTCATTTACCCAGCTTTTCCATCTCCATCCTTCCCTCGGTTTGTGTTTTCTTCATTACTTCCATTTCATTCTTCATGTCTTGAACTGCTTCCCTTACCTGTTTGGTTGCTTTTTCTTTTTCTCTTTGTTTTCTTGGGTATCTTTGTGCGATTTATTCATTTCCTCTACCTTTTTGTTTGTGATCTCTAATTGTTTATGGCAGTTTTCCACCTCCTGTTTAAGGTCTTCTATTATTTTCATATAATTTACTTTTGAGTCGATTTCTTCTAATTCTTCTAGAGTAGGGTGTACAATTCTTCTTATTTCGGGATCCCTGGATTCTGGTGATGTCATGTTGCCTTTCAGGTTGTTGGAGGAATTCTTGCCTTGGCGCCTTCCTATCTCTTCCTTCAAATGGAGCCAGGAGAGGCCTGGTGTCTTGATCCAGTCTTTGCTGTGACTGACTCTCTGGGTGTAACTCTTCAGTGTAGAAGTAGGAACCGTCCGGTCCAGATGGAACTCCTCAGCACTGAAACATAGACGCCTGGTAGTCCAATGACCGGCGGAAAAAAGGGAGAACTTGGGGGGAAGGGCGGGGACGAGTAGAACACAGGACACCCTGCCGCAAAAGCTGAAGGTGCGCGTGCTCCCTTTCGGGGGGGGGGGGCACCTTGAGGCCTGCCTGGTAAGCAGGCACTCAACTCTCTGGGTGGGTAGCCTTAGTGTAGGAGCAGAAAACTATTCTTGAGCACTGGTTCTAGCATACAGCAGGGCAGGGTTGGGGGGGGGATGCTGGGGGGCTGGACATAAGAAAGACAGCCCTGCAGAAGGAGCTGGGGGAGGGGCGTTGGTGCTCTCTTCCGGGACAATTCGCCACTGGATAGCACACACTCACCAGTCCAGATGGAACTCCTCAGTACCTAACCTAAGTGTGATTTTTGATAGACTGACAATGACACATTTTCCATAATGGAATAACGTGGCCACCCAGAAAGATGGGTTGATTATTTTTCCCACTTTATTAAAAAATTAGGCAATTCATCTACATTTTCTTGCCTTTTATGGGAATGCTTTAATGAAGCTATTCATGGAATTGTTTTAATAGTTGTGATTTTGCTAGTATGAACCATGGTTCCAGAATGTTTACTGATTTGTGATGACTTCTTAAGACATCACATCCTAAAGGACAAACATGACACCCAAGAGCAGGGAAAGCCCTAGAGGGAGCCCTAAAGTCCTATTTGCAAATAAATCTGGTGAGATACACATGGTCTATATTGTTTCTATTTGGACACGGCCTTCAGGATTGCTCCCAATCTAAACAAATACACTACTTTTAACTCAAAACACCACCAAACTTCCTATTTTGTTAGCATGTATACGTATGCAAGAGATACACAGACAGAGACACAGAGACAGAAAAATAGAGGGAGCCTTTAGTTTCTCATATATTTTTCTCAGTTTTAGATAGGTGTCACGTAAGAGCATATTCTGAATAGAATCCACTGCTCAGCTTCTTGCAAGCCATGTCCCCTCAGCATGACATTCCAAGGGTAAGCTGCAGGGATACACAGGATTTCTGTCCAGACTACTGACAGGGTTTAATTGCTAATTACAACGCTTTTCAATCTAATTCAGAAGAATGGGTAAGAAGTTTGTTCATGTGAACGTCAGATATGACAGGATTCTTCTATAGTCCTGACAGGGCATTCAGGGATATTCAGTACTTTGTGCTTGATGAATGCTGCACAAAACAATAAACCTATTTCCTCATCTTTTTTCTTCTTTCTTTCTTCTTCTTCTTCTTCTTCTTCTTCTTCTTCTTCTTCTCCTTCTCCTTCTTCTTTCTTAAAACTTACACTCAAATCCTCTAGTCCATTATGAAAAGTCACCACTTTACAAACAGAATTCCTTTTAGAAATAGAAAATTCAGTCAATAAAATCCTGTGTTCTACAAAATAAACAAATAGAATACACAAATGCACAACCATGGCAATTCCTATAAAAGAAGCATTTAACTGGGGCTTGCTTATATTGAGAGGCTTAGTCCATTATTATCATAGTAGAAAACATGGCAGCATGCAGGCAACCATGGTGATGGAGAGGTAGTTTTGCCAATCTACAGGTAGCAGGAAGAGAGAAAGTTACTGGGCTTTGTTTGAGCAGTTGAAATCCCAAAGCCTACTCCCAATGAGAAATTTTCACCAACAAGACCACGCCTACTCCAACAAGGCCATGGTTCCTAATCCCATCAAGGAGCTCCACTGTCACATATTCAACTAGGAGCTTGGGAGAGGGGATCCTATTCCTATTCAATCTACCACATTATCCAAATTGTGAAGAAAGGAATTGTCAATTATACTTAAATTCACCAAAAAAAAAAGCTGTTATAAGGAGGGCTGCTTGTTTGTTTCCTGACTGCCCAGCAGCTTAGTCCAGAAATAATCACACAGAAACCATATTATTTAAATCACTGCTTGGCCATTAGCTCTAGCTTCTTATTGGCTAACACTAACATATTAATTTAACCCATCTCCATTAATCTGTGTATCACCATGAGGTCATGGCCTACTGGGTAAAGTTCCAGTGTCTGTCTCCTATGGGGCTACATGGCTTCTCTCTGTGACTCTGCCCTTCTTTTTTCTAGCATCCAGTTTAGTTTTCCCACCTAGCTCTGTTCCCCTATAGCTTGCTAGAGGCCCAAAGCAGTTTCTTTATTAACCATTGATATTCACAGCATACAGAGAGGAATCCCACATCAATTCCCCTTTTCTGTTTAAATAAAAAGGAAGGCTTTAACTTTAAAATAGTAAAATTACATATAACACAGGTATCAAGCAAGAATTACAGTTACAATATTTGTATCTGCTTTATCTTTTATCAAAGCTAAGGAAAACTGCAACTATAACTACATATTCTTAACTCCATCAAAGACTCTAGAATGCTATGATATTACATAAGTAAACAGGAAGTACATTGTAAGCAAATTCCAAAATTCTAGAATTGACAGAGGCATCTTACTACCTGGAAAGTCACCCAAAGTTCTTCTGTAACATTGGGGCATCCATCTTCATCCTACAGTCCCATAGTATTCAGCAGATACCTAATGGCAAAGTCCATCAGTTGCTTTCTTCTGTGTACTGCAGAATGTCTCATAGACTCTTTCATGAAACAGGAACCCCGAAGGAACATCTCACATTTAGGCAAGTTCAGCAGTCATTTCTCTGTGGGCCCTACATGTCCAGTTCATTAAGCAGTCCAGGCAATAACAGTTTCTTGCCCAAAATGGCTAACAAACTCCATAAGGAGCATCCTCAATGCCCATCATCTTCTTGACGTATATTGGTGCTGCCAGGAGCAGATATGTCTCAGTGTCATGAAAAGTCCTAAATTCTTAAAACATTTTAAATGCCATATTCTGTAGTCTTTGAAAAGTTTGAAGGATACCTATTCATTTGAAATATATCTTTATACATATAGAAAATAGAACTAAAATGACTACAAGCCTGAATTATAGATGACTCTTTGTTAACCTATATTTCTTAATTATGCACTACATATTTAAATGAGCTGTACAAACACTTTAATCAAGAGCAGAAAAAAAATATAATTAAATTGATCTTAAATTTTTATCAATAAACCAATTGAAATACCAATGCAAATCTCTATAGCATATTCCCCTTTAAATGTAAAGAAACATTTATAAACAATATTTGGGAATATAGATGTAATTCTTTCTACACTGCTTCCTGCTGTTTTTTGGGTGAATTTATTTTTTGAGGGGTGTTCAAGGTGACCTTTCAGGGGGTCTTGGTCCATTAAACCACATTAGTCTGGAATTAATCCATAGGTTCTCATCTTCTGTGGAAACAAAAGCAGAATCTCTTTTCCAATGCAATATATCCTTAGACTAAAAGTTTGAAGTCAAGATACCAATATGTCAGTTTAATTTAGTAGTCCAAACAATGAAATGTCTCTCTATACTTAGCTCCTTCACACTAAAAAAATTTAGAGAAGACACAATAGTATACATAGTTCATATTATCTGTATATATTTCATCTTTACATGGCTTATTTGTTTTTACTCTATTACTTTTTAATATTTATTTTATTATCTTTACTCTTTTAATCTGTGACTGTCTATACTTTGTTTCTTTAAAAACGTTGTTTTGTTTGTTTTTTTTAAAACCATTTTTTTTATAACTCTCTTTACTTTTTCTTATCTCTCCCAAGCCTACCTGGATTTATCTAACACTGTGACCTATTTAGAGGTCTTCCATCTGAATTTATCATTATTGAGTATTTATAATTATTTTCTGACCAGGACTGCTTCTTAAAATGTTTTTAAGTCTCACTGTGTGGTTGCACCCCTCGCAGTCCTGAGTTCCTTGCTCGTGCTCTCTCTCCTTCTGCTCCTAATTTGAAGCTTGGGATTTCAGTCCGGTGCTTCAATGTGGGTCTCTGTCTCTGTCTCCTTTCATCGCCTAATGAAGGTTAATATCCAGGAGGATGACTATATGTTTTTCTTTGGATTCACCTTCTTATTTAGCTTCTCTAGAATCATGAATTATAGGCTCAATGTCCTTTATTTTGGGCTAGAAGCCAGTTATGAGTGAGTACATCCCATGTTCCTCTTTTTGGGTCTGGCTTACCTCACTCAGGATATCGGGAATTCACCCAGGCCAGCTGGACTGGGTCTAAAAAAGCATGGGATAAAACCGGACTCGCTGAACATTGCAGACAATGATGACTGCTGAGAAGTCAAGAACGATGGCACTGGGTTTTGATCCTTCTGCACATACTGGCTTTGTGGGAGCCTTGGCTGTTTGGATGCTCACCTTACTAGACCTGGAAGGAGGTGGGAGGCCTTGGATTTCCCACAGGGCAGGGAACCCTGACTGCTCTTTGGACTGACGAGGGAGGGAGAGTTGATTAGGGGAGGGGTAGGGAAAATGGGAGGCGATAGCGGGGAGGAGGCAGAAATCTTTAATAAATAAATAAATATCAAAAATAAATAAATAAATGAAAATAAAAAAAGTTTTTAAGTGCTTCTTAAACCTAAGCTGTGACATTATAAACAGTACCATTCTGCATTTGAAGCTACATAGTAATCAATATATTACAAAAAATGTAGATCATGCCGGGCAGTGGTGGCGCACGCCTTTAATCCCAGCACTTGGGAGGCAGAGGCAGGCGGATCTTTGTGAGTTCGAGACCAGCCTGGTCTACAAGAGCTAGTTCCAGGACAGGCTCCAAAACCACAGAGAAACCCTGTCTCAAAGAACTAAAAAAAAAAAAAAAAAAAAAAAAAAAAAAAGTAGATCATTACAAGTGTACAGGTAAGCAGTCTTTGTTCCTCTGCAGAAGAAATGTAAATCTGACTAGGAAGAAATAGGCTTCAGTGTTCATTTCAGCTTTTAAATGCTGAAATCGTACATTAATTAATAGTTTATGCTAGAATTTTCTTCTATATAATTTTAGTTTTAAACATAACAACAGAAATCATATGATAAATCCAAAAACTTTGTAAATGATAAATATCCTTAAAATTAGAGAAATATTCAGTAGAAAAAAGTATTCTGGATCTATATTCTTAATAATTTCTGATTTTAAAAGTATCTAAATTATAACTCAACTAATTGGTAAAATTAATAGTATAGCATATATTGGATATTATACTAAATGTTTGATTTCCCTACTAACACTGAAATGGCTGGTTCTGTTGTCTTGGGTGTCCAATAAATATTTTTAAATGTTAATACTTTCATATAAAAGCCAAGAGTCCTATCATGTAAGCTTTTTGTTCGAGTTTTTTAAAAATTATACTTTATCAAGAGAAAAACAAAAGGAAACTTATGAATGTGCATATACAAACTGGCTGAAACCAACAAAGCACAGGAAATTGGACACACTGTAGATGCAGAAAGAATTTCAGATTTCTATCATAGCTCATTTTTCTGTCTGTAACACCACAGTGTATTGTCAAGGGCAGGGCTGCCTGGGGTGCTTAGGAGAACAGATGGTATCTGGGTTAGGCCAAATAGAAGAAAAAAAAGGGAAGGTGTGACCACCCAGCAAGATCTGGTAAATTATGCAGTTTGCTCTTCTCACCTTCAGATAAAAGGGAGAAAAGGAGGGGAAAGAAGGAAGAAGAAAGAAAGAAAAAAAGAAAGAAAGAAGGGACGGAGGGAGGGAGGGAAGGAGGGAAAGAAAGGAAGAAAGAATGTTAAAGAAAGAGAGGGGGAGGGAGGAAGGAAGGAAAGAGAAAGAAAGAAAGAAAGGAAGGAAGGATGGATGAAGGAAAGAAAGAAAGGATGGATGAAGGAAAGAAAGAAAGAAAGAAAGAAAAGAAAGAAAAAGCACCACTGCGAAGATGATGCATGGCCAGAGTCAGTAGCTATGTGGAGCTGGTTCAGTCTTAGCAGGGTAAATGAAGAGTCTGAGACAGGAAAGCAGTTTTGAGTTTCTCCCAAGAAGTAGGAAGATGGTAATAAGACCTTACAGCAGCTGCCTGGGGACCAGCAGTGTCCCTGAAAGAAAAACAAAACCCAGCTCAGTTCATAGCCACAGTTTTAGCTTGGAGAAGACAGTGATATTTGCAAGGATAGGGGAGACATGGGGCATCAGCTTTAGGAACTGACAGCAGTGGCAAGCAGCTGTTCTTGCTTTTCACTGTGGAATGATCAAGAAAAAATAAATAGACCTCAGAGAAAGAGGAGAACTAAAGATGAGAATCTTTATTTAGATCTGAGACCTGCACAGCACTGGGAAACCGTAACAGATGAGCTTATAAAATCATCTCAAGGATTCTCTGAGAACGTATCAAATTATTGTATCAATATCATCAAGTCTCTAGTCATTGTATTTATGAGCAAAAATATTGTGAAATAATGATATATAAAAAGAAAATATCTCAGAAAATCGTTTTAACTCCTTGTGCCAAACTGCAAAATGATTGGGCCATCCTGTCCACTGTGCTGCGTCAGTTCTAGTTAGTCCAACACCACCCTGCCTCAGTTCACTCTCCCCAAGAGCTTCGTCTGTTCTGCAGCAGCATTGAAACATCTCCAGGGAAGCTAAACTAATGTCCTCCACATGATAACACTCAGAAAGAAGCAAAGCAAAGTGAAGGGAATGGAATCTGAGCTCATAATCCTTCAGCCACCTTTGTAAGACTCTACTCATCCCTACTATGTAGTTGAGGACTGGCAGGGGGAGGGAATGAAGAGGGGCACCGCTCTGAATGTGAGGAACAAACTCAGAGACAGCAAGCTTTCTCAGAACTAAAAACAAAAATCACAGTGATGGGAAGGAGTGTGGATGCAAAGAGGTCCATCCAGGAGCCTCATGATGAAAGCTCCTCCATTTGTAACGACCTTAGAAATAACAAGCACGGATTGACTGGGGTCTTTCTCATGGGGACAGTGAGGAGGAGCCTCCCAAGGATTTTTCAGCAAGGAGGTTGGAGATTTGACTTGAGGTTAGGAATGTGCTTTCGGATAACAGTTTAGCATAGACTAGAGAGAATAGTATTGGGGTCTAAAGCTTTATTTAGGCTCTGTAACAGAGACCAGCTAGGAAATGATGTTTCTTTGTAGACGTAAGTGAAGCAGGGATAGGATGCAGGAGTGCAATGGATGAAAGTGAACAGAGAAAAGTGACCGCCCCCCACACACACCTTTCTAGTTCCGGAATGCCTTGGAATTAGTACAGGTTTCTGGGGAAAAAAAAGAATTATATTTTTAGATTGTGTCTTCTGCTTTGAATCTAAAAATTGTGGCTTCAATAATCTGCCACCAATGTTCCTGCAATTTGTTAATTATTAGAAGATTCTGCATAGAGATTGGCTATTTATATTAAAATTGAAGTGTGCAAAATACAAAATGCCCTAAATTTTCACAATGAGTAAAATCTAATTGACATCAATTAACATCTCAATTTCTTCCCTTCATAAAATTAATCTCCGTGTTTCAGAAAATATTCTTGAAATATACAAACCATTGCCATCCTATTGCCTTATAAAACATTGAAGTTTTTACAACTATTTTGTTTTCTAAATTATATATATTTACAAATATATGGTAGTATATACATGTATATATATATATACATAGATATCTACTATACGTACATAGATATAGGTAGCAGTCTCTGTTTTTTTTAAATTGGAAGCAATATTTTTGTACGAGTTTCAAACTTTCTATTTACTGTTTAGAATTTTCTTTTTAGCAAGATACTAAATATATTGTGCATTCTTTTACCCCAACTGCAGAAGTGCAAAAGTGTGCCCCGCTTCCTTCAGAAATGACATCATCACTCAGGGCTGTACTTGTGCACTCCTCATGCCAAGATGAGACAGATGTGGCTCTATTCACTCAGGGACAGGTGCTATAGAGAAAGAGATAAAACATTTGGAGAAAGTGTAAGCCACTGCACTGCTGTTGCTAAATAAATAAACTCCCTGCCAAAAAAGAAAAAAAAGAGAAAAAACCTTGCTTGTTTCTACTTATTCCTTCTTAATGTTTATTTTGAGATCTAGTAGAGCTAAGCTCTTTTCTGTTTTACTTATCTGTATTTATCGGGTGTACAGAGTGTGCATGGATTTTGATAGGTTATATAGGATGAGTAGTATAGATAGCCCTATGTGCCATTTTATAGCCAAATTCATTCATTTAAAGCAACTCAGCTTTCTTCCATGCACAACCCTAATAAGATCACCTTCTATACACAACCTCTAATAAGATCACCTTCATAATCCTTATGTTGGTATAAATGGTATAAATAGGGAAGTCAGGAGGGTCCTAGCAGTTTGTATAGGGGAGAAAACAACTGTATGTTTTTCTAAGAAGCATTTTGGTGAGCTAAAGACTGAGAACAGTTCCGGAGCAAAACTCTGCAGCTGCTGGGTTAGGGCAAAAAAAACCAAAAATGATTTTGATTTTAGACTTTCGTATAAATCTGACTCCAAAAGAAGGATCGGGTAGGCATCAGCAGCTGGAAAAGGATAGGCAAGTGGGAGAGATGAGGCTGATTTTAAATGTATTTAATCACACAGCATAGAGAGAGAAGAGAGGAATCTGCAGCTGGGCCGAGGAAGGAAGGTGGGGAGCTACGTGGGAATATTGTCCCAGGAGGATCAGGAAATATGAGACTACATGGAATGCATACAATGTGATGGGATTGTAAATGAAAAGCTCTACATGCCTGTGTAGACAGGAATAATGAGAGTCACAATAAATCGGGTTAGGAATAGAATCAGATTTATCCTCAGATCAAAAAGTCAGAAAATTGTTGGGCAGAGTCCTGTAATGTGAAGAATCCCTCAGCTTAGCTGATACTTACGTCTAGTATATAAACTGTTTCATAATCATTGATCAATAATTAGTCAACCAAAAATACACTAGACAGTGACATGCAAATGTGCTACAGACCTGGTGATTTTTAAGGTAGTATACAAGCTCTCGGGATCCTAGAGCAATATGTCAGAAAGAAAAATTGGGGTGGGTTTGATAACGTTTGTAGAATTTGAAAATGGTCAGTAAATAATCACTAACCTGTGTTTTATGTACTGAAGTTTTAAGCACATATGGACCCTGTAATGCTTTGAGCACATAGTTTTATATTTTGTTTTATCTTCTTGCAGAATGTAGTGTAAAGGAAAACATAATTGAACTTTCTTTTCGCATATTGCGAGTAAATGCTGAGTTGAGTATTTGAAATTTCCACAGACAATTTCCTTCCAGAGAAAAGTGGTTACTACATAATTTCAGTGCTTTGTGTATTTCAATTGGGAAAGCTAATTGCTTTTGTTTCTTCATTTAAACCTGATATCATAGATTCCAGGTGTCTGAGAGCCTTATTAACAATACCTGATTGATTTCTTACACTACACTTTATAGAACAGAAGAATAGAAGGCTGGTCAGCCAGCATCTCAGTGTAGTGATTTATAACTAAAATTTAAATTCACGCTGCAAAAGCCAGGCAGTTGTTTGCTTTTTACATAAAAATGCAAACAAAAATAATTTCCACAGTACCAGGTTTATTTTGTTTGGGTTATATGCCATCTTGAGATATTGTTTGTGAGAAATGATTTTTATATAATGTCTAGTTCTTAAATCCATGATGTTAAGATTTCAGATATAATCGATACTTTGTCGATAACTAGCAATGTCTTCTTTTAGTCAACTATACTATTTCAATTTGGAACTATGAAAAATAAAAGACCAAGCGTTCTGCACATTATAAGGTAGTAGTGGTGAATTACAGGGTAGGAGGGATGCTGTGCAAAAATTGGTCTTTAGTTGTTATCTGTTTGTTTTTTGTTTAGTCAATTTCCCTCACCAGGGGGTGCCTTTATCTATGCTTTTCAAAGCTTGACCAATGAAGCCAGCTTAATACCAACATTTTCTTTAGCGGCAGAATAATCAAAGCCTAAACTGGTTAAATACAAACAAGAGACTTCAGTTTTTCTGAATGCCAGAAAGCACACAAACAACAGTTATCAAGGGCATAAAATTTATCTTTATGCCCATGGAGAAGCACTGAGTAGCAATGGGTGCTCATTGTTCAACGTCATTCCGTGTACTCCTCGTGGCTCTCTAATCGGAAATATACTCTTATTTTATTTTTTCCTTACAATTTCTGTCAATAACCGTCTTGAAAGTAGGTTGTATTTTTCCCTTTCAGGGAAGCTGGAAGAAGCAAGTGTATAAAAAAATTGTGTTACTTCCTTACATTTATATTTTGTACAACCCAGCATTGATTTGCTCCTTATTTAAGCAACATTTTCTTGATAAATTAAAAAAGCAGCAATAGCCATTACTGCAGGCTATATACAGCCTCTAATATCACTTAAGCATATTACAGAATATAATATCTGGTACTTAACGACTAACTTGCATATGAAAGCTCACATAATGTCTCATAAAACCCTTAAAATGGCTTCAGTTTAAGAGTCTCTTTAAAAAAAAAAACACCTTCAGGGAATATTGTAAATGAAGTAGCACTCTAGCCCTGGAAAAAAAATTCACACACTTGCAGAAATTTTTAATATAAATTGAACACATTAAAAATTAATTTTGCATGACCATTTCGCATTGCGGTGCCAACGCGTAGTTAAGATAAGGCCTTAACTCTTCTTTGTTTAAAGTAACGTGGAAGCTCTTGGCTTTCCCTTTCTGCTTTCATCTGTACGTAATTATTATTTTCATTAATCAGAAAGCAGACCCCCTTTTTTCCTATTCTGACAGTCTCAGCTGGAGTTGAAAGAAACCCTACCTGAGTCACCAGGGTGACTTAACCATAAACTTCTAGGCAACTCATTAAAGAAAGGTGTGAGCCGACAATTAACTAAGAAAGCATCTTTCCTCCTTCAGCTCTTGAAAGCAAGGAGCCCAGAGCAAAGCTTTCTCTTTAGAAAAGCAGCCTTCTCCTGGGGAGACCTGCCTGGCTGGACCATCGCTTTCTCTTCCCAGACTACTGATTGGAATCTGCTCACTTGCTTCCAGTTGTATCCCCGTTGCAGTCCCTCTCTTCTTATGCGTGCTTTCTGGCATGAGCATTAACAAAGAAACACAATGTATATTTTTTGTTGACATACTGTTCCTTGATGAACATAAAAGCGGGCAAAAACAAAACAAAACAAAACAACTAAAGACATTCCATTGTATATGCGCAGATCTTTTTTATTAGTCTCGTGGCCACAATTTGATAATGACAAAATTCCCCAAGTGTGCATCAGTTGCAATAAGACATTGACGAATGTCTTTCTCTGCAGAGGGCTGGCGCTGCATGGATGTGACATGCCATAGTTTTCTGTGGTTCTGACATGATGCCAGCGGGAGCTTACAGGAAGTCACTGGGGTGATCCACAGACTACATCTTAAGTGATCAATTTTAAAAAGGTGGGGAAGGGTTGGTGTTAAGAAAGGGCCCCAGAACTAAGATCAAAGGTGCTATATAAATCTGGCAAAATGAAGCAATACAGAAACTAAGAACACATTTTTGCTGTCCAAATGAGAGATTTTGCTATGCAAATCTGAAAACCTGAAAAGAGAGAGCAAATCATGGGCTTATGTCAGAATTACTGTTGATCATGCTGGGAAGGGGACAGAGAGGTTTTGGGAGAAGATTATTTTTATGGCTTTCTTAGACTTCCAAAAACCCTTTTGAAATACTATAATGCCTTCACAGTTCCCTCAATTCATGTACTCCATACAAATACAACATAAGGTACACAATTAGATAGACTCCAAAGCCCTTGACAATGCATGCATAGCTGTGCTGTCTTCCAGAAAGATACTAGATTCTGGAGGTATTTTATCTTGCAACCCATCATTTCTACTATAAAAACACAGTGAAGGCAGTATGTCTGGAAGAGTTGAAAAGAACGAGCTGACTGCTTACATAACCACAAACACCTTCTACCACAATCATGTTACCCTCAGGTATGGGTGCCATGTACCTGTTTTGAAAATTCAAAACTGGTTTTTCTGTTGAAATGCTTCTGGTCAAACAGAATTTTTAAGCCATTAGTTTATAGCATAAGCAATCCCCTCCACTCCAACTTTATTTGATAAGATGTATGAGTCCAACTTGGTCTTCTGTTTGTTTGTTTCTTCTCTTTATAAAGAAAAAGTTGTGATGAGTAAATACTGGCAAGTGCTAGATATTTCATGATCACGAGAGGATGCAGGATAGCACAGGTTACACCAAATGCGAACGCAAGCAACAGAAAGTGTCTACAGAGGAGCACACTCCTATGGAGTCTCTGTAATTCAGAGGCGCAGGCTTGTAAAATGTCTTTGTCTCTGTATCTATCTCCGTCTGTCTGTCTGTCTGTCTCTCTGTGTTTCTTTGTTTCTCTTGTCTGTCTCTGTCTTTGTGTGTCTCTCAGTATCCATCCCTCTTTCTCAAACACACATATGCAAAAATCAATGGGAATCTACTTAAGCCCAAATTTAAAACAATTATAGAAAATTATTTCTCAATATCTGTTTATACCAATGATGAGCTGGTTTAAGCTATGCAGCTAATAAAGGCAATAGAAATATAATAACATATGATTAAAAGTAGAAAACTTTTTAATTAAATTATTACTTAGTTTATAGTTTAAAATCATAAGGAAATCAAAGAAGATAAATATATCAAACATGATGGGATGTTCACACACAAATGCATATGTTTTCATAATGGTCAATAAATGTAAAAGACTTTCAGCTGATTTTGATCAGGAGCCTTAATGAGTAATTCAAAATGGCAATGAAATCGCTATGGCAAAGCAATCCTGAGATTCAAAACACCCATCCCTCCTAGTGCATGAGAATCATGAGAATATAGGAAAATTCAGATGAGATGAGCATGATATTTTGGTACTAAAGTAAGCTGATACATATGAACTTTTGAGTAATAAAAATAACATGAAATTTAATTAGTATATATGTTTGTAATAGCTAATCTTGTTGTCAGTTTGACTATATCTAGAATGAACTACAATTCAGAAATGGAGGCCACACCTGTAATCCAGATCTTGAGGCTGGGAAACAGAGCTTTAATCTGGACTCCATGCTCTGCTGGAAGCCTGTATAAGGACACGGAAGGAGGAAGTTCTGTTCCTCTTTGCCTGCTTACCCTCACCTTGCCTGCACATCCATTTCTTCACTGTCATTGGAGCCTACTTCTTCAGGATCTTCAGGATTCCAGTGTAAACAGAAGACTAGCTGAGACACCCAGCCTTGTAGGACTGAGAAACTACTAGATTCTTGGACTTTTCATTTACAGCTAGCCATTGTTTGAATAGTTAGACTGTATGTAGTGTGTAAGTCATTCCACATTATATCCATATTATATGAGAGAGAGAGAGAGAGAGAGAGAGAGAGAGAGAGAGAGAGGGAGAGAGAGAGAGATTCATTCCATAAGTTCTGTGACTTTAGGGAACCTTGACTAACACCATGCTTACTCTCTAAAGTATAAATGGTATAATTAAAAGTGATTGATATTTCTAAACTTTACAATATCTCTTAGTTGATCTAGTGTGTGTGGGGAGGGTGTCTAAATCTTCCCTAATGGAGCATTTTAATGTTTCTCGCTTCCAAATGTTGGTTTAACTGTTACGACACAAGGTTTACAGAAGTTGTGAAAGAAGAAATTCAATTTATCTCCTCTTTCTCTATTCTTCTCTGAGTCACAAGTGAGAGGAAGGTGTCACAAATTATAATCCCCAAGAATTTTATGTGGAAATACTAAAATTCTATCCCTCAACATATTACCTACCATGGGAACAGTATTACCAATGCAAATTGTTAAGATTGGGTGAACGCATAATGCAGCATGGATAGTGTTTTTCTAGAGGACAGCAAGGATTGGAGAACTGGCTCAATGGATAAGAGCAATGGCTTTTCTTGTAGAGGAACTGAATTTGACTTCCACTAACTACAATGAAAGGCTCACAACCATCCATAACATTAGATTCAGAGGATCTGACACCTTCTGGCCACTGTTGGCACTCAACAGGCAAATGCATACACATGCACATAGAAACATGCTCATACATGCATGCTTATAATAATATAATTTCATAACTATGCATGAGTGCATATAATAAAATAAATTTTGAAAACGAATAAAACTTAAAGGGAGTATAAGGTCACAGGCATTATTTGCAGAAGGGAAGAATGGCACATAAACATAAAGCAAAAATAGGTTGGATGTGTCTACCAGTCAAGAATAAAAGTATTCACAGGATACAACCAGGAGATATGTAAGTGGCAGAGAAGAGAATGTGCAACATTGCGTTCAGAGGAACACTCCTTG
Source organism: Microtus oregoni (assembly GCF_018167655.1). Classification (NCBI taxonomy): domain Eukaryota; kingdom Metazoa; phylum Chordata; class Mammalia; order Rodentia; family Cricetidae; genus Microtus; species Microtus oregoni. Next base: position 1,069,591 of record NW_024543084.1, read on the forward strand.
TCTACACCTTCATCTTGCACTGCTTAGTCTCAAACTACAGGACAATACACTTCTAATCATAGAACTTACCCAGTCTGTGATATCTTCTTATAACAGATCTAGGAAATGAATATGGAAGTCCAGACAGTACACATTCCTGAGTTTATTTTCTAGAGAGTTTTTTGTTTTATTTTTAGCAAGTTCTAAAAATAAAAACAATGAAATAAAAAGTACACAAAGAAATAAATAAAACTAAATCTTCAATTGCCCTAAGCTTTATATAGGACCCCCACATCCCATGTTTCTGAGCAATGAGTTATCAGTATGGTAAACACTCAACAGAATAATTTCTTTTAGGGTAAGTATTGAAGCAACATCGCTTTTGAAGTTTGTATCAAAGAACAATAAAAAAGAATATTGGAACTTCAGCTTGATTGACTGATTTTTGCAGTATTATTGTTGACAGATAAGACAAAAATGATTATCAACATTGAGAGAAGGAAATGGAGTCCCAATTCACTATCCATCAAGGACAGAATCTAAGTGAGCACTTACAAATGTTTGCTAATGATTAAATAGATAAATAAAATTCAGCAAAGCTTTGGAAAATGAGTAAAAATTTAGGTACTATTTGTCAAGATTGTGTAATAACTTCTATAAAGTAGGTCATATTATCTCCATATGATGGTTTTAATGCAATTCTGTAAAAAAAAATAAGTAGATTTAAGGAAACTCCCTAATCTTAAGAAGTGGATGGCAAAGCACTGTGTAAAATATGTAAATGTTCATAGAATTCCGTGGTCTGTCTGTTCATTGTTAATTATTTTTAGGGTTCTATGAAAATATAATACAAGGATTGAGCATATAGAATGCTTAATGAATTTGAATCTTGGAAAGAATCTGAATATTAGAATATGTGACCTAATCATTTTTATGTTCTCTGAAAGGAAGAATGTGGTTTACCCCACAGAGGGTTTTATGATTTGATTTCTTTTCTGGTGATTTTTTGATCCTTTGCTTGCTCAACAAATTATATGTACTGCACCCACACAAACATATTTACCTGCCTATATAGCCATAGGCAAAATGCCAGAGCAGTCTGGCCCCTACTGAGAACAAGCGGGTGTTTTAGGAATGAATCTAAAGTGCTTTTTTCCATCCCAGTGGACTTCCTAAGGAAGCAGAAACTTGAATGCTCTTGCCTATCTTCCTCTAGCTAGACTTTGCCAAGAAGTATATGTAGTTATTAGTAGAACGATCCTCCTGTTTGTCTCCTTGCATTCTTTCTTTAGGCTCATTATAGACAAAGGAAAAGAAAATAAATCAACATTCCTACTTAATTATTTAATGGTATATAAAGAGTTCCTTCAAGAGAACTCTTATAAGTGAGTTGAGGTGAGATAGAATTCCCCTCGTGAATCACTGTGTCCATTCATTTAAATCGTGTCATATCCCAAATTACAAAGGCATGTGGGCAATTTAATCCTAGGGATAAACTAAGAGCCAGCTTTACTACCTCCAAATCACATAAAACATTCATATATCATAAAGAAATGTCAGTATAAATATCATTGCTTAGTAACTAATAGAAAACCCTAGTCTTCATCTATAGCATATGTAAAAGATTTTTGGAATTTGATGCAAAATACACACTGGAGTATTTCCGTGATTTAAAACTTGAAAAGTATATAAACCTCAGGGAGAAAGAACAAAATGTATGAAGGTTAAAAAAAGGGTAAAAAGAATGTCCTTTTAATCAAATTTATATGAATTCATATAGTACCAATAAGAACAGACTCTCATTTTCTATTAGAAGGATGGGGTGAAAGGAAAGTTATGAAAAAAGACAAAATAAAATAACATGCATAAATATATATATAGTTAAGGAGACAGCTAATTTTAGGGGCCAAAGTTACTAGATCACTGGGTGTCCAGGTAACTGATAAAACTGTTCTTTAAGTGTGTCTATGAGGACAGTTCTGAATGAGATTAGCATTTAATCATTATAATAGACAAAGAAACTTGTCCTTGCTAATGTAGCAGAATCTACGCAATTCATTTGCCGTCCAGAAAAAAAACACGTATCCTTGTTTTTCTGACTTTCAGTTTCTGTCAGATAATACCAACAAATCACTGCACAACATGCATTGGGAAAAAAAAGCCCAACTTATATTTTATAAAACATTAAGAGGGTGTCTTAACTCATCTTAAATATGTTATTCACTTTAAAAATCATGAAACAAACATTACAACCTAAATATGAGAGTTTTACCTCTTTTTATTACGGACATCCATATGTGTTTCTTCATCCAATTCCTTGTAATTAAGAGATGATATACAAAGTTAAAAAAAACAAAGGATCACATTTTCTGCATAACATTTCAACCACAGATTTAATTAAACATAGATTACAACAAACATAAAAGGGATATTTAACATTTTTGGAATCATTCGAAAGTTTCACTTTGCCTAAACAAAAGATGGAAACACCAAATTCAAGCAATGGCTTAGCATACTCTCGAATGTGAGACTCGCCAGAACAAAGTCTCCTCAAGGACAGGTCTGGAAGTCTAAAACAAAATTGAAGTTGGTAAATGACTGCATGCAAACATTGTCTTCCAGATGTGCAGGGCAGTAGCACATAGCGATTTTGACAGCATGCTCAAAACCTGTGCAAGTCTAAACCACCCCAAAGGCAGGAATGAAGAGGGAAATTGGGCATACAATGATCCAGTGATTGGCAATTGTTACCTGCTGAGAAAAGAAAAGTCAGTCTTCTCTGAGACTGTAGCCATGCTCCAGTGAAGAACAATATAGCCAAGGGAATTTGGGGCAGAAAAAAATTGCTCTTAAAGGGTTAAAAAATAAAAGATGCAAAGTTGGGTGGATAGGAAAAGTGAGGTGGATCTGGGAAGTGTTGGCAGTGAAAATGATCAAGACAAGTTGAACAAAACTTGAATATCTCAAAGAACAAACAATCAACAAACAAAAACTAAAAGCAGAGTTAAGACAGGAATGTGTTCTGTGAGTCAGCTTTGATCCCTTCCGATGCATATCTTCCTCTTAAGGCTTTGAAACCTCCCATCTGAACGCTGAGGATTACTTGGACTTATCAGTCACCTCGTAACTCTTTTTATTTTTCTTTGAAAATGAATTTGCCACACATTTTAAAAATACATCTGAAGATTTGGGGAATTTTATGCAAAACATGTTTTTTTAATCACAGTGAAAATCAGGAATGACCCTACCACCACTTCATACTAGATATAATTCACAGGGTACAAGGAATTGGTAAACTATACCACTTCTTACTAAAGGGGCAGCTTGACCCGTTTTAGCATGGAATGCTTCAATTCTTCCTAAAGAAAGCTTTAAGTACTCACTGAAGGGTAGGCTCATGCAAAGCAGAATCCTGACAAATACTATCTTCTCCTCTCTTCCTAAAACAGACACTGTTTTGTGGTAGGATAAGGATATATAAAATAATATACATAAACTGTTCACAAACTGCCATAAAGTGTGTTTTAGAGGGTGGTATTGGTTGTACACCTTCTTTTGATTAAATGTCAAAATGAGTGATAATCAAATAATTGCATATTATAATTACCTGAAGAACTACTGTTTTAAAAGTAGGGATAATAGGGCAGTGGTAAGGTTTGGGTAGTTTTTTAAAATTAGATGAGAACATCTACAGGGAACCAACAGGTCCTGAATATGCCTTATAACCACAGATAACTGGGAACTCATTAGATGTATTGAGACCTTCAATACTCCATAGTTGACTATTTGACAAGCTATAAAACTAAACTGGAATCTTCAAAACTTTCAGGAGTACATTCTGTAGAAATACCTCTACTATTTTGATAAATTACTATTTTTGGAAGCCATATACTATACATTATTTTTCAACTGAAAAAGGTAAAAGTCAGAACAAAATAGAGAACATGGAGTTCTGCAAATCTTGTAATGATAAGACATTAAGATAATACATCATCTTATCAACATATCATGCTCAAATGGTCTAGGTTCTTATGTATCCAGTCAGTAAATGTGATATTTTATCATGTTTCCAACAGCCACACTAATTTCAAGAGTGTGGTCTCTAACATCGCTCTCTGTACCTTACACATGGAATTAATTGCTCCTTTCTCTCAGTGCCATGTTTCTCCATACCAAACTCAATTACAGAATCTATTGCCATGGTTTCTTTCTGCAATGACTCTATGCATGGTGCTCAGGAATATGCTATGCCTTATGCATTCCAGACAATGGGTTCTTAAAGGAGGTCTTCACATATATTGACTAAATAATTTTTCTCATAGCCCAATAACCACATAAAAATAAGGAAAATGAGATATCTTTTTCTGCCAACAAAAATAAGAATGGTCCAAAGTGATTGGACCTTTTCATTCGACACTGAAGTGTTAGCCATAAAACTGGATATTTTCACCTCTACTATTACTGTGATCCATGTTTTAGCTTTCTTATTTATTTATTTATTTATTTGTTTATTTATTTATTTAAGGTTTCTGCCTCCTCCCCGCCACCGCCTCCCATTTCCCTCCCCCTCACCTAATCAAGTCCCCCTCCCTCATCAGCCCAAAGAGCAATCAGGGTTTCCTGCCCTGTGGGAAGTCCAAGGACCACCCACCTCCTTCCAGGTCTAGTTAGGTGAGCATCCAAACTGCCTAGGCTCCCACAAAGCCTGTACGTGCAGTAGGATCAAAACCCAGTGCCATTGTTCTTGAGTTCTCAGTAGTCCTCATTGTTCGCTATGTTCAGCGAGTCCGGTTTTATCCCATGCTTTTTCAGACCCAGTCCAGCTGGCCTTGGTGAGTTCCCTTGGATTAGGAGGATCAACATAGTAAAAATGGCAATTCTATCAAAAGCTATCCATAGATTCAATGAAATCCCAATCAAAATCCCATCAAAATTCTTCACAGACCTGGAGAAGACAATAATCAACTTTATATGGAAAAACAAAGAACCCAGGATAGCCAAAACAATCTTATACAATAAAGGATCGTCTGGAGGTATTACCATCCCTGACTTCAAACTCTATTACAAAGCTACAGTATTGAAAATAGCTTGGTATTGGCATAAAAACAGAGAAGTCGACCAATGGAATCGAATAGAAGACCCGGACTTTAACCCACAAACCTATGAATGAACACCTGATTTTAGCTTTCTATATTAGACAAAACAAGGGAAAGGACAATTACAATGGTTTACATGAGGATCTTCATTCTTACCCAATCCCAGCAGGAGATCATATGGCTTAAGACTCAGAATTTGAATTTTAGCTTCACTAACTTATAAGTTCAAAAGTGGACTACTCAGCATGGTCAAGAAACAAGTTCATACCATAAGAAAGCATAGTTAGTTCAGAGAATTTGCCTTTTCATTGGGGCATCTAATGTATGAATAACTTTTTATATACTAAATCATATTTACCATAAATCCCTATAAGAATCACTATTTTTATCATCTACTCTCACGATCCAATATGAGAGAGTTTCCTTATGTGATTACTTGTTAATGGTACCTGATTTATTCCCCACTAGAACTATTCTTTTCCATAAAAAAATTAACATAGTTTTCAAAAGCATTCTGTTTCTGCTACTGGTGGAACTGATGAAGATGCAACATTCTCTGGATGTGTGTCAGATACTAATATTGCATGTATGTGATACACCCTGAGAACTGCCTAGGAAAACATTAGAGTAGATGGACATTTTATCTATTGGGTGGGTGATGTTATGAAAATATAAAGGTCTAATTCTCATTTCTGAGATTTTTTATCATGTTTGTAGTGAAAAACAGTACTGACTGAATACAGGGTAGAAAATAGAGTATATCTGGGCCTATAGGAAATCCCAGGATTCTAAGCCAGGGTTTGCTAAGATGATCAATGGGCCTAAAATCCCAATAAATAGTAATAGAACTTTTCAATGAGTCACAATTAGCAAAGAGATGCTAACAAAGACTGTTTACTGAGAATTACAACTAACTCATCAAATGTGTTAAAACACCTAGGCACTCCCAATGTAATCAGATGGTTGAAAGAGACCTCAAGGTTGTTCATGCCACAAATGGAAAAAAGTTTAGCCACATTCCCCCCAAAAGAACAGGTGGGTTTTAAAATGGTGGCTTCCTGATCTGTGCTGCCAGCATGAACTCTAGCCCTTTTAGGGGTTGATGCCCACCACCCCTTTGGGTCCAGATGCTTATGTGCCCACCCATGGTCAGGAGGGAAGTAGCTGAGACCATGCCCAGAGATCAGCATTCCTTGCCTGGGCAGGTGGTGGGGTAGAGTCTGCTAGGTGTGCACAGGCAGAAAAGCATGGTAGAGTCCTGCTGCCATATACAGAGATATTTCTATGCTGCACAGTGTACTGTTTGGCAGATTTTATTTTTACTCAGATAAAAAGGGTTTATATTCTGCAAGGTGCTACCCAGAGTTGAGGTGGTGAGGATGGCTCTCAACCATCTGTCCTAGGGCCAACAGTAAGCTCCCTCCATCATATTTAAAGCCCCGGAGAGGCAGAACCAACACCCAGACCAAAGTTGCTTAGCATTTTAATAGTTCTCTCAAACAGAAAAAGTTTACAGATACGTAATAGGACAGATTCAGAAATAGAAGAACTGTAAAAGAGTCACAGTATGTTTAAAAATGTAAAAAAAGAATAAAAAGACAGTAAATGTAATATAAAAGTGTATAGTAATAGATTAAATGAGTAAAAACTAAAATAAATATTAAACTTGTAAAAAATAATAAAATAAAAAATAAGCCACATAAAGATAAAATATACACAAAGAATCTGGATTATGTATATTATTGTGTTTTATTTAATTTTTTAACTGTAAAGGAGCTAAGTAACAAACATGTATAGTTTAAAGGTATTTTGTCTTCAAAATTTGGGTCTAAGAATATTTTGCTTTAAAAACTTGTTCTTCTTTTGTTTCCACAGAGGATAGTTATAACTATTGCTTTCCTTAATTATGATAAAAGATAAAGTACATATAAATATTGTAACTGTAATTCTTGTTTGATACGTGTTTTGTTATATATAATTTTTCTATGTTAAATTTAAAACCTTCCTTTTTATTTATACAGAAAAGCGAGGTGATGTGGGATTCCTCTCTGTACGCTGTAAATACCATTGGTTAAAAAAGAAACTGTTTTGACCTATCACAAGGCAGAACTTAGCTAGGCAAGGAAAACTAAACTGAATGGGGGAAAAAGAAGATAGAGTCAGAGAGAAGCCAGGTAGCCCCAACAGAGACAGGCTCTGAAACTTTACCTTTCAAGCCACAGCCTCATTGTGATACACAGATTAATGGATATGGGTCAATTTAAGATATGAGTAAGCCAGAAATATGCATAAGCTATTGGCAAGACAGTATTGCAAATAACATGGTTTCTCCGTGATTATTTCAGGCCTAAGCAGCCAGAAACAAACAAGCAGTCACATAAAACAGTGAGGTAGGAAAAACTTCAAGCCTGTGCTTCTGAAGGACTGTCTGCTCTTATAGCAGGTCTATGCATTCAATCTGAATAGACAAATCAGGTTCTGCATGTTGAATCTGACTATTTTTGTAAATTGAATTTTACTACTGAAATTAAGAAAAAAAATGTAATTTTTTTTTTACTTATGCCTTAGTTCAAACTTCATTTACAAAAAATACAGGAACTAATCCTGCGTACACTTCAATAGTGTATGTTTGGGAAGACAAATATAGGGGGTAGCTTCCAAAGAGAACTTCCTGGCAATCAATCTTACTCAGATGACTTCCAAAATATGTCTAATTTTCAGCTGTTGCTAATGCCTAGTCTAAGTTGTATTAAGGTTATAATGCATTATACTAATACTTTATCTTTCTGTCTCAATGTTTTGTTCATTTTAAAGGAACACACACGCATACACAGTCTCAAAATATTCTGCTACTATCCACTTCACACCTAATGAAACACCAACTGACTTTCACATTCTTGTGCTATTCTTGGCATTGGAATTGACTATTTCCAATGAATCATTCAGGCTTGACCAATTAGATCCTTGCCTACTTCCACATATACTGCTTAGATTCAGGAATGAGGAATATTCCGAATTTAGACAAATAGACAGTAAATAAAGTTTCCAGAAATTTTTGTTTGGGTACTCGAAGAAGGAATAATTTTTCTCAGCTACGATTTCTGAGAAGTTGAGATAGGGATTACTAGCAGCCATTGGGCCATTCTAACTGTGAAAATCTACTGACAATAGAAACAATACAGAAGGAAGCAGCACTAAGAGATGGAAAATCTGCTGATAATGTGAAACATTTCAAAAGAAAGCCCTTGTGAGCTTCAGTTTTTTTTTTTAAATATACCACACAGATCCACCCACACCACACACCACATACAGTATTAGAAAACACAGACACAACATATACAGTATTATAAAACACAGATGGACAGACAGACAGACAGACAGATGTGCATACACACACACACACACACACATACACACACTTAGATTTTCCCTCACAATATGTTAGATATAAGTTTTAAAGTTTTGAAGAGCCATGAGATATACATGAGCAGTGATCTAAATAACTCCGAAGAGCAGAAAGGAGTCTAAGATTTACTGATGCATGCTCTTACCTCCAATGCATTTATTCTTCCAGGACAATTAAGACAATTACAGAAATGTTCCCTTAGATGAAGTGCTGGAATCATTCAGTAGATTTTGCCAAGAAAATGGAGTTGACTGAGATGAAAAGCTGTAAATAAAGAAGTAAACGTGAATGAAGGTCATTTTTTCCAAGCATCCTTGGTAGTGATGGACAGGCTTACGTAGTGTTACCTAAGTGTGTTTAGACAAGGAATTAGAATCAGTATTTGACTCATAACAGTGTGTGTAAGAATGCTGTTGCTTTTTTAAAACTTTTTCTGCTGAGAATATCTGTTGCCATTTTCATCTAGCATTAGTTATTAGGGGGTGGAAGTAGTGTCCAAGCAGATGGTTGTCGGTAAACTGATGACTACAGTTATGGATGTGTGTCCAAATACAATCCTCAGAACTTGGTATGCTACAGAGTTTCCTAAATGTGAGTGCCAAGATAAATTTGGCCTAGAAAATAATTTTGAGGATTTTACCCTCTTACATAAAATTTTTTCCAGTATTTTGAGAGAAACTATTTGTACAAAGCTGAAATTATGTGTGTGTGTGTATATATATATATATATATATATATATATATATATATAATTTACAATATTCATTGATAGGACTTTAAAGTTTCCCTGTATTAGGTAGTTTTATAGTCTATGACCAAAAGCGATAATGGAATATTCCATGCCAACCAGTTCTTCTGTGATTATTGCTTTACATTTTAGTGACTGGAAAGCTGCCTCTTGTGCAGGAAAAGTTTTATGCAGGGCCTTGATTGTCACACAGCTCTACCTTCTGTCCTTGTTGATTACCAAAACATATAAAGGTATATTAAACTTACCAGAATAAAACATACCTTTTATGTAGTTTTCATAAAGGCTTATGTGACAGGTAGGCAGCTCCTCTAAATTCTCTAGAATGTACTCAGGATAAACTTAAGAAGCTTTAACAGTCATATCCTCGGGTAACAGTTTCTCCAACACCTTGATAGAGAGCTATTTCCCTTAGGTGATGTCCTTAGATAACTCAGAAGGCACTGCTGAAAACTGGATGGTGAAAAATCACGCCCGTGACTGTGATAATGGTGACCATTAGCATGACTTTCGCCATGTTACACAGCATTCCCTATAGAAGGAATGAAAAGGGAAAAAATAAGCTATGTGTTCTGGCTTTTACATTAGCAGAAGTTTCATTCTTAAGTATTTGGTTTTCTTTTATCTTATCAAACTTCTATTTAGCTTTAAAGTGGATGTCAGACTGTCGCTATGCAGTGATTATCAAAATCTCTCTCTTAACTTCCACAGCCTTATTAAAACTTAGAGATGCTACAACAAGTCTAATCAGCATGGCTGTCTAAACAAGATGTAAGCAAGCAGATCTCCAATGGATAAGTTATCTGATATGCCCAAATCTGCGGAGTCTCCCAAAGTCAACATGGAGACTAAGTCCCACATGTCAAAGCAAAGAGCCTTTATTTTATGCAAGTTTGCAAACTGGGTCTCTCCGCATGTCCAGTGTATTGAAATCAATGGAGAGCCCCAGGCTCAGTTAGAGTTGGGTTTTTATAGTAGTAAAGGTGGGGGTGAAGAGATTCTGAGGATCAGGACCCCTGACTGGTTGACATTTGTCTACTGGTGTCCCGGTGAGTGTGTGCTGGCAGATAATTCTATCTACAGTGGTTGGAACATTAGGCATTTTCTTTGGATGGTCTGTTCTTGGGTGGTGCTTAGGTAATCTTAGTTTATTTTCCTTCCTGCAACCAGGTATTGCTTCGGGGTTAACTACTGAGACTCAGACTTCCATTAAACTTATTGATGGCTGAGTCCTACCTACTTGGGCAGGTGAAAATGTTTGGAAGTAAAGAACTTCCTTTGGGTGATCTGTTCATATTTAGCTTATCATGGCTGGCTCCTACACTAACATGTAAGGAGGAATAGCCAGGGGCCCTTAACTCTAGACAAAGGGGAACTAAGGGATGTTGAGAGCTGTAGAAATAGTCTTTCTCAGGAAAGAGCTCCCAACTGGTTATCCTATACCAAGTGATCAGCCTGACATTATATTTACATATTGAAATATTATACAGATTGAGCTGGTGGTAGTTTTGTATTTAAGATAAATGTCATGAATTTGAAAGCCAGGAGATGCATGAAAGTGTCTGGAGGAAAGGAAGAGATTATGTAATTACAGTTTTATAATTTATTATTTTAAAATTGTCTGGTGGTAGACAGAGGCTTTATTCCTGTAACTATCCAATTCACCTGGGTTGCTTTGATTGATGGACAGCAGAATCAGGTTAGTAGAATATCTTAATACCTCATCTATAGTACTTATTTAAAAAGATGCTCAGTAACCACCTGGATTTCAGTTCAATGGGTCCATACTGAGAATTAATTTACCAGGTTCGAACATCATCTATGCTATCTTTAACCTTGTCCTTAATTTTACACCTTTTCTTTATTTCCTGTTTTTGCTTTTATTCCCCTCTGTATACTATTTTTTTTAGCTTACCCTTTAGTCCTGAATACACCACATTTTTTTTTGTTCTCATATGACCTAGATTCAAATTTACACACTGTAAAACAGCTAATAAATCCCTCTTAGAGTTGTGAAAGGTGAGGGTTCAAACAGTGTGCATGCCATCAAATTCTCATATAAAGCTGAATGGTTCTTGATATTAATAGCTTGGCCAAAGGATGGCCTGGGTTCTCAGGATTTTTATGAAGAAGGGACCTGAAGTGATTTGGCTAAAGGCAACTCACCTACTCTCAGATGAGCCAAGGATTTTTACATTCTCTGTGCTGGTTCTGTCCATAACACTTGTCAGTTCACCTAAGGAACAATCTCTCTGGAAGCTTGCCTCCAATACCCTCTTTACTTGTGACCGTCCCTTATGCTAATTTTGCATATTTTGTTGAGTCTGGGTTATTGGACGGAAAGAGCTCCTTTTTGCTTTGGGCTGCTGACGTTTGGAGAAAGTGGGACATAAAGCCCTGTGGGGAGATTTTTTCCTTTTTTTTCTCCAAGCTACAGAGAGTATTACAATGATTTACAGAGACATGTTGAAAGTAAATTATGTTGTAAATGCCTGTCCCATGGGCCAGCTAAGAATCAGAAGGAAAAAATGCAAAAAGTTTGAAATTCCCAACAGCGAAGGTTGACAAGAAAATATGGTTTTGTTTTTCTATGAGTAAAAGTAACTTTTATGTTGTGTTTTCCCATGAGAAATTATAAACTTTCAAAGGAATTTTGGTCTCTTGCATGCACATATAAGAGCAATTTATCTGGGACTGCCCCAGTGAAAACAATCTTAAGACTTAAAGCTGTTAGAACGAGGGCTGAATCTCTTCAAACCCACTACTTCTTATTTGTCCTTGGTGTCTCATCTTGTCAAAACATTTACTCAGACTTTGAAGAGCTGCAAGTTGGCAACATGCGAATAATAGGAAAATGCATTTGTGCAGCCCATGTGGCTGCAATTTTTGAGTGTGCTCATCATTTACTTAATGGCTAGTGAAAACTTTGCAGTAGCTATGGTTACCCAGAAGGACACGGCTTCAAATAAATAAGAACTTGTCAATGTAAGAAACTGCCAAGTGTCACCAATGGAGCCTTTTCCTTCTTGTAGCTCCCAGCAGGCTCAAATGAGACCCTCCATCGAAACTCTCCTGCCCACCTCTGACTCACCTAAGGAGCCTAACTATAGGTAGGTGGAAATTCTATAGGAAACTCTATAGGTAGGTGGAAAGCTTAAATAACCACAAATCTGTTTTGCGAGGATAACATAGCTTTGTTCTCCAGATATCAAGATTCTATATTTACTGAAGCTTCACATTTCTGTTCGTCCCTAACTTAATTCGAAATCACTCAGAATGATTTTTCATTGTGGTTCATGTATCTCTATGGGGCTAATTCAAATAAGTAAAAGAAGTAAGTCTCAAACTAGGCAGCCTTCATTCTCACTATCACTCTCGTTCCTTCAGCTGTGCTGTTAATGCTGGCTTATTTTCATCCAGACATCCTTGCTTTTCAGTCTGTATCTCTATCTCGTCTCCAAAGCTCTCTTTTGCCAAAGATTCAGTGTTTATATATCTTCCTTGTCGAAGTACATGATAACCTTTTTTTCTTCCATGGCAGGGAAATTTCTCCAGCCGATGTCATATCAGAGACGACAAGCAAGCACAGTGAATTACCCCTCCCCGCCCATCATTTCAGTATTTGCCTCAAAACTCCAGTGTGCATGAGCAAGATAAATGGTCTGAGTCTCCAGTCCTCCTGGTGCAGATCTCTATTCTCAGGGGCTTCTTGCCTCTAACAATAAACATTAAAAACTTCTATAAACCTCACAAAAGCTATAACCTCATTAAGTGCGTATGTATTCCATAGGCTCAAAGGAGCTGTGTGTCATTTACTCCACATACAGCATCTGTGATGAACAGAATAAAACTTAAGCCAGCAGCATTCTCATTTACTAAGGCTCTGCTGAACAGGCAGGGCCCCTTCTACCAGGCATTGTCTCTGCTCCCACCCCTTCATTTACTCTGCCTGTGATAGACACAGCCTCATTTATATATTAACAAGAATGGAGATCATGTCACTTCCTGACATAAAGGATAATATAGTTTTGCACTGAATGATATATGTAGACAAAATAATATCCCTAGAAAAGTATCAGGTTGAGTTGTTGGCTATATGGGGCTCCATGGTTAAAAATACCATGGGGAATGCTTCATGGAATGAGATCGCTTAAAATAAGCACCTTATTCATGGAGAGGGAGGAGCTGTAAACTCTTGTCATGCAACTTAGTTGTTTTTTTTTTCCAAAATGAAGTTTAAAAGGTAAAATAGGAAAGCAGTCATCAAAATCATCCTGAGCATGTCAAGTCCACAAACACTCTTAGTTTTTTAATTGCTCCATAAAGGAGTAGCTATCTTTAAAAGTTACATTGCTCAATGTTTAAATATAATTAATAAAAGTAGTATAAATGCTTCCCAAAGTGAAATATTGTTATATAGAATCTGTCAGATATTTATTTTTTATTCAACAATTTTATTCATGTGTATACTTTATTCTTATAATTTAGCTGCTCCCCTCACCCCCGTTGTTGCACACTTTCCCCCAGTCTCTACCAATCCTTTGCCCAGATTCATGACTTTCGGGTGGTTTTGTGACCCATTCATTTAACCAGGTCATTTGCATAAAATAATCCATGGGGTTATATACCACAGAATACACTGGTTTCATCACCGTTATAATCTGCTGTTAGCACATAAAACAGCAGTGGGGGAGAGGGATCTATGAGTACTTCCTCCATCCATGGTTTTCTTGTGAAGATCTGTTGTAGGCGTCCACAGCTGTTATGTTATGACTTTGTAATTACAATGTCTCTGTCTTGTTCAGAAAAAAAAAATCTTGCATCTCTTACATTCTTCCTTTTTTTCAATATTTACCAAGCCTTAAGAGGATAATAGATATGACTTGTTTAGGGGTAAGCACGCGTCTGCGTTTATTCTCAATACTTTGTGTATTATAAAGCTGCATTCACCACTATTCAATAGCAAGAGGCTTCCTGAGGAGAAAAACATTTATCCATGTGTATAAGCATAAATATTTAGAGGACACAGCTTCACTTTGTCAGTTTAGCTAAATAACAGTATTTACGTCACCACAAAGGCCTAAGACCTCCCTGGACATGTTTTTTGTTTTGTTTTGTTTTAGTTTGGATTTGGTTTTGAAATAGGTTTCTAGTGTCAGGCATAGATTCCCTACTGTGGAGCAGGTCTGAAATCCAATCAGAGAACATTCGGTTACCTCCACAAAAGAACTGCCACTATGGCACAAGAGGGCACATTTTACTTGGCATGTTGGTTTGGAAGGTTGTAGGATTTAGAGCTGGGTAATATGATTGACTCCTTTTCTCTCCCTGAGTCTTACACCACATATTTGAGGACTATGAAAGCTGGTATTGGTTAAAAGGCTTCCAGATCAATTCCATTTCGTTCTCTCAGTATAATACTATTCAAGATGGGTGATATTTTAGCAATGGGAACCGATCATCTAGTTCTGGTATGCAGCTAAAAATAATTGTAAAAGCCTATATTGTTTGGGGGGTTCCGTGCACCTTTCTGACCAATAGTTCATAAGAAGATATTGCACTTCTGGCAATAAGGTAGTTTTGTTTCCTTGTTTTAATAACCTACAGCTTATGAGAAAAGCTTTTCCAGCTATGCTTGGTATTACCCTATGAACTTTTTAAATTATAATTTGTATTTTTAATTTGTTTATAAGATTTTAGGTTTCCATATGGCTCTTCATACTTTATTTATTTACTTTGGTTTCTTTAGACAAGGTTTTTATGGGTAGCTCTGGTTGTCCTGAAACTCTCTGTGTAGATCAGGCAAGGCTAGAACTCAGAAATCAGCTGCCCGCCTCTGTCTCTGGAGTGCTAGGATTAAAGGCTTGCACCACAACCATCTATCACCTCTTTATTTTAATTAACTCTACCTTGTTCTTTTGTCTCTCCTATCCACATACCTTCCCTGCTTGAACCTTCCTATCTCCCATATCCCTACTCTCTACTTTCAAATTACCTGCATTATGCTGCCCTTTCTCTCCTTGTGTAGCAGAGAGATTGATATACTGGGGAAATAGGGATGAATAAATGACAGACGGGCACTCACAGAGAAGCTGAGCTTGGGTGGGCCATGTTCTCACATGGAGGCACATTAGAAGCATCCTGGAAACTCGATGTGTTTATTATGTATAGCACTAAGGACTGAAAGACAATTAGCTCATGTCAGTATGTGGTCTGAAGTCTCCGGTTGTAGGCATCCAGGAAAAGGAAGACAAAGTTGATTTTTTGTGTACATACTGGTTTTAGCTAAAAGTCACATCAACATCTGGACTCTGACCAGGGAAGTCTTTGCCATTCCTCTGAACTTAACCTTGAAAAGGCCTTGCTATTCCCATGTTTCTGAGTCATGAGAGTCCTGGACAGCCATGCTCATGTCAGTAATACACATTCATTCAGGACTCCATCTTCTCCCGACACCTCTTACTTAAGATTTGCCATTCTCCCAAACATCTCTTTCTATTTTGCTGGTTTTCTTGGGTATCATTTTTACAGGAAATGAATCAAGTGACTGGAATGGCAGGAGAGATGGCAGAATGAGGGAGAGAATATCATTTAATTATTCTTTACTTCTCTTCATGGCACAGAACTTAAAGCAAACACACATACAGAGGAGGAAAGGGAGAGGTAGAGAAGAGAAAGGAGAGGAGAGGAGAGGAGAGGAGAGGAGAGGAGAGGAGAGGAGAGGAGAGGAGAGGAGAGGAGAGAGAGAAACAACCAAACTATTTGATTTTCCTTTGAGATTGAGATGTCTTTTAGGACAATGACGTTAGTCCTGGAATTTTGAAATAGTTTCAGAAAAGTTGATTCAGGAAAACCGCCTTTGTGATTAGGGAGTTGGGACTTTGGCCAGCCTAAAGGAAAAGGAAATGGAGCCTGAGTTCAGTCAGGTAGCTAATAATGTTGAAAATCATGTCTACTTAATGAACTCCCATCAAAATTCTGCACTGCATCGCTCAGTGGAGTCCACTGCTGGCAAATATGTTGATGTAGAAGTAATATACCTAGATTCTGCTTGGGAAGGCAGAGATCAGCCTAGGTTAGGGTTGTCCCACATAGACGTGCAGGTAAGCCTCTATTTATTTTACTTGTTACTGATTTCTAACTCCGAAACTAAAACTGTAATCATAACTAAGATATTTTATTGACCTCTGTAGGTTCTACCAAATATAAAATATCAAAGAGATAATGGGGAACTTTGAGTTAGAGGAGGTCAATGGATTATGATGTTGTTTTCTAGTATGCAAGCTTCATTTTCTTCTTCACTTTTTTAACCTTTTCTTCCACCTGAAAACAAGGTCTCAGGTAGCCCATGTTAGCTTTGACCTTATATGACATTAATCTTTTATTTAGCTTAGTTGTTCACTACTGTTGGTAACAAGTGTTTGTTTCTGTATTCTTCCATGTTAGACAGGAACCCAGAAGTCTCAAGCAATTCTTTAAAGTTATTTTTATTCATTTTAATTAGTTGTGACTAAAAAAAAATAAAAATGTTGAAGGATATTTGGGATTTATCTTTCTCCTTGTCATTTTAAGACATGGGACCTTATATATATTTTCTATAAAATCTTAAAATACTTGTCTTTTTGAGGAAATGTTCTAAATTTTTATCACTAAGAATTTTTATTTATAATTATAAATTATTTTTTGTTTTATTGAAAAGACTTTCATAAATATTTTGATCATGGTCAGCTCTTCACAAACTCTTCCTACATTCTACCCTCGAAGCTCCTTGCCCTTCATTTCTCTCTCTCCTTAGAAAAATAAATAAGTAAGCAAAAAATAAACAACTACAAAAATAAATAATAACACACATACACATGAAACACATAAAAACACAAAATTGGAAACCAAAACAGACACTCAAAAGTCCAGTGAGACAGTGCCCAAATAAAGCAGTATTAGACACAATTTTCCCTTAAAATACCATTGAATTTGCTCTGAATTGGGTATCTGCTGCTGGAAAAGAGACGAGGCCTGCCCATACGTGTGGCTAATAAGGAAATTCAAACAAAGCTTGCCTGTACATTTCTGAAGCACTCGCCATACACATTTCACCAACTATGTCCTGGAAATAGGAAATCAATCCTACTGTATGGTAGACCTTAGTTCTCATTTCACCAGAATTGAAACACACCCCTTAGCAAGACAGATCAACTCTTATATTGATCTATAAAAACTTGGTAGACTTTTAGGGTATGTGTGGATAGTTTAACTACTTGTTACTATTATAATGTGTCTCTGTTAAGAATATCTATTTGTTCTCTGCTTCTTCCTGGAAAATAAATAACTTACTACCACAATATCACAGTTATTTTTGTTTTTATAAATCACTTACAGCTTACCCTTGAATCTCCACAGTATGCACAGTTGTCATTTCCGTGTTTCTAGTTTGTGCACAGTTCCAATGTCATCTTTTTACATTAGTCAAGAGATAGGTAATAGAGTGATCGTTTCCCAGACAAAAGTGTAATTCATTGAAATTTCAATCTTGCTTAAGAGATCATATGAAGTTCCTCATAACAAAGTTCCCAAGGTTGGTCTTCAATCTCAAGAGTCACACATTTTACTATTTCTGTTTTCCAACTCATATTCATTCACTCCTCTCAAATGCTTGCTCTTATCTTAAAAAATTTATCATTTACAAAAGAATGAACTATAAATCTTATTTATTTATTTATTTATTAAAGATTTCTGTCTCCTCCCAGCCATTGTCTCCCATTTCCCTCCCCCTCCCCAATCAACTCCCCCTCTCTCATCTCATTGTCATCCTCCTGGATATTAACCTTCATCAGGCGATGAAAGGGGACAGAGACAGAGACCCACATTGGAGCACCAGACTGAAACCCCAAGGTCCAAATAAGAAGCAGAAGGAGAGTGAGCATGAAATATAAATCTTAAAGAATTATAAATCTTAGAATATTAATAGATATTATGTTATAGAAATATAAAACCCATTAAACATATTACATAGATTACATCCTAATGGTCAAAGAATTTGGAGACATAGTGTTTAACTTACCCAAACTCAAAACTTGGTTACTGATAAGGAAGGATAATTTTGCTTGTTAAATTTCCACTAGACCAGGTTATAATCTTAAAATTTGTCTCCACAAGCCCTTTGTTCTACAAATGGGATAATTTATACACAGTTAATTATAGAAGAAATTTTGCTCATTAACATTTCCTTACAATGTCATTCACATTCTTGTAAAACAATGTAAACTACTGATAACACCAATTTAAGTATTTCAGCCATTAACTCCTGCTTAATTTACATTAGACGTGACAGGATACATTTCCCAAACATGAGAACGTAGAGGTGCCTTGAGAAACTTGGAGATGGATAAATGCTTTATTACAGTGCTAGCCACAGAACCCTAATGTAAACCAGTTGCTCCTCCACAGCATAGGATCTGTGAACTCTTCATTTTGATGTGTGGTGGTCAGCCAGAAGCAGTTTTACCATCAAAGAGAGAATGGCATCAAAATAGAAATTCTCAGACCTTCTCACATGTTCCTGCAAATCTGTTAGTGATTTTGAGTCATCATTATATTTAGAGTTCCCTGATATTAAGATTTTTATCTCTCATAAATTACACAAGAATATTTTCTTCATTACACATGCAGACGATTACAAGAACGCTTATTGGAGTATCATATTTAAATAATGTGCTCTTCAGTTGTCTGCACTCTGTGTGATTAACTCCCAACACTAGAGCATTCATACCTAAGATGGAATTAGCCCATTACGCTTGCAGTGATTTACAATCTGTGCCCTATCAATTCCACAAAGAGAAAGCATAAATGCCAAGCTAAAGTGACCCAAACACTAAAGAGCCCATTCTCCACTTCACTATGATTTGTGATATTTTCGGACTAACCAATGCTAGCAATGGTATCACATTCAAATAGACATTCAAGACTGGAGTGGTGACAATTGGCAGGGGTTGATGTGGTACCAAAGCAAGTATAATATTTGCAGTGCAATTGAACAAGGTTGTTTCCAAGAGGGAGAAACAGCCTTTTCCTACAAAGTAAATTGCTAGATGATGTGGGCACACGCCATCATCCTGGGTACAGAAGAGAACCTAGAAATGTCATAAAATCTCTCTTTGATCGGTTGTCATGACTGGTGGTTGTATGGGAAATTAACATATTTAATTAACTTTCTGACCAAAGCAGCTGTTACCTTTTATAAAACCTTGATCGTTGATGCCTGGCTTATTCCACTAGGTGTTTGACTGTGTCAGTGGCATAAGACTGATGGTATTTTTATATTGCATGGCACAGCGTGATTCCTCCCACAATCAGCTCAAGTCAAGATCTTCTTTAAATTCTTGCAGAGAATACTGATGCTTCAACTGAAACTGCTTAACGGCACACAGTTTCAGGCCAGCTAACAGGAGTCTTCATCCAACTGAAGAAGTTAAGCAATGCAGTCACTTGTAGTGTCTCCGAGAAGCCCTGCTACCTGGGAGGTGGAAGGCCAGGGATGCCTCTCTTTTCGTCATCATGGGATACTAATCTATTAGCTGTCTATTTCTGATAGTTTTGAAGATTTGCCTTCTATCTTTTTTTCTCAACTTTTCCCCTCAGGCTGCAAGATTTCCAAACGGAAAGAAATGTTTTCAATCCAGAAGTTACTTCCATTAGTTTGCTAAGTTGAGGGCCCAAGGCAATTGTGAAGACCTTATAGAATACATTTAATGCATTTAATTTCATATGGTACAAGAATTGGCTTGAAAAATTTCTTGGAGCAGTAAGGGAAGGTAGTAGGTAGATTTTCTGGCTTTTGAAAAATGCTTCCTTTACTTGGCTTGTTATTTTACCCATTTGTGAGAAAGGATCAAGCATTTTCTATTTTGGAAGGCTAGAGCTTTGAAGTGATGAGTTTATCTCTAGTTAAGATGGAGGCCAGAATGTTCAATACCTTTCTTGGGGTAATGTGGTAACACTGGTTATCTTGATTGCCTGTTCTTCCCTTTTCTGAGGGAATTTGCTTCGCATTGAATGTGTCTTCCTCATCATACCTTTGCCACTGGATACATTTAATGTTTTCTTTTGTGACATTTCTGAAATTCTTGGACAGTCTTGCAAAGTCTGCAGTTCTGGCTGGTCCCATATGTGACTTACAAACACTTTGCCAGTTCAGCAAGTGAGAGGCTCAAAATCCTGATTAGACAGTGAGGACTCCTATAACTCTATACGAAAAAGTTATCAAGTGAGGACTTTTCTTCAGTACTGGTATTACTGTATTTTATGTGGCAAATAGTAAAATGTGTGATGATTACATGTATTCATTCATTTTACCTGGTTGCAAATAACTTCTGAAAATAGAATACTGACAATATGTTGATATGTGAATGACATATACTTCATTATTAATAAGCATATCCTACATTATGCATTCATCTGCTCACACAAATACACATTTTTACTTATACATATAACATAGAAAACAAAATCTTCTAGGATTAAAGAAAGACAAAAGGCTGAATGGGTTCTTTTGGATAACTCATTGTAACATACGTAGAAATATAGATGATATGTACATAGATACACATATCAGATATGTATACATCCTAGTGAAATTATAAATTCTACTTGTGAATATAAAACATAGTAACAAAACTGTTCTTTCAAACTACATCAGTAGGATGACAAGACGCTTCAGGGTGCTTATAGCCAAACCTGATTAACCAAATACAGTCCCGAGAAATTAAACAGTGAAAGGCAAAAACCAACTCCCACATGTTTACGTCTGATCTTCATATACATGTAGTGGTATCCAAGTATCTACCTACATATATATATATATATATATATATATATATATATTCACACTTACAAAAGAAATAAGCACATTTATAACATTCAAAATACATTACTAAAACATATGGTTACCCACAATTTTGTAGAACTCCAAATTTTAGAGAACTTACAGGCCTAAGTCATTTTCAAGTTCAATTCTAAATAGAAATGAGATCGTCACATGACTAAGCAAGATTCTCCTAGTTTGTAGTTTATCTGTTGTGCTTATTCTGGTCATGAGGCATTGATTTGCTTCATTTATGTTGTTTAATAAATGTGAAACTATTTTGATGGACCCTGAAAAGACATTAAGGAGGGCTTCATGAGACTATCTGCCTCACAGGGCCTGTGGGACAGGTGTGTATAGCCGTATCTGGAAAGCTGGGGCATTTGGGGAAGGAGAAGTTTGATGAACGTCAGCATGCATGCACTTGCTTTAACTCCTTGGACTCGAGGTCAAGCATTGAAATAGAGAAAAGTGAATCATTGGCTCCAGGTGCAACGGTTCAGACTTGGAATTCTAATAATCAAGAAGGCAGGACAGAGGGATTGTCAGTTTAAGACCAACCTGGTTTGATGTGGGAGTGTCATATATCAATCTGTTGATTTCATTGGTTAAGTAATGAACAAACTGCTTGGGCTCATAGCTTAGAACATAGGTGGGTGGAGTAAACAGAACAGAATGCTGGGAGGAAGAGGAAGTGAACTCAGACGGACAGCTCTGCTCTCTGGAGCAGAGATGCCATGCTCCGCTCCCAGGCAGACAGACACGATTCAGCTCTGACCCAGGATGGACATAGGCTAGAATCTTCCCGGTAAGCGCACCTTGGGGTGCAACACAGATGATTAGAAATGGGCTAAATTAATATGTGAGAATTAGCCTAGAAGAGGCTAGATAGAAATGGGCCAAGCAGTGTTTAAATGAAAACAGTTTGTGTGTTGTTATATCGGGCATAAGCTAGCAGGCAGCCGGGGTGCTGGGGATGCAGCCCCGCCGCTCTTATCACTACACTGGTTTACAAAGAAAGAATTTCTTTATAAGACAGATACAAACAAGATACTATAAAACAAATAAAACTAGAATTAGTGATTTAAATCCAGGTTAAATTAGGTTAAGGGGTCTGTCCACATCCTTTCTTGCAAGCATTATGCTGTAAGTCTGCTATTGATTTTATCAGCTCTAAACAGGTCAAATTTTTTTTTTATTTTTTCTCTTGCTTTTTTCCCCCGTTTATTTATTTATTAAAGGTTTCTGTCTCTTCCCCACCACCTCCTCCCATTTCCCTTCCCTCCCCCAATCAAGTTCCCCTCCCTTGTCAGCCCATAGAGCTATCAGGGTTCCCTGCCCAGTGGGAAGTCCAAGGACCACCCACCTCCATCCAGGTCTAGTAAGGTGAGCATCCAACCTGCCTAGGCACCCACAAAGCCTGTACGCGCAGTAGGATCAAAAACCCACTGCCATTGTTCTTGAGGTCTCTGTAGTCCTCATTGTCCACTATGTTCAGCGAGTCCAGTATTATCCCAGGTTTTTTCAGACCCAGGCCAGCTGGCCTTGGTGAGTTCCAGATAGAACATCCCCATTGTCTTAGTGTGTGGGTGTACCCCTCGCGGTCCTGAGTTCCATGCTCGTGCTCTCTCTCCTTCTGCTCCTGATTTGGACCTTGAGATTTCTGTCCGGTGCTCCAAAGTGGGTCTCTGTCTCTGTCTCCTTTCATTGCCTGATAAAGGTTAATATTCGGGAGAATGCCTATATGTTTTTCTTTGGGTTCTCCTTATTTAGCTTCTCTAGGATCACTAATTATAGGCTCAATGTCCTTTGTTTATGGCTAGAAACCAAATTTGATGAGAGAACTTAATTTCCAAGGTAGATTGCCATTCATAAGTATCAGAGGAGTTTTTCTGTCTAGATCTTCTCATCTACACGTGTATTGTGCTTTCCTAATACCAAAGTCTTATGTCTGATCAGCTAGTAAATTCTCTGGCAGCTGGCAGCTGTTGTCTTTTTCTGAGTATGAGTTTAGCTCAGACCAGGGATATATATATATGTGTGTGTGTGTGTGTGTGTGTGTGTGTGTGTGTGTGTGTGTATGTTTTGGTTTTGATGGTATTTTACTATTTTCAGAAAATAATTAAACTTTGGAGTGCAGTTCCTCAGTCTTCTGAGCTGCATTAGAAGGTTTTCTTTCTGCCATCCTCCTCATTATTCTTCATCCTGGAATGCCTCATCTTCCTCTTTCTGTATGGTTGTCTCCCTGCTTCTTGTCTTCATGCATTGGTGTGAGCTATAAAATTCTTCTGAGGATTTAGGTATGCCCTGAGGAGGATAAGAATCCATACTGGAATTCTCATTATCGTTTTACTGCATTTTCCCATATAACACTTCCTCAGAAGGATGGATCCCTTCTTGGCACCTGGCCAGCCATGGATGTAGTACAAATTGCTACAAATACAATTACTTAAGTGATAATGTGATTAGTCTGATTGTCCATCTGTCTTTCTAGTCTGAACTTTTTTCTAGAGATTATCTATCTCTAAAGAATGAGGAGACTTGAAACCAAGTTTGATATTCTCTCAGAAAAGTGACTAATGCCTAAGTCAGGATAGGAAGTGGTACTCCCTGATGCCTCTAATTATATTGTCTCTATGCTGACAGTGTATTTCACACAGATAGTATGTAACATATGTTTAATTTTTGTTTGTTTGTTTTGTAGTTGATTTTTAGATTTTTTTGGATAAGGTATATCTTTTTATGTGATAATGCATAAGTCACATGTAAGCTGAGTGTAGTCTATATTTTCCAACATCCCTATTTATTGTAAAGAAAATAATAAAAGTCACAGAGAGCAAAGAGTAACTACAAGAAGCCTAGTTGTATCAGGTCTGTAGCCATGATTCTGTGCTAACGTTTCCATACTATCTCTTCTCATATCTTTCTGACAGTTCTCCTGGGATAATTTGTCCTTTCAATGATTCCCATATACACATGCATAAACCATGGTATGACCGTTTCTGCCTTGGGTATCCAATTTACCCTTATGGTGAATATTTTAAAATGAGGATTCCTTAATAACAAATATTAATGCTTGTTTTGTCTTAATATTTTTCAAGTTTCCAATTTATCACTTCATTTGGCTTAGTTACTGTTGTGGGATATTTGATCACACTGTGTGAAAGACACCTTCTGATTGGTTTTATAAAAGTTACATGGTCAATTGTTTGCAGAAGAGGATAGGTGAAACTTCTTCAGTGAGATAGTAACTCTGAACAGAATTCGAGGTGTGGGAATTTGGCAGCCAGTTATGAGAAAATTGGGATGTAATGTACTGATGAAGGGTAACAAGCCTCCGGCATAACATAGATGAATACAAATAGGTTACTTTAAGTTTTAGGAGCTGGTTTGGAACAAACCTAAGCTAAGGCCAAGCTTTCATAATTAATAAGAAGTCCCTGTGTCATTATTTAGAAGCAGGTGGTCCAAAGAAAATCCACCTACATTCGGTGCCCAAAACATGGCACATACATCCAAGCATTGGGCCTGAGAGGGGTGGGAGACAGTTTGACTGCAGAGTCAGATGTGACTTCGTGCTTATGTTGTACAGAGGCATAGCTCCTTTAAGAGGTCCTGTTGTGCAGCCAAGTGTTTGAGCAGCCAGGGCTGTACTCAGCTTAAGTAGAAACATTTGTCTTAGTGTGGGCCAATCACCTTCCTAGAGGTGGGGCAGATAGGTGCTTCTCGTGGTGATACCCAGAGGCATGGGAAGGTAAACAGCAGATGCATCCCAGAACCATTGTGGTATCCTGCTGGAACCACCCACCGGAGGGAGGTGAAGCCAGTCAACAGTGCCATGGGCTAAGCAGGGTCCTGTGGCAGGTAGCCTGGCCATTTAAGTTTTGGCTCATGTAGTCAGAGAAGGCAGCAGATGCTCAGAAAACAAGACCAGATTAAAAAAAAATTCTGGATACATACACTATGCTTAAAAATGTACATATATGTTAAAAAAAGAAAAGGAAATGGGTATAGACAGTCATAGAAAAATAACTAATTTAAAAATAATAAAATAAAATATTTAAAGAAAGTGTAAAGTAATATAAAAAGAACAAGTCACATACAAATGAGAAATATACAGTCCATCTAGAGCCTATATTAATTTAATTAATTTTAAATTTTCTTAAGTGCTAATGAGCAAAAAGAAGCACCTACTGAGAGGCATCGGATTGTAAGGGAAAAAGAACCCGCTGAATTAAATCAGCTTATTTATTCTAAGGATTTCTTTATTTCAGAATGGAAGTCAGTAAATTTTTTATGTTTGGGGAGAGTTTATACCTTTGCTATCATGGGAAACAAAAAGCTGTGGATTTTTTCAAAATTAACAAAAATCAGATATGACTCGGGGAGACCTGGAAATCTTCGATGCAGACATAAAGGCAGAAGTCAAGAAAAACTACAAGACAGGTGATCCATAATCCTTTCCTACATAGGAAGAGTTCTGAATTGGAAGAGACATAAATTCTTGTTGATGATTATTTCATGCCATTCTTTAGCCATTCTTTAGTGGGGTATGAAGTACATACCCTACTCTTTCCTTTAGAAGTCTCAGAATTATACATCTGACACTGAGTTCTTTAATGCAATAAATGCATTTATTTTAACAGGTTAAAAATTTATCACAGCATACCTCTTTCATAAGAAACAATAAGGGATCTTCTTCTGATTAGAATAAAAGAGTACACCATGAACATGAATTTATGAGCTATTATAGTACCCCTTCTTCTGAATCAACCAGCTCCATGTAAATGACAAGTCACAAATGAGAGGGTATCACATAGAGCTGTACTTTCTTTGGGCCACCAGCTCCCAAGTAATGATATAAAGACTTCTTATTAATAATTAAAGCTTAACTTTATCTTAGGACTGTTACCTCCTAGATCTTAAAACTTAAATCAACACATTTCTATTAATCTATGTTCTGCCACTTAGTTCACTACCTCTCCTCAGTACAATATGTCCCATTTTCCTCCATGTCTTGGTAGTGAATCCCTATACCTCAGATTCCTCCCAAAGTTCCTATTTCTCTCTACAAGTCATGCCTGTCCTCTTCTCCATATCTATTGGTCATTCTGCTCTTTATTAAACCAATCAAAATGTGTCTTTTATATGGTATGTTCAACTATCCCATGATATTTCCCTTTTTTGTCTAAATAGAATGGAAAGGGTTTAAGTCTAACACAATAAAACTATATATAATAAGAACAATTATCAGGTAAGAGTTACATTCACAATATTCAGTCCATATATATTTGACATCTTTGGAGAAAATATTCTATTATCTATTTTATCTTGATGAGTCCAAGGTTTTATCCCTACATTACTTTCTGTCATAATTTTTAATATCAACCTAAAAATATCCTTTTACACTTTAAAACATTTTTTTAGATAAGTAACTTAAGCTTTTATATCTCTCAACCTTTATAAATTTTACATCTCTGTTGTGGGTTACTTTCTTGATTTTGGTAACAAGGAAAACTGTAAAACTCTATCTAGTCTCCAACCCCATCATAGATGTGAGAAGAATAAAATAATACCTGAGTAAAGAAGTGCAGAGTATAAAATTTCAAGACCTATAGAAAAGAAAGAGAAAACTGGCTGCCTGGACAGTCACTCAAGATTCCTTTACAAAACTGGGGCATCCATCTTCAGCCTGTATGCCTAGAATATCTGAGTTTTTTGTGAAGCAGGAATTTTGAAGAACTATCCTACCTTGTATTGGCAAAGCAGGCCTGTTGATTTCCTTTGTGTTCTGCTTGTTCTACTTGGACAGCATACTGTCAGTAGTCCAGGCACAGATAGTTTTTTGCCCAGTGGCTATCTTTGGCACATTTAAAGAAAAGTTCACATGGAGGTTCTTTGATGCCCATCATCTTCTTTGAAGTAGGAGCAGATGTATTTCACTATCATGAAAATCTTTTGTTATTAAAACATTTTAAATGCCATCTTCTGTAGATCTCTGAGGTGTTTGAAGACCATATATATATATATATATAATATATATATATATATATATATATATATATATATATATATATAAACTATATCTCTGTTTGAACTTAAAAAACATATCTAGGACAACAACAAGTTTGATTATTGTAGTGGAAGTACTATTAACCTGCATTTCTTCATTATCCTAAATAGTTTTTAATAATGGCTTTCAAGGGGTAGAAATTTATGTTATATTTTTAAATGAGCTGATAGATACAATGTCTTATACAAGAGTATACACACATACACAAATAATCTTAAATTTGTATCAATATAAAAAATTCATATCAATTTAAAATATTTGAGACCAGTAGTTGCTTTTTCAGCAGATTCAATAATCTATCCTTTATCCTATAGTGCCTATAACTACCTTTTCTCTCATCCCCCATACATGTATTTTTTTCAACAGTAGATTGAAGAGAAAAAAAGGAAGAAAAAGAAATTCCTTAATCGAACACCTATTGCTTATCTTCCTTCCTGACTATGACCAATGACAATTTTCAACTAACCTCAGTAAACAAACATCCATAACCCACCAAATAATGACAAACCATCCACCTTACCTCTTGGGAATGTAGGCATCATGTTCTTACAATTACTTCCAGTTGTTTGGGGGCAACAGCATTTTTAAGTTATTGTGAGAACATTGGGATAATATATATCCAGTCTGTGTGTGATGGGAAAGTATGGGGCTTATCTGAAGTTCCGGCTGGAGTAGTCTGTGATGCTGGACCATTTTAGGTAGCCTCTTTGAAATTGTCCTGGATCAGAATTTCTGAGAAAATGGCAACAGAGGCATTTTGAGAGGTTGGATCACCTGAACTATTTGTCCTCATCAGTGTCTGGTCATTTTTTTTTTCTAAAAACACACAAACTTCTAAGTATAACATACATATCTACATTAATGCGAGTATGGAATGTGAGGTGTACACAAATCTGCTAAAGATGATTTTCTGTTCTATATTTGAGAAGTAAAAGGGTCCTGTATACTTTATAAATTTGTTTGAACTGCATAACAAAGCTATAATATAAATCTTCATCCATGTCATAGGAAAGCTCAGTGAATTCCAAAGGAAAGAGTAGGGTATGTACTTCAGGATATAGGCTAAATTTAGGACTTTTTTCTATTGTCATCCAAGACACAGAATCAATAATCAAGAAGTGAGTCATGATAAAATTAAAAGCCTTCTTTTCTTCAAAGGAAACTATTAACCAAAAAAGAAGATATCTTACAGAAAATATCTTTGCCAAGATATACCAAGGAAATATACAATGAAACTATAGATGGCTTAAAGAACTCCATAGAAAGATCTTAGAAGATGAAACATAAGTGGTTAAGAAATATTTAACTAAAATTACACATAATATATATGTTATATATAGTTTAAATTACTCCATTTTAGGCTAATATTCCCTTCTGAGTTTATAGACTGTCTAACGAAACACAAGTTCTAAGCATGAGAAACCTCCTTTCAAGTTGTTGATCATGAAGAATTCAAAATATTATACAGTATTGCTCTTGTCCTGGTTGCCTCCCAGAAGTTGGAGTTAAGTCTCTATTGCCAATAACATGATGTACTTTGGACACAGAACTCAGAGGAATAAGGCTGGATCTAACCCAAACCTAAGGACTAGCTTTCATAATAGCAGAATATACTATGAAGCTGCCAAGGGAGAAAAAAAAAATCAATTTCCTACCCAGTATGATGCCTGTGAACCAAAACAATGACCAATATGGAAAAATAACCCTTAAAGTTTAACAGTGACATTTATACCTTGGAGCTAACCAACACTTATCTAATTGGAACTTATCTACGGCCCTTTTAACTGGAGAGAAATCATGCTTAGCACTGTCAATCTACCCATATTCCCAGAGCCAATGACGTCATAGATCTTAGAGGAGAATCTACAACTGTCACTTTCCCACGTCAGCGTATTTTCTAATTGTGTTCTAAATATCCTTATATCCATTGTCTTGTATCCAGAGATTGTTTAGCTCCCTCTGCTCATCAAACATGGTTTCTTTTACAGTAGTTGGAGACTATTATAGAAAGTCACAACTGTAAAATGTAGAAAACAATGGCAGCTGGAAGGACAGCCCAAACAGAAACATATACGATACACATATTACACCTAAGGCTCAGGGACTATCAAAGCAGAGGAAGAAGGAAAGATTCTAAGAGCTGAGGACCAGGAAATTTGGTGCATGAATATGTCTCCTGGATATGAAAATGAAACACAAAATCTCAGAAATAAGGCTGTGTAAAACAAGACTTGAACTAAAAGATGAGACAGCCTACAGAATGATGAATTCTTTGCCAAATATATACAACAATAACATACACCAAACTATAAATGGGTTAAAGAACTCGACAAAGGGTTCTCTGAAAATGAAATACAAACACTAATTGACATGTCAGTACAGATAGGGGATTTTTCACAAGGCCACACCCCTAGTTGAAAATCTACAGACCATTGAGACCTGCTGAGAGAAGGAAAATTAGTCTCTCCAAGAGATAAGTAGCTTAAATAGTTATTGAATCCCAAGTCTTCAGCTCTAAAAATATAAATATAATCAACATTATACAGACCCAGCAGGTTGCATTTATGTATTTATTTGCTTATATATTTATATAACAATAATAACTAAATAAGAGCCCATGAGTTTGAAAGTGAATAGGGTGAAACACAAGGTGGGGTGGAGGGAGAAAGTGAAGAGGATGCAATTATATTTTAATTAAAAAGTTAAGAGAAAGTATAAAAATAAGAAAAATATGTTCACCATCCTTAGCCAGCAGGTAATGCAAATTAAGCATACTTTAAAATTCTATCTCATCTCAATCAGAATGGTTCAATATGAGAAAACAAATGTTGAAGAACAGGTAGGAAAAGGGAAATCTTCATTGTTAGTAGTTGTGTAAACTGTTGCAACCACTATGGACATCAGTATGGGAGTTCATTAAAACCAGTCACTGACCTATAATATCACCTAGCTGCATCATTCTTGAAGATATACACAAAAGATTCTACTATGGAGTCCATGTTCATTGCTGTTCTATTCACAGTATTCAGGACATAAAAATAGTCTAGATAGTCATCAATTGATGAATGAATAATAGAACCATCATATCTGTACACAATAAAATTTTAATCACTCATGAAAAGTGAATTTATAAAATTAGCATATAAATGGGAAGAACTGGAAAACATACCAAATGTAGCTAGCAACTCTGACCCAAAATTACAAACATAACATGTTCTTGATTATGTGTGGATTTTAGTGTCAAAGCTATATAATTCTGTGTTTATGTTGGAGTAGCTATAAAATTCAGGAAAATGGAATGAGACTTTGGTAGAGCAGGCAGAAGATAGAATTTAAGGGAATGGGAATAGTAGAGAATATGGGCGATAGTAAGAGAAATGTAGAATAATGGGAAGAATGGTGTTGGGAGAGTATAACAGAAGAAGGGATAAAGAGGGATAACTAATATTAAGGCTATTTGAAAAACCATATGGACACCTATTATTTTACATTTTATAATACATTTTAATATTTATATATTAAATTGGTTTTATCCTACAGACAGAACTATGCTCCTCTAGAAATCCATAAGTTGCCAAAAAATATAAACAGATAAGGAACTCTTCCCTAAAGTTGTTGGTCAGTGAAAGCTCCTAAACAATGTAAGCTCTTGTCATTGCTTCTGATTGCCCACCATAACTTTATCACAAGACTTTTTTTTCCTGATGACACAAAACAGTTTGGTCACAGGGCATGGAGGAATCATAGTAGAACTGACCACGAAGCTGGCTTTCTGCTGGATCACTTTCTCTGAACCACAACGTGCTTTTAAGTGGGTGTTGGAAGAGAAAAGTAACCAACAGTCTTAAGCAGCTATGAGCCCAGAGAATTACTATTGTAATTCTGTCAAAGAGATCAACCTACTGGGGTGGCACAAGCCACCCAAGCCAACTATGGCCTGCACTCCCATGATGCCCATGCCAGCCTGCCCCTCACTCTAGTGGGTGCAGGGGGACAGAAAATGCTGCCCAGGCTGACCCGGTGCCACTAAGAAGAATAAATGAGTGATGGAGAGGTGGGAAAGATAGAAGTGAGCAGTCGTGGCTGTGGTGAGAGGTGAAACTGCAGTCTTGACTGTAATGACAGGTGTGGGAGAGGCTTCAGGTCGACAGTGGAACAGGTCATTGCCTGCTGCACACCGCGCCCCCGGGTCTGTGCTCTGTGCACTAGAACCCAGTTCGCGAGCTTAGGGCAAGGGGCTGGAGGTTGAGAATACAGACGCAGAGACAGACCAACACGCAGACCTTTAAACACTGATACCAAAGCCCCAAGAATGCCCCCTTTGTTGTGTTCAGAGGTAGATTATATAGAGATAGCCATGCCCCAGCCAAACCCACCAGAAACCACTCTCCTGCCATCAGGAACTCCCGAAGGTCTCGTGCTCACAGCAGCTGTAGGCACTCAGATCAGGGGAAAACAAGTTGCTTACAAGAAATTCAGGATCTGGGGTCTCACTGCTCCCAACAATTGCCAATGTGACCGGTGGGGTGGGGTGCAGCAGCCTGTAAACACGGCCTCTGAACATGTTGTCCAGCAGCGTGATTTTCTCTGGCTCTCGCCAAATAATGGCGGCCTGAGATGAGGAATGGCTCACTTCCTGGACTAGACCTCCTGTAAAATCACTGTGATCAGTGATGCTGCTGAGGCAGGTGTGGGTCAGTGGTCCTCAGGAGGCTGGGTAGAAGATTGATTTCTGAGGCCTATGTTACCACCTAACACCATGAGGATGTCCATGGTCTAAGCCATGTCTGCCACAGAGGACTATGGCGATGTTCAGCTTTGTGTGGTGGCTGCCACTGAAGGCCATGACTGTGTTTAGGTCGTGAGATAGTACTGCAGTCAGTATGGGTCTGTGCTGGTGCCCATGGCCTGTATTGCCATGAGAGGTCATGCAGATTTCTGTGGTTTGTGCTGTAGCCTGAGGCTATATTGATGCCCATGGGCCATACCGCCCTGGGAGCCATACTGATCTGAGTGGCATGTCCAGTTCCATGCTACCACTAAGGAAGGGCCTTGTCTGTCTGAGGCCCTATTGCAGGCACGGTTTGTGTTGATTCCATGGCCTGCGTTACCACAGAAGGTCATGTGCATGTCCATGATTTGATGACCTGTGTGTTTGCCTGAAATCCTGTTGCCGTCTGTGGGCCATTCTGCAGAGGGGACGAAGTTGATGTGAGGGGCTGTGCTGCCATTTGAGGCCATATTGATCTCTGGAGTCCAAGCTGCCTCTAAGGGTCTGTGGTCCTACTGCAGTCAGGAGCAGTGTCCATGGTCTGTGCTGTCACCAGAAAGCAGGCACAAGCCTTTGATCCATGCCCCACTGATGGTGAAGAGCAAGGAGGCTACTTTTGCAGTGACCTCAATGACTGCAAATGAACAGTTGGGAAAGAGGGAAGTGAAAGGCTTCTATGACAAGCCCTACAGCACCCCAACCACACCCCCCAGAAGGTAACAGACTACACAGGAAACCATCAAAGAGAACGCTTTAAAAATTATGAGAAGGATCCTGAAGCGTAGCTCTCCACAACTGATGGCTTCTGACAGGGGTTAGAGAAGAGCAAGACTCGGTTTTATTCAAGGGGTAGACCACTGAGAGTTTCATTACACTCCACTCCAGTGAGAATATAAATAATACAAATTGGGCTTGTTTTGTTTTTCTTGTTTATTGTTGTTGTTTTAGGAGGGGGAAGTCACAAGGAGGGAGCAGACATGGAAAGACTGGGAAGTGAGTGTGATTGGGTGTATGATGTAAAGTTTCCAACAAACTAATAAAAATAGCATGTTTTAATAAAAATCAAGCTAGTAACTACTCTGACGTGGAGGGAGGACAGACGAGGATGCCCACTCCACGTCGTGGAGATACTGATAGTTGATGAGAGCTGGGGCTGGTCGTTTTCTTTAAGGAAATGGTCCATGTTAGATGAACCAGGACCCAGTGGATGTCCACACATTCAGGAGCACAAATTTGATTTGGTGGATTAGAATAATAATAATAATAATAACAACAACAATAACAACAAAAACAAGCAAGAGAACATGAAATTAATGGGAAAAGTAAGTTGGGAGTGGATCTAGGGTCACAGGGGGAGGGGTAAAGGATAAATGTGACCAAAATTTATGTATGGAATTCTTAGATAATTAATAAAAATGTTGTGTTAAAGTATCTTCATGTATTCTTGCTTTTGAAAGTGGTCACAATAAACAACCTTAGCTCACAGGGCTTTGCTTTCCAATAGTTCCATTGTGTTCCCTGATGGTTTCCCATTAGTTATGCTTTTCCTGGGGTCAGGGAAAATCTTCTATTTCTAGTTCCATAATAGTTTTTATTCTTATTTATGTTTAAGAAGTTTAATTTTTGTAAAATGCCATGTTTCACAGTGAGCTTCTTAGATTCAGAGAGTACCATATTTGTTTGTTTATTTGTTTAGATTTGAGAGATGTTTGGATAATTTGGTTTCAAATACATCTGTCTATTATCCCCCTTCAGAAGTTCTTAATTATATACAAATCAACTATTACGAAATGCCAAAAGGACCCTAATGATTCGACTATTCATTTAAATTTTCATTTTCTAGCTTTTGTTACTTCATCTTAATGTTTCTATTGACTTATCCACAAGTTTGCTGATGTTTTATTTTGCTATACCTGATGGGAACTTCATTTCATCCTTTGGTCACTGACATTATACCTACTAAAGTTTTCATCTGAAAGTCCAGTTTGGGATATTCATGTATTTCTTTCATGATTAAATCTCTTAAGCATTTGAATATGTTATAATAATCATTTTAATATTATAATACATATGTTCTAAGTATGTACCTTTGTGGTAATTCCCAACTGATTGGCTTGGCAACAAATTACTTGATATAGGATATTTCTTGAATATTAACTTTTTGTTTTGAGTATATAATTGGTATGTGTAAATTTTTTAATGCTATATATTTATCATAATATTAATAATACTTGTAAGATATATTCTGATAGAGTTGGATGTCTTGAAGTTTATTTTTGAGTTTTTCTAGGCAAGACCAATTAGAGAGTCAATATAAATCTAATTCCCGAAAACTGAAGCAAGATTTTGATCTGTCCAGTCAATGGCCTGTGAAAGAACAACATGAATAAAAGAAACCAACCTATGACATTTGGTGATAGGGCACTAAGCATAAGTGTCGTATATGACCATATAGTCAGTGCAGCAGGTTTGGAAGGCACAAGCTAGGAAATACAAGCTTTGCAGTAAGGAATTGATGAAAGACATATGAAAAGCAAGCTCAGGAGCCAACAAAAAAAAATGCAGTTTCTGTCCATGATCATTTGTAACTTAAGACTTCTTTGTAATGAACTTAGAACTATTTTCGTTTATTTTCTCCTTTTTCCACCTTTGCTACATTAAATGGCTCTTATCACACATTCATTTTTACTTGATTAGGATCTAGCAATTTAGCAAATAGGAAAATAATACTTGTACCACCCCACGGCTAGGCTATAAAATTCCAACTTTTCTTTCAAACAGAAAAAAAAGATATTATCAAACATAAAATCCTGGGATAAAACGCACAATATGAAAGTTACTGCCTTAATGAAATATTAAAATTGCATCAGGAATACTCTTCTGGCATTAAAAATAAACAACATTTCTTTCTAGTTATGGTTCACTTTGATTCTTTA
The DNA here is from genome assembly GCF_018167655.1 of Microtus oregoni. Taxonomy (NCBI): domain Eukaryota; kingdom Metazoa; phylum Chordata; class Mammalia; order Rodentia; family Cricetidae; genus Microtus; species Microtus oregoni. Next base: position 1,104,457 of record NW_024543084.1, read on the forward strand.
AAAATTAATTATTACCTCTTTAAATATTTGATTAAATTAGATTTCAGTGGGCTATGGCTACCCACAAAACACATGCTATTGTGTATAAATTCTCATCGCAATTCTGATATACTTTGTCATGTTATTATTTAATTCTATGATGAATGCCCTGAATTTTACCTCAGCAGTATTAAAAATGAACACAACCAAAGCTATTATTTTGAGTATAAATATTGTATCCTGTTAAGAAGCATCATAAAAGATGAAGTACGACAGGAATGCTTGGTACCTCCCTACCATATATTGTCAGAATTTCAGTCATTAGCAATTGAACTTTCAAAAATTTCAGTCAAAATTCCCAGGAGTAATTTTGCTCAGCTGTCTATAATACACATGGTTTTGACTGCCAAGTCAAATGTTTCTGGCACCTATCTTCGCATTAGTAATAAAACTACATTTTTAAGAAAAACGAGGATGTTTAATATTGTATTCAATTTTCCTATACTCACAAAACATTGTCTAGTACATCCTATATTTAAAATGTTACACATAGAGGTGACCTTTCCCTTAGCACAAGGAATGAGAATTTTAAGTCACAATTACTTTTCTTTTCAGAAAATTGTCTTTGTATGAGACACAGTTGGCTTAAGTTTTCACAACTGCCCATATGTTGTTCAATTTCAGATGTCAGCCAGTGAACTTTGGCAATTATACTTAAAGTGAAGAAAAGCTAATCTCATTTATATGTAGTCATCTTAGAGAAAAGGGAAAGCACTATAATTGTGACTGGAAAAAAAATTGTGGGGCCTTTTACTTATGCAGTATCATATTCAAGCCAATGTTCCATATACAAAAACTTTATAATTCAATGACAAATGGCTATTTTCTTCAGTCAAAACTGGTGTCTCTCTTAGCATATATGCTTCTAACATATATGCTCTTTTCCCCAGTTCAGTTCCTACTTTCAACATTTCAGTTTTACCAATGGTGCTGTTGTTTCCCAAATATCTGGACCTGTAAATATGGGACTTATCACCACCTCTGGACTACCTAGCATCTCTCATGTTAACTCTGTTTTCCTGGATGTTGCTTGAGTACCCTACCTCTCTGTGAAAATGACTTCTCCATACTTAGGCAAGAGCAGAAGCCATGATACTGATCTTATCACTCTGGGCATGGGGTCTCAAAAAATTCTCCTCTTAAAATGCATCAATAAAACAATCATTTCTCAAGAACGTGAAGCAGAAGGTTCACACACGGTTCCACATTTAGTTGGTCATTTGTAAGGAAATATTACACTTTTCCAGATTAAAAACAAATAAAACCTTAAAGAAGAGGAAATTAAATTGTCGAAAAGATGTGTGAAATTGGGTCAGGGAGGATGTTCCATGGGTAAAGATGCTTGCAACAAACCTGGGGTCCAGAGTTTAAAGCTCAGAGCACAAATGATGACATGAGAGAACTGACTCTAGCAAGTTTTCTTCGTCCTCCACCTGCATGCCATGGTGTGTATGCTACGATTTTTAAATACTCACGTAAAGTGAATAAATAAGTATTAAAACGATTTTTAAAAAACATGATGTGTGAAATTAAGCAGCTCCAGAAAGAGAGGTTGGTTTCACTTCCTAACTTCTCAGAGTCCAAATTCAGCTCCCAGGGAAATTCAAGTATACTCTCTGGTCTTCAACTTCAAGAGTTTTTGGGGACCCTGTTCTAATTCCCAGCTGTGCTGGATGTCCTGCCTAAGGGTTGTGAGTGCAAATAGTCTATTATTTCTCAAACACATATATGTTCCTGAATAATTTGTTTGCTTGTTCGCTGTCACACTTGCAAAATGTCTTATATTGAGTCAGTATCCATTGGATAGTTCTTGAAACCCTGCTTAGAACTGGACTGTCTTAGGGTTTGTATTGCTGTGACTACAACAGTTTTTATAAAGAAAGACATTTAATTGTGTGCCTTACAGTTTCAGAGGCTTAGTCCATTATCATTGTGGTGGGACATAGTACATGCAGGCAGACATGGTGCTGGAGATGGAGCAAAGTATAAAAGGAACTGCATTTTAATCCTGCAGGGAGGAAGTGATCTGAGGCAGGTGAGGTTTGAACACATATGAGGCCTAAAAGCCCACCCACCTGTAACACACTTCCTTTAACCAGGTCATACCTATTCCAAAAAAGCCATACCTGCTAGCAATGCCACTTCCTATGAGCTTATGACAACCAATTACATTTAAACAACTACATGAGCATACTTTACTTAAATCTGGTTGAATAGCATTGGCCCCTAAAGCTAGAATTTAGTAAAAGAAAAAAAAAAACTATTTTTTTTAAATTTATTCTATGAAATTTATATTGATGAATAGAAATAAGAATTCCAAAGAAAACATATCTTTTAGTGAACATTTGTAGCCAGAGAACTGAGGTAGGGCCAGAATGAAGACATGTCTCCATATAAATGTCATTCTAACTGATATATGAAAAAGAATAGGCATATATTTTTGCATAAAGGGTTGAACTTGGAAGTGTCGTAATGAAAAGCAGGAATAGTTTACACAAAGGTTTTCCAAGTCATGGGTACCTCTGAAGGTCAAAAGTAAAAGTACAAAGTACGAGCCAAATGACAAGCAGACACAATGCAATATAGCACCAGAAAGATTGTACACAGTGATTTGGAATTTATCTTAAGAGTACTGGAATTCAATAATAGGAATTCAAAGAAGTGAGTTGAAGTCATAAATTATACTTAGATTTTTTTGAAAATATTGTTCTACCTTCATATTCACTAATCAAGAAAATGTTCCCACAGACTTGTCTAAGGCAATCTGATAGACACATTTTCTCAATTGAAGTTCCTCTTCTTATATAACTATAACTTATTTCAAGTGGACAAAATATAATCATTAAAAGAAGCATCATCATGCAGAGACAATCATTGAAACCAAATTGGGTGGGGGCATACATGGTAAGAAAGGCTGGAAAAAAAGGGGAGTGTGTTCCCATTTCCATGTCTGTAACTGTAAAAACAATAATAAAAAAAATATTATCACTAGAATGTTATGTAGTTAAATCAAGTGACTGTTGACAGAAATAAGAATAGCAAGGAATAAAGATGCTCAAAAGAAGACCTTGATAGCCCCTTGTGGGTGGTGCCATTTCCTAGAGACGGGATCTTGAACTATATAAGAAGGTAGATGGGAAGTGGAACACTAGCAGATATACATTTGTTTCCATGCCACAGTAGGTGGCACCCTGGAACTGGGAGCTAAAATAGATCATTCTCATTAAATTCTGGTTGTCAGAGTACTTTATCACATAACAAAAACTGAGTATTTACATGAGCTAAGTAATCATTAAATATTAGATATTTTCAGCTTTTTGTTTTGTTTTGTTTTGATTTTTCTAGACACAGTTTCTCTGTGGCTTTGTAGCCTATTCTGGAAGTAGCTCTTGTAGACCAGGCTGGCCTCAAACTCAGAGAGATCTTCCTGTCTCTGACTCCTGAGTGCTGGGATTAAAGGCATGCGCCACCACCATCAAGATTTTTTTTGTCTGTTTGTTTGTTGGTATTTTATGGTTTAAATATTTTCAAAAAAAGTTGTGTTTTATAGTATACACCAGGATAATAATTCAACCCAATTGCTTCATATATTTCACCTTTGACTTAAGATGACTTCTGTCTCTTGCTCTATGCTTGTCTTCTACTTTATTGAATTTTTAGGACATTATTATTCACCTCATTGTATACCTTTACCCTTGATAGGATTCTGAAAAAAAGTGAGATTATTCCTATAAATACTTAACATAATGCCATGTATTTAATAAGCACTTGAAGCAAGCTTGCTAAATTTAATTGCCTAATTACATAGGCAAAAATTGGATGCATTATTAATTTTCACACATCACCTGGAAAGTTTTCTCAGTTATAAGGTGATGTAGGTGTTAGGAATTGATAATAATGCTGAGGATCTAATGTTAATGGATGAACTAATTGTCTAAAATTTTTCCATCTCTCTTTTCAAGTGTATGAAGAATAGAAGTATTAAACTATTACAAAAGAAGAGCACAGTTAACCTGTGTCAAATAGAAAATCATTTATCCCAAGTATACAATTGTGTAGGTCTGCAATAAAAACTACAAACCAGATGCTTAGACATAAATATGATTGCTGTAGGAATTCCTACTGCCAGTAATCTTTAAGTTACCTGCCCAGTTGGGTGTGGCCTCTTAGACTATATATGCTCTTGTAAAGAGCATCTGGCCTCTTTTCCAGCTGCAGAATTTGATTGTTGTTCCCCTTTCCAGCAGAGGATTGTGATCTGTGAGTCTACCTGTTACCCGAGGTCCCTCAGCTCCTCCAGCCAATAGCCGCTGAGATTGGGGCGTGGTCTCTCTCCCTTTAAAAAAGCGGCCACTTCCCTCTCCTCTCTCTTACTACCTGCTCCGCTTCCAGCGACTAGACTCCCTTCCTGATTGCGCAGAGGGCTGTTGTCTGGGACTGTGATCTGTAAGTTTTTCCCCTTTAAATAAATAACCATTCTATTAATCATAATTCCAAACTGGTGTTGGATTGTTTGTGACTTACGCCTTTGCCTTCATTCTGAGCTAGTGTGGAATTTCTTTTTAGCGTCCTTCTTCATATGACCATAGTTCTGAATTAAAATCAACACAAATGTCTTGACCAGGGCCATTTCTCTCTTGGCTTTTAACTGTTCCAAGATACTCGGTTACTATTTGTAGATTTACGTGTCTGTTCCTCACATTATTCTTATTTATCCCACATTCCTGCTCAATATTTAGTGGGTGTGATTATGTGTTTATTTTTATTCTTTTTGGCTTCATAGTTGCCTTAACCATGTTTAATTTCTCCTTAATCCTGTATTCTGAATACTATTGGTTCCATCAGAGCATCTCCAATATCTCATTTGTGCCCTTTATAATTTGACACCTGTGGATTTCCCCATCCATCTCTCTGCACTGATAATTTATTTACCATATCAAGAGAATATAATTGATCCAGATAATCATTGTGAGTCAGATCATGTTGTAGGGTGTAAAAACAGATTTCATGAGATACTCTTCTTAGTTTTCCAAACAGATTTTACTATTCAAGAAAACCCATGTGTTTAATCTTATCCTTCCTTCTTTAAACTCTGGCACTAACCTGAAACAGATGCATCATTGCCTAAAATTTTAAGGATGCTGTATAACCAATGAAGACCTTGCCTTTATCATCAAGTATTCTACAGGTAAAAATAGAGAACAACAAGAAGTAACAAAGGGGTTTGTTGTGACAATTCAAACCAATGCTTCAATAATAAGATTGTAAGTAACTTTTGAAAAATAGGGTCTGGAAGAAGCAGTGAAAGGTAGTAGATTAAGGAAGATGAAATTTTCCTGACTGAGGTTTCTGTACTTCCTGGTCTTGCAGCCATTCAGTCCCATAGAAAACACACAGAGGCATACATTAATTATAAACTGGTTGGCCTATTAGTTCAGGCTTCTTATAAGTAATTTCTACATTTTAATTTGAGAAATAGTAAATTACAGTCCCTTGCATTTACATTTTCAAATGGATTTATTTATGAGACATTGTATTATTGATATTCAAACTTTCCCTGGGAAGGAGGAAGAGATGATTATGTTGACTTTGTTGAAAATATGAAGAAGAGAAACACACCCCACTTGCCTTTATGCCTTCATTTTATCTTTACATAGAAAAGACAGAAAGAAGAGAAGCAGAAGTCCATGCTAGTATAATATCCATGTCATTATGTCAGGAACTCTAACACTCATGGAATTAGCAGTAGAGAAATTAAGAAAATAGACTGGTAGTGGTGGTGCATGCCTTTAATCCCAGCACTTGGGTAGCAGAGGCAGTAGGATCTCTACGTGTTCAAGGTAAGCTTGGTCTAAAGAATGCATTTCAGGACAGTCAGGGCTACAAAGAGAAACCCTGTCTTGAAAAACCACCACCCTCCAAAAATATAAATTAAGAAAATGTCTTATATATACAAATGGATTATTAATGCTAATAAATTTTACACTAGTCATTATCATACTTAGATGTCATACATTCTCTCTCCTTGCTTGGATTATTTTCCCACCATCTTAGGAAATTTGATCTACAAAATTAACAGTAATTTTTGGCTACCTTTAAGATTTTGCATATTTTTACAGCAAACATTATTCTATTAAAAATTATAAATTGCATTTTTATGAATGAATCGACAGAACTAGAAAGAAATGTTGAGATAGTTATCATAAAACTTCAAGTATGGTAGCCGAAAGGGCCCAAATTCAATACCAGATCTCTTCAGCTTCTAAATCCCAGTTCTTTTCTTTGTACTTCAGTGAATTCCCACTTGGGATGACTAACATTAGTTACTGAAAAGAAAAAAAAACTGAAAAAATCATAAGTTTCTGTTGTTTTGCTTTTTGAGACAGGGTTCTCTGTGTTTTTCTGGCTATCCTGGAACTGACTTCACAGACCAGGCTGGCCTCAAACTCAGAGTTCTGCCTCCCTCTGCCTTCTGCTGGGATTAAAGGTGTGTGCCACAAGAGCCCAGTATAAAAGATGGTAAAATTTAAAAAACACTCATCTGTCAGGAAAGTACTCCATAAATTTGGAACATTTTGAATAAATTCCCAGAACATAGAAACATGCTATTAATATTTTTTTAAGCCTAAGTTTTCGTAACTGTAATTGTCACATTAGATGAAAATAGGTAGCCTAAGGGAAAGCTGTATAAAGGAATAAGGAAAGGGTTCAAAATGGAAGCTGGCCTGGAATTCTGGTATTGGTGGAAATCACAAGCAACTGAACAGAAGGATAAGGATCCCCCATAGTGCATAACTATAACCATATAAGGTAAACATTTATCAGAAAGGTGACACAAATCACTTATGATGTGGATATATACAGGAGTAAAACTGAGGAACTGAAGCAAAGCTATGTTAAAATTCCAATAGATATACAGTTCATTTAAATTTATTCTTGCAAAAAATTACATTTTGCTGTGCGCTTTGGGATCCATTTATAAAGTCACAAAAGCTTTCAAACAAACTGTATGAACATAGGCTTATATTCCTGTATTTAACTGTAAGTGAACTCTTCTGAATGTAAAGCTCATCGGCAAATATCAAAACTAGAATTAGGTTTTCCATTATTCTGTGTTTCTTCTTTTTGAAACAAAGTATTTAGGACTCATCCCGAGTTTGTGTTCTCCCTCTACAAACCTCTGGAGTGCTGGCCCTATTGGCATGGAATCGACTTTTTCTCAATTCGGATGAACCCATTTTGTATGAAGAAGTTCATAAAGGCACTATTTCTTCTGTGCAGAGTAACAAACATGCTCCCTCACCCACTTTATCTCCCACCACATTTGAATAGGGAGAAATTCACAGGAACAGAATAATGAATACTAGCAGAATTTTTGTAACTTTGAGAATATATCTAATGTAATTACATTTAAAAGCTAGTTTGCACACTAGATCTAAGGCAAAAGAATACAAAAGCAGAAAAATGATGTAAACTTAATAATCATAGAAGATAAAACAAGAACTTTCAAAGTTTTTGAAGATATTGATAGCTGATATTCCTCTGAATCGTTTTAATAGTTTTCCAGTACTATATTTTGTTATCTCAGAAAGGAAATAAGTAAGCTTTCAAGGGATCCTCATCTAAAAACATGCAGTGGATTGAGTAGCAGATTTTAGAAATATATTTAAATTCTAAGTAAGTATATGGTATAAGTAAGTATATAAAATAGCTATGTAAACTTCATTCGGAACTATGAGGACTATTCTGAAGACGGCAATTCAATTGCACTGAAAATCATCAGTCTTCAAAAGCTGTTAAACTTATGCTACTATTCATGCAGGACCACTGGAATCGGAAAAGGCTACTAACATGAGGGCACAAGTCTTTCCTATTGAATGTGTAATTTCATTACCAAGCACTCACTTCCAGCAGAGACTCAATTAGGTCAAAATTGTTTTTATATTGACTCTACAATGGTGGACGTATTTATTAAGATAGACTTCAAGACTCATCAGGCACTGGAGAAATGGCTTAGTGGTTAGAAGCCCTTGCTGCTTTTGCAAAGGACCAGGTTTCAGCTCTCCACATAGGAATATCACAACTCTTTCTAACGCTAATTGAAGGGGAACCGTTGCCCTCTTCTGGCCTTCATAGGCAACAAGACAGGGCATACATACACCAGGCCCATAAGTGTGCACATATACTGATAAACAAACATTAAAGTAAAACTGAAAAAGACCAATCATGTGAATCAGCCTACCTACTGGCATATATTGAGCAGCTGATCTGTATAAATAATGATACTTGGAATAGAAAAGAAAACAAATCAAGACCCCTGCTACAGTGAAAAGGAATATTTCCTGTTTTCCTTAAACCAAAGCACTCGAGTGCAATAGAAATGAACATGTCAATAATGCCAAGAAATTGACCACTGAATGATGATGTTTAACAGAAATATCTAACATTCACTGCTAACACAAAACAGCTTCATCAGGAAACCTGAAATTAGAAGGATGAGGTAGACCTGCTATCTAGGAAGGGGATGTGTGTGTGTGTATATATATATATATATATATATATATATATATATATATATATACATTTCAAGACTGTCAAGGAGATATTAAGATTGAGAAGCAAAAAAAAATCACCATGGTTGAAGCAGAAATTATAAAGGTTAAGGAAGGTTTGAGCTAAATCTCAGCAGCATAGTTCTGGAAAGATAATGAAGATGCATATATTACATATATGTGTGCATATATAATATATAGATGTGTGTTATATTCATGCATGTCTGAATTACAAATGTATAACATATTTATGTAACAAACATATATATATATATTTATATATTTATATATATTTAACATCATCATTTAAAAGTTCAGATATGTCATTATGTGTGTGGGTGTGTTTGTTTACTTGCAGTGTTTAAGATATTCACCTTTTTAAAAAGTTGTCTGGGAGCTGGAGAGATGGCTCAGTGGTTAAGAGCATTGCCTGCTCTTCCAAAGGTCCTGAGTTCAATTCCCAGCAACCATATGATGGCTCACAACCATCTGTAATGAGGTCTGTTGCCCTCTTCTGGCCTGCAGGCATACACACAGAATACTGTATACATAATAAATAAATAAATAAATGTTTTTAAAAAAAAAAAAAAGTTGTCTGTTCAGCCCTATTTTCCTATTGTCTGCACTCAACATTCTCTGTATACTCTATCAACCAAACAATGAAAATTACCATTACCACACTACTCATCTCAATTTATTTTATTTATCCTTTCATTGAAATGAAACGCTTTCCTCCCATATAAAATGTCAATATTGTGATGCTGCTGCTGAAAAAAAGAATATTATTCAGGAGAATGTCCTCTCTCTTCTCTCTCTCTCTCTCTCTCTCTCTCTCTCTCTCTCTCTCGCTCTCTCAAAAGAATAGCATACCATTGCTTTTTGCTCTTTTACTGTGCTAAACGATTTGTGTGCTCCTATTAATGAGCTTCTTGTCATAATGTAATTTAACATGGTCACTTAAAAAATCAGATATGTCACTTTTTTGTTTATATTTGTTTGGGTTTATTTTAATTGTTTTTCTCTATTTTAACTATAAATCAACGTGTGTCCTACACCCTTACCTCAGAATTAGTCTCTGTTCATATTTATCCAATGCCTCAAAGAGAACTTCTAATGAACACTTATGTGGCAGTTTAAATAAATGAACTTTCCCTGAAAAATAATTTCTATCAGGAAACCATAGTTTTGAATAGCAAATAGTATTCTTTATTTCACAGGCAAAAATCAAATTTATAAAATGAAAATTTGACATGTTACATTGGTTGTCAAACAATGGACAGTCCTTTGTGGACTTCAGAGGAGATCAAAAACTGATGGGTAAGAAGGAGACATCCTTCACACAGCCCTGTGAACCCTGTTGTAGCCATTTCAACTTACAGCACTTAGCCACTTCCACACTTCTTTGACGAATTTTACCACAAAACCACAAGCTCCTGCAATTGCTTGACAGAAGTTCAACTTGAAAAGGTTTCCATCACTGTGGATTTTCTTCATGTTTCCAGCTAGCGATCGAACTGAAGCCTGTCATAGCCTGGGTGGGCTTTATTCTCAAATACTCTGGAGTCCAAATAAAGGGATAGAAAAAAAAAAGCAAGGAGAAAATGAAAAACAAGAAAGAGCCAATAAATAGGACAGCAGAACGGCTGCTGCTTGAGACACATATTTGGCTACTATTGGTAAAACCAAATGACCTGTTTTCCAAGTAGTATGATCTGGTACTTGAGGTCAGATGGTATTTTCCAAGCAGTAGCAAGGTTCAAAATTAAACATGTAAGTGTTCCATGTTTAGAGGTGGTCAGTATGGGAGGAGACTAAGCACATTCCTGGTAACTGCTGAGTTGTGGAAAGAGATGAGGCAGCAAAAAGAACCATGCCGTTACATGTGTTTAGTTCAGTCAGGAATTGTAGTATTCAAAGCCGTACTTCATTCTCACAGAGATGAAGTTACGTGAATACAAAGAATGTGTGACCCTCAGAAGGAGAGCAGATTGCTCCATTATTGCCTTAGGTGGCTTTTCTGTTATACAAGCTGTGTGGTCTCCTGGCCCAGATGGAGTACCACTGTGTATTCATGCCTCCTGTGGTGGTCTGGTGGTAGAATGCTGGGAGGAGCTTCCTGTCCTAGAATTTGTCATGTGGTAGTGCCAGGACAGTTTCTGAGAGCTTGATGTCAGCAGATGCACAGGGACAGTGCAGAACTTTCAAAAAGCAATGGGGGAAAACATAGGTTTGTCCTTTGCTGCCCTGGAATGCAGCCTTACTGGATATTCCCTGGGTCCTACTGACTGTGAGAATACAGTGGAGTCGTTCTCTGAGAATACCCACATTTCAGATGAAGGTCTCTACTCTGTGTTGTGCGTTTCTCGTGGCTTCTTTGAGATTCTTTGGATTTACCATTGTTCCTGCATCTTCTCGGTGGATAACTGGTGTGGAGACCTAAAATGTGAGCCCGTTTCCACCTCGTCTGAAGATCAGCATTTCAGCTGGCTCAAAGCTGTTGTCAGTCTACCCAGACCACAGGTCAGAGAGTTGGATCATCTGTTCCTTCAATGTTATTGTCTATTCCAACCTCAAACGAAGGTCCCACCCAGACTTAGGTCACAGAGTTCTGCTCTCTCAAGATTATGGTCAACAGATGTGGCTGCTACCAAGATCTTGTATTTCAGGAATAGAGAAGTAGATGTGCTTCTACCCTTAATAAAAGTCTAAGGTTCCAACTAAGTTCCTACTCCCTTAGAGAGATAACTAGGAATGCCACCCAGATTTGCCTACACTATGTCTTAGTCTGGGTTGTGACTGTTACTTGCCCTGTTCTATCAACAGATGCTTAACTAAGAATGTAGCCCACAATCTTCAACTGGTATGTTCATTTCCTTGTATCATGTTAATGCAAATGTATCTTACTCCTACATCTAGGGGTCTGGGTTTCTTAAGAAAATGGAAATAAAATGCAGGCAATTTCAGTATTCGCTGGAACTCCCTCCTGGGACTATCCTATGTTTTCTGTTTCATTCTTTTCACTTGCATCTTCATATTCTTTACTATTTTTCTGATCCCCATTCTCATACACTGGTAAGTGGTATTTTTCTCGAAGTTGGTCTCTGACACCTGGGAATGCACACTTTTGTCTACTCAAGTTCTTGCTCCCCTTGCTTGTCACCATCACCTCTTGCAGCTTGGTTCTATGTTTATGTTCTTTCTCCTTCCTCTCATTGAGCTCTGTGACACCTTTCAGCATTAGGGAGTACTTCTGGGTCTGCTATTGACCTCCATGGAGTATGCCAGCCCTTCTTTGAATACCACAAATGATTTTCCTAATTACACAGGAAAAACTGAATTAATAATGAGTGGATAACTTACAACATACAACAATTTAATTGCTTCTTACTATGCTACACACACCATGAGATTTAGACTTCTAACACTTTTATAAGTCTAAATACTTTTGATGACACGTGTCCTATTTCACACTAAAGAATGTGAAAAAGAATTTTTATTTGATAAATATGAAAGGGTGTTTAAATTTTTCCTTCTGCCATTTTCTGTATTACTTTCACAAATTATGTAACTTCCTTTCATCACAGTTCTATCAAAAGTCACACAGGACGTAAATAGGTTACTTTCCATTCAGAAATAGTCTAATTTTTGAAGGTCCCTCTTTCTATTGATTTCCACCTTCTTGCTCCAGCGTTAGAAAGGCAAGCTTGGTGTTGGTTCTATTCTGAAATCATTAGGCTTGTTTCATCTTCTAACATCTCTGTCTGAGAAAATGTTCTTTAAACATTCAAAATCAGTGTATATTTTGTTTAATAGAGGTTATAGAATTACTTTCAAAATAAAATCAGTTAATTTTGATAGAGTGCTCAGTTTTGAGCTATATGTTCCTTTTACAACTGAAATATAACTATGCATGTGAGTACTCCAAGTTCTCCCATTTTTCAGCCAGAACCAAAATGAGTGTGTGTGTATGTGTGTGTGTGATGTGTACTGGCTTCTTTAATATAGCAATGCTAGTTCACACTTCATTTAGCTAAATAAAAAAAGTTTACACTTCCTTTAAGACTATTGCCCTTCCAGTCTCTCTGGCAGCAGATGTAAGAGAATAACATCCTGTTTCGAATGGTCAAAGGTTTGGAGGCTGCAAGAATGTTGTACCAAATATGTTTATGGAAATAAATGGCACACTGCTTTGAAAAACACTGAGTGATATTTAAGAGGACTTCAATCTTTACTGTTTGATTTTCTGTGCAGCTTATTGTTATCCCCAAAATTTTCTTGATTCCCGATGGTAGACAGACTATTGTTGAACTGATAGCATCCATATAGGCTCAGCTAAATATTTTCAACCTGTTATTTTAAATTTTATTGATTAGCCGTGGGTTTTGTTAGAAGAGGAATATGTAATTCTACAGAAACGTAAATTTTAATGCATGTATACAATGCAAATATCTTAGAAGGAATATCTAAGAGAACCCATAAAAACAAAGAGTCAACATGACATATTATCCTCTTGTTCATTCCTCTATGATTTAATAATTTATTAAGTGGGTAATACTTCTAACATTTTCATTGTGGTAATTGAAGCAATAAGACTTTTCCAGCCAATCACCAATATCTTTTGAAAAAAATTTTAAAAAAAGGAATAGAAAAATCAATTAGTGCTCCTTATAATATCTATGTATTAAAATTACCTACAAAGGCAGTGCCTTGTGACAGGCTGCCAGGCATTAGCTGGATGTCTTGAAGTTTGTGCTGATATCACTTAGGCTATATTCATTTTGACTCTACTGCGTGACCTAGTTCAGATCATTCCACAGGCCGCTGATCTTCTTTAAAATGTATCTATGTTTAAGGCATGTTCTTTTCATGCCAAAATGCAGGAGCACAAGAACATAAACATAATAATATATCTTAAGATTTATACCATTTGTTGCACGGCAATCCAATGTGTCAAAATAAGACAAGAGTGGAGAAATAAAGCAAGCTAACCCTGACACCACAGAATTGAGAGAGGGACAATCCACTGGTGACACATATATAGAACAAATTTTAGCTTTCAAATAAAAAATATCACTACCACTGTGTCCTGAGGCTTGATAAAGGTTCTTCAACTTGCTTTTCAAGTTCTTGATCAGAAGTCTAAGAAACTCCCCAAACAATATATGCTAGTACCATTGCTCTTGATTGCCTCTCAGAAATTGAAGGTGAGATCTTACTACTGAAGACTTTACATAATTCAGAAACAAGCTGGAAGTGTTCTGGATGTCTCCTCCCTGAAGAATAGCTCTCATAGAACCAGAAAGACTTACACAAGGTAACAATTTATAAAAGTAATCAATAGTCCTATACAGCTGTAGTATCTCTGAGAAACAACTGATGAGAATGACAAGAGATCCCCTGAGGTGCAACAGTATCACTTCTATCCTGGGAGTAACCAACTCATCTAGTTGTGATGTGGGAGTGATTTCTTATTAATAAAGAAACTGCCTAGACCCATTTGATAGGCCAACCCTTAGGTAGGCGGAGTAAACAGAACGGAATGCTGGGAGAAAGAAGCTGAGTCAGGGAGTCGCCATGATTCTCCCACTCCAGACAGACGCAGGTTAAGATCATTCCTGGTAAGCCAGCTCGTGGGCTACACAGATTAATAGAAATGGGTTAGATCAATATGTAAAAGCTAGCCAATAAGAAACTGAAATTAATGGGTCAGGCAGTGTTTAAAAGAATACAGTTTCCGTGTAATTATTTCGGGTAAAGCTAGCCGGGTGGCGGGACACAGCCTGCTGCTCCGTACTACAACATAGTTGAGCTTAAGGCCCCTCAATAGGAGGAATTCTTTCCAAATACCATAATATATATATATATATATATATATATATATATATATATGCAGGTAACTTAAAGGCTACTGGTGGTAGGAATTCCTACAGCACCTCCCCCTTTTGTTTAAATAAGAAAGTTCTAAGCCTAATAGCCTAATACAAAGTTATATGCAATAAAAACAAATATCAGATACAAAAATTAGAATTACAACCAGCATAAACAATATTAAGCAAGAAACATATGATAAATGTTTCAATAATTATCATATCCTAATGAGTTTAAGTCTTGTATATAAATAACTTGGCCAAGTCATAAGAGAAAAGTAACAACAACTATCAAGTCTTCAACCTCATCAAAGGTCCGAGAACAGGAAATAATGTTACTTGAGTAAGCAGGATGGGCAATCAAGCAACTTCTAAAATGTGCAACAAATGACAGAGACAACTGGCTTCCTGGGCAGTCACCCAAAGTCTCATTTGCAACATTGGAGAAAACAACATCAAAATTGAAGCTGCACTAATGAGTCTTCAAAGAAAAAAGAAAAAAAAAAAAAGGCCCAGACTTATTTACTGTAGAATTTTACCAGATCTTCAAAGGTTAAGTGATGCCAATACTAATCAAATTACTCCACTAAACAGAAAAAGAAGGTATGCTTCTAAACTGTTTTTTTTTTTATGGATTAAGCCAGTTAAATCCTTCTATCAAAGCTAAATAAATACATTTAGACACAAAACTACAGAATGGTATCCCCGATGAACATAGCAATTAGAAAGATAAAATCAAGGTATCATCTGATTAAAATGGACTAGAAATGCAAGAATAGTTTAACAGGTATAAATTAATAAAAGCAATACATCATATAAATATACTAACAGAAATCATATTATTATTTCAATAGATACAGAAAAGGCCTTTAACAGAATCTAATATCACCTCATGATCAAAGTCCTGAATGACCAGAGATGGAGGGAACATATCTCAATATAATAAAGGGTATGAATGATGAACATTTGTCCATTATTCTACTAAATGCATCCCCACTAAAATTATGATTAACCCAGGGGTGTCCACTCTCTTTATTCATACTCAATATAATGCATTAACTCTTAAATAGAGTAGTAAGAAAAGATAAATAAATAAATAGAAGGTAAAAATAGGAAAAATGTCAAAGTAACCCTATTAAAGATGATATGATTCTTTATATAACATACCGCAAATAACCCACCTGTAAAAAGCACTCATAGAGCTGATAAATTGTTATAGAATGTAGATAAGCTACAAAATTAACTCACAAAATTAGTTGTCTTTATATATATATATATATATATATATATATATATATATATATATATCAATGCAAAACATTAAAAAAGTTATGGAAAGAATTCCATTTAGTATAGCCACTAAAAGAAAAGTAAAAATATAAGGCCTAACCAAGGAAATGGAAGATTTCTGCAATGGAGACTTTGAAACCTTAACGAAATTGAGAAGATGCTAGAAAAGTAGAAAACCCCTCTATGCCCATAGAATGGAAGAATTAATATTATGCAAATAACTAGCCTACCAAAAGCAATCTATAAATTCCATGAAAGTCCAGGATTTCTCTTTACAGACAGAGAAAAAAAATTGAAATATATAGAAATACAAAAGGATAACAAAAGAATTCTTTTTTTTCTTTTATTTATTTATTTTTTTTATTGAGAAAAGAAAAAAAAAACAAATTTCCTCCTCCTCCCAGCCTCCCATTTCCCTCCCCCTCCTCCCACCCTTCTCCCCCTCCCCCCACTCCTCTCCCCCTCCCTCTCCAGCCCAAAGAGCAGTCAGATTTCCCTGCCCTGTGGTAAGCATGGGATAAAACTGGACTCTCTGAGCATGGCGAACAATGAGGGCTGATGAGACGCCAAGGACAATGGCACGGGGTTTTGAACCTACGTAATGTGCTGGCTTTGTGGGAGCCTAGCCAGTTTGGATGTTCAACTTCCTAGAAATGGACGGAGGGGGGAGGACCTAGGACTTACAACAAAAGAATTCTGAACAAAAATAAAGGTAACACTGCAACTGATGTAAAACTATAAAGAATGAGAGTAATAAAAACAACATAGCACTTGCACAAAAACAGATACGTGCCTCAAAGTAATAGAATAGAAAACCCAGTTGGAAATGTACACAACTATGCCTACCTACTTTTGTCAAAAATGACAAAAAAAATATACATTAGAGAAAAAGAGCATCTTCAACATGGTGCTAGAAAAATTGCACGTGAAGAACAAATCTAGATCCATCTATCTCTCTCCTTGAACAAAACTGAACTGCAACTAACTAGCTCAACAGAAAACCAAATGCTCCGAACCTGCTGGAGATAAAATCACTATGCTTTATTGGCACAAGGAGATATTTCTAAATATGACCCCAAGGAGCATGAGAGAGAGAGAGAGATAGTACTTCATTGCTTCCACATAGCCATGGAAACTGCCAGTTGGAGAAAATATCTGCCAGCCCTACATGTTGCAGAGGATTAGTATCTAGATTGCATAAAGATTTCAAAAACTAAACATCAAGAAAATCAAAAGCTCAATTAAATCGGTCTACAACAGAATGAATATGGACGCAATGAAACACTATTTAAAATCTTTAATATCCTCAACTATCAGGGAAATGTAGATCAAAACTGCTTTAAGATTCTATTTCACCTCAGTCAGTACGGCCATCATCCTAGAATGACATCAAGAATGACAACAGATGGTGGCACAGATGTTGTGAAATGTGAGACCTCGTATGTTGTTGGTGAGAGTATAAATTAGTTGAAGCCAGTTTGGAAGTCAGTCTAGAGTTTTCTTCCATGTTAGAAAAGATCTACTTCACATCCCAGGTATAGGCACATATCCAAAGACTCTATATCCTATTACAAGAGCATTCAAACACTCATTTTCATTGCATCTCAATAATAAATAGCTAGGAATTGCAAACAATCCAGGTGCCTATCAACTGGTGAAAATAACAAACTACGGAACTTATACACGATGAAGTTTTACTCAGCTTTCAAGAGAAATGGAATTACAAATTTTGCAGGCAAATGGATAGAACTGTAAAAAAAATACTGAGTGAGGCAACATAGACCCAGAAATACAAATGCCACATGTTCTCTCATATGTGGCTCTGAGCCTCAAACCTTTTATGTTTACTTGGAGCATCTGTGGAACCCAGCAAGTTAGAAGTAAGCTGCTATATGGAGAGCAGTTAAGGGACAAGGAACAGTAGAGCAGAACTAAAATGAAAATAAAGAAAAAAGTACTGTAGGAGGAAGTTTGAGTAAGAAAGGACGTAGAGGATTGGAGAGCTGAGGGTGTGGGTTGGGTGTGTTGGGGGGTGGATTAAACAAAATAAACAAAGCATGAAAACTCCATATGGAAAACTACTATCTTATAACACCTCCCACAAACAGTCAAGGAAATAAACAAAAAACATCAATGGCAGGGCTAGACAGATGGCTCAGTAGTGAAGAGTTCCTTACTGCTTTTGCAGAGGTTCAGGGTTCAGTTCTTAGCACCCCCATGGTGGCATACAACCATCTGTAACTCTGGTTCTAATGAAATCTGCCTCTCTCTTCTAGCCTCTAATGGCAACAGGGAGGCATGTGTTGTACATATACAAATTCCTGCAAAACACTCAAAAATTAAATAAAAAGAAAATTTTTAAAAAATAGTCAGTGCCAGATATTAAATATTTCCATTTTAGTTATTGGCAAGAGCGACCTCAGAGACCTCTCTGCAAACAGTGCAGGCTATTGCAATTACTATTTGTTAGCAACCATAAACGGACGGCAAGGCTGTGCTTCTGAAAACCCTACACATTTGGCTACAAGACACAAACAAAATCAATTTTAATTGGCAAGGAAACTTCCTCCTGGCTGGCTAGCTTTCAAAAGCCTGGAAGATTTTATAAGGGCTGTTGGTGGGAAGACATCAGTGATCTTACCCAGTGTTGGGTGTCACATGCTATAATATCAGTTTTTCTGGTAAGATATTCCTATGTGTGCAATAGTGGCACAGCATTGATGGGGAAAACAACCATCCTTTAATCATATTTGAGTCCTGCTAAACAAGAAGATATGCATACCTGGTAATGTAAGACTGCTCAAAATCCCATGCCTCCAAGATTCCCAGTCCCTAGGGATGATATTACTATGATTGTTTGGCTACATGGTAATATTGTCAAACTTCTATCTCTATATCCATGCTTATACTTAACTTCAGTGAGAGAAGTTTCTTTTGCAGTGGGTAGTAGCTAATGTAAATATGCATAATTGGCTGAAATATTGTGAATAACCCACTATGAGTGCTCATCCATTTCTATATGAGGCATCTATATTATTACTACATATATATCACCACACACACACACACAGATGGGGTGGAAGGGTGGGTATGACCTACACTAGATCAGTGTAGTTAACCTCCCACTACGGATGGAGGAGGAGTTTCACAAGGTCCCAAGCTGCGTAGATTCTGATAGTAGATGGATGCTCAGAGGCAGAGAATAATTTTAGAGGCCATTTGTGAACACTGGTAGGTTGCCAATGAGGCTGCATGGTCTCATCCCTGTGTATATATGGGCAAGCTGATTGAATTTAATTGTGCTACACAAAAAGAAAAAAAAACATGAATTTGTAAGTAGGATGTGTTTTACACAGATTCTCATGGAGGTCAATAAGGAGAGTGGAGGAGGAAAAATGAAAAATTAAAAGTCAGAAATAGGGAAAATAAAGATATACACATATCATATATATGCGTACTTCATATTGTTCACTTATGTATATACATGAATATATATGCATATATATGAGGAGAGGCCTTGATCTGTACATTGTGCTGAATGAAATAAGCATCTATAAAGGGCACAGGCAAAGCTGCCTTGATAGTCTCAAGGCAAAAGTCAGGACTTAGAATCATCAAGAATCCTAGGTTTTCCCAAGAACACTCACAGCTCCTGCTGCTTTGTAGCCTCTGAGAAGGATGCAGGAAGAAATAGCACAGCTGCAGTTGGTAGTGGAATTCAAGTGGGAAAGGTAGAGTAAACTCACCACATTTCAGAAGGGAGACGACTCAACGCTTCACTCAAATTTCATCATCCTGCCAATTGCAGAAGGCACATAATCTCTCATTCTCTTTTTCCCTTAATTTCCATCGTTTTTAATATAGTATGCCACATCAATATAACTAAGACTATATGGTCTCTTCCCATACATGAGTGATATGATTGAGAGATCTAGAAGATTCAAAGACTCATGTTCTCTTATGCCTCATCTCCATCACATGTAAAAGCATGATAATTAATTTATTCAGTTTATATGGTATTTGGAGGTCATTTACTTAATTATGTAGAGCTATTAAAAGAAATGCTATATTAAGTATGTTTGTGGTTTAAGAATTTTTAAACATTTGAAGTCCAATATTCATAGTGAAACTTCAGGAGAATGGTTTAGTACATAAGAAATTGGGGCATTCAATTTCAGCCAGGCGGTGGTGGTGGCGCATGCCTTCAATCCCAGCACTTGGGAGGCAGAGGCAGGTGGATCTCTGTGAGTTTGAGGCCAGCCTGGTCTAGAAGAGCTAGTTCCAGGACAGGAACCAAAAGCTACAGAGAAACCCTGTCTCGAAAATCCAAAAAAAAAAAAAAAAGAAAGAAAGAAAATGGGGCATTCATTTTCATATAAATGTTCATTTTTTCACAAAAGCTATATAACATTCTAAGTGTTTGATACTTTTAGCCTATGAGGCTCTTATAGAATATTTACTATTATACCTAATATCAATAATATTGCATTTAATATGAGAGTTTCTATAAGAGTACCACTCTTATGGAAAAGTTTTTGGTATCTTTAAAGATAAGTTGAAAATCTATTCTTAAAAATATATTACATTGGAAAGGACTAAAACATCTCAGGACTTTCTGCTTCATGTTTGAATTGGATTACTAGAAAAGTAGTTGTTGAATAATGTGTATTATAATAGAAAATGATTTCAATTATTAGATACCATAATATAATTTATTAATCATCTTCTAGCAACTTACATGGAACCCTAAAATGAGGAACACATGGTAATGATGAGGTTTAAAAGTAGTGATTAAATATCATTACTCTGAATATTTTTTATCACAAATGTTATTCTGGCTAAAATCATTCCTGTCTAAGTTAGGCAAAGAGAAGCCATATAATTTTATTATTGGGTCTCATCTGAAAAACTCTAAAATTTGAAAATTTTCTGTTCTTTTTTTCCTTGAATATAAGTTTGAAAAATATTGCATTAAAGAAGCAAAAAGATGTTGTGCTTTAACTGGAGCAAATCCATCTTTTATCTAGATCTTATTCCCGTGAACTCTGTAATGAACAAGTGCTTCATTTCTCCTGGAATGAAATTAGCTCTTAAATTTTTTTTCAATACTTTGTTTCCCATGAAGCCTGAGGCTCATCATTCCTTACCATCTCTGTTCCTAGGTACCACGGTGTTCTGTGTTTTTTAAGTTATTATAGAGGTGACACCACAGTTCTACTCTCTTATGCAGTGGTAGTAAAGGATTTGAAAGCTCAAAGTTCCAAGGATATCTATCAACAGATAATTGAAAACAGAACCAAAAGCTCCCCCAAATGCAACAGAGCTACATCATCATTCCTTGATCTTTATACCGAACCTTAAGCATCAATGAGCATTTGAGGAAGAGGGGAACTCTGATTTTAGTCCATGAAGCAACAGTGATAGCTATAACTGACAAAACTGCTAGACTAATGTTTTAAGTTAGTCTCAAGTAGTAGCTTCTATTTCTAAACGAAGTAATCTCAGAAGCATTAGAAAGGACTTTTAGGAGCATTAATGCTTCCCAGTCTTAAGTTTTCTAATCTATGATACTCAAGGCTACGCAAAGATGTTTGTGATAAGGACAGCATATATTTTTAGCACTCAATAATCATATTCATTATTTGTTAAAACACAATGTAATTTGAGCATTATATTTAAACTAGCACAAAAGTAAAAAGTAAAAGAATTTGTCAGAAGTGTTGACAAGATTTTTAATTCCTTCTGTTTCCTTTGATATTTTTTAAATAGAATATATAAGCAATGCAACCCATGCGTAAACACATCTCAGTTTATGTTTATTCTGCTTTTATTGCACATTTGAAAATTAATAATTCAATGTTCTAATATTAGCTGTCATCTTAGCTGTGATAAAATTAATAATTCATCAAAATGATATCAAACAAATGGGGCCTTTTTGTTCTAGTTGAGAAACAATCCCTCCAGTGTTGAAAAATTACAAAGGTAAATTTATTTCTTTTATTTTGGGTCAAATAATATTTATTCCGTTCAGCTATAATTTCAATGTTTTCATTTTAAATATAGAAATCTGCATATGTCACAACTGATGCTAAGAAACAACCTTCGTCTTGTTCCAGAAGGTTGTTTTACCCGTGCTTATATCTTGGCAGATACGTCTTCTTCAGAAAAACCACAAGAAAAGAATCATGTTTTAGAAAAGTTGAATATAAATGAAATGAATTCTTTTTTCGTTCTGGCTGATGTAATTTTCCCCATTTGTAGTCTAGAATCTGCTGTCTGCATAAAACAGGAGCAATGGTGGCAACAGGCAGAGACTGAACAATGTTTCTGAATATAATACATTTTCTTGAATCTATTTGCATGTATTTTTAAATTAAAATACATGATAAGGTTAAGCATCTATATTTACTTATAAGTGAGATCTTTAGACACACGTTTCCAGGAGTTATTAGTTAAATATTATTAAGGACAGAAATTTGCCTTCTTTTAACTCACAGCAATTGTTCTGGGTTTTCTAGACTTTGAGTAGGAATGGTAGTGAAATCATTATTTAATTCCTATTCAGCTAATTCTCACAGTGTTTTCTTAAAGGCATCAGTGGCATGAAGAAGGACGTTTCAGTTTATGTTACCATCCAAGTTACCATTTCTTTTCTTTTTTATTGTTTTTTATTGAGCTCTACATTTTTCACTGCTCTCCTCCCTGTCTCTCGCCTCTGCCTTTCAATCCTCCCCAGGGTCCCCAAGCTCCCAATTTACTCAGGAGATCCTGTCTTTTTCTACTTCCCATGTAAGTCTATGTAAGTCTCTCTTGGTGTCCTCATTGTTGTCTGGGATTGTGGTTTGTAGGCTAGTTTTCTTTGCTTTATGTTTAAAAACCACCTATGAGTGAGTACATATGATAATTGTCTTTCTGTGTCTGGGTTACCTCATTCAAAATAATGTTTTCTAGTTCCATCCATTTGCCTGCAAATTTCAAAATGTCGTTATTTTTTCTGCTGTGTAGTACTCCATTGTGTAAATATACCACATTTTCCTTATCCATTAGGTTGAGGGGCTTTTAAGTTGTTTCCAGGTTCTGGCTATGACAAACAATGCTGCTATGAACACGGCTGAGCACATGTCTTTGTGGTATGATTGATCATCCTTTGGATATATACCCAAAAGTGGTATTACTGGGTTTTGAGGCACGTTGTTCCCAAATTCTTTGAGAAATCGCCACACATCCAAAGGGGCTGTACCAGCTTACATTCCCACCAGCAATGCAGAAGTGTTCCCGTTTCCCCACAACCTCTCCAGCATAAGTTGTCATCAGTGTTTTTGATCTTAGCCATTCTTACAGGTGTAAAATGGAATCTCAGAGTTGTTTTGATTTGCATTTCTCTGATGACTAAGGATGTTGAACATTTCCTTAAGAGTCTTTCAGCCATTTTAGATTCTTCTGTTGAGAGTTCTCTGCTTAGGTCTGTACTCCATTTTTTTTTTATTGGATTATGTGTTCTATAGAATGGTAAAAGATCTTCACTAACCCCACATCGGACAGAGGACTGATCTCCCAAATATACAAAGAACTCAAGAAATTGGTCACCATTTCTTTCCAGGAGGATATTATTCACTTTGTAAAATAGAAGTTTTTAATACATCAGAGAATGTTAGAAGTTTTACTGTAGTTTCTACCTTAAGTACGTGCAGGTCTTAGTGATTCATGCCACATGTTTCTGGGTATGCTAAGGACAGTTATATGTCCTTGGTGAGTAAAAATGAAATGTGTCACCTGTCTCTTTATGGTGACATCAACTTTAATTTGATTCTGATTTCTTCGATATCAATGTTCATTGCTGCCATCTGGAACACTCACTCAAATGGAGAACTCCTGTCTAGTTTCAGAGACTCTAATATACAAGATGATCGATCAGTGGAGAACCAAACTCAAAATTTAAAATGATGACCACAAATATCCCTACACAAGTGGTCTCCATATCATAACCATCTAGATTAGCTTAGACAGTTATGGCAGAGTTTCACATACTAATGTGAAATCTGTGATTAAGAGGTTCTCTCTAGTTCTTGAAAATATTTATTATATAATAAATAAAATAGTTGCCCTGCCAGTGGTGGTGCAGGCAAATCTCTATGAGTTCGAGGACAGCCTGGATTGATCATCACCTCTCACTGAAGCATGTGGTTGTTGGGGGCGCATACATGAACCAAGACAAGTGAGCAGATCAGAGGATAACTTTTGATAGTTTGTCTCCTTCTACAATTCATGTTCCAGACACAGAATTCAGGATTTGGCAACCAAGCTACCTTGATAACCTAGTTTTGCTTCCATAGATAGGTTATTTAGTTATCATAAGAATGAGCACATAATCACATGAGTGGGCTCCTGATAGAAGTAGAGTTGGACTAGAATTTTTCTTTCTGTTCCCATATAGATTACTTTGCCATTCTGCTACATTGAACAGCATAAAGAGCCCTGCCAGACACTATTACTGTGCTTTTAGACTTCTAGAAACTCAGAACTGTAAGACAGTTAAGTATTCTTAGTTTTTAAATCATCCAATACACAGTATCTATTATTACAAGAGAAAACTGAATTAAAGAGTAATATACTAGGTCCTACAAAGAACAAAAGAAAACATAACCCATTCTTGAGAATATACTATAAAAGTAAATAGGTAAATTCTTTATACACATTGTAATGTACATTATCATATAGTCATATGGGAAAATGCTATGGAAAAACAATAAGATGTTTAGTTAAGATTCACTCTAAACAAGGAGTATTATCTTCTTTTTATTGACATCTAATTACTAGAACATTCTAGCAGGTCACCCATTACTAAGCAAATCTAACTAAAAAATATAGTGAAATAATAAACAAATGAAATTTCTCTGAGAGTTTCATTGAACTTTCAACATGCATTGATGAAGAGACTAGTACATGCAAGTCAACTTTCTTGGCAGTGAAGCTAACAGAAGGTATTAAACCATGGATTCTGGCCTCAAAACTCTTACAGACATGATATAGAAGACAATATCAAAGGTGCTGTGAAAGAGCAGCTTCACCTGGAGATTGATTTTAGTTCTGGATGATGAAATAGAAAACAGATTACATCCCTGCCTGTGTCAATGTAACAAGAGAAGAGAAAATAGATAATTAATTTAAATGTAAAAAATTATTTGTTCATTTCTTTCTTTCTTTAATGTGTTTGTATGAGAGGGAAGGAAGGGGAGAGAAGGACAGAGGGAGAGACAGGGAGAGAGGAAAGAAGGGAAGAAAGGAAGGAGGGAGACTACATCTATGAGTGTTATGAGCATGTGGAGGTCAGAGGGCTACTTGCAGAAATCAGTTCATGCTTTTATGCTTTCCACTTTGCCAAAGCAGGGTCTCTCTTGTTTGTGCTGCTGGCTTCATAATGATACAATTTGAACCTCCCAGCTCACCATAGGAGTGCTATGCTCACATCGTACTTCCCAGCCTTTTATATGGGTTCTGGGCATGGAACTCAGGGAGTTTCATTTGCATAGATATCTCTCTCACCTGCTGGGTCATCTCCCAGCTCCCAAAATAAATTTTCTATTGGCTACAAATTATCTAAAACTGATAACAGTTTTAAACTTGGGCTTCTAAAATATTGTCCTGATGATTTTCATATGATTTTATTGCTAGTATATATTTTATATCTAATCACACACACACACACACACACACACACACACACACACATATATATATATATATATATATATATACAATTGCAGTTTTTTCATCACATGATTTTTTTATTTATTTTATTGAGCTCTACATTTTTCTCTGCTCCCCTCTCTGCTCCTCTGTGCCGGTTTTCGTGGCATACGCTGGAATAGGATTTGCTGAAGGAGGCAGAGGCGGGAGGATCGCAAGTTCAAGGCCAGCCTGGGCTACACATTTTTTGGAACTCCAGTGGCTCAATTGGTTATGAAGCCTTCAGCCAATAGCCTTTAAGAGACCCAGTGGGCTGGTATCTTAAAGGCAATTGGCTGAAGGAGCAGAATGCACTCCCGCAGCACGGTTAGCGTGTAGTATTTATATCAAATGATTTTCTTATCAAAGTATTTTTCCCATGATGATTTCCTACTGGTGTCTCAAGACACAGTAATACATTAGAATTTTCTCTCTTCTTCCTTGATACATTAACACAGGCTATATTACAGATCTATTCTCCATTTCATTATTCATTTCTGTATAACACAAAAATCTGTTTTCTTATATCACTGAACTCTTTGCAATATGGCAATTACTATTTCACCATGTGACATTTTCTAAACTCTCCCGTGTGATGCCTCTCCCCATAATAGGTAAGCCAGAACCTGGGAATTCTGAAATACTTGTTATTTTAGTTTTTCTTATATATTTCTCTACTTAAAATTCAGTAAATATTGGATAACTTTCTGTCATCTGTAACTGATGTAAGTCACTGAGAACGTGTGAGAATCTGATTAGGAAATACAGAAAAAATATTCCTTGAAGTAACTGAAGAGTTGTTTGTCTAGAGTATATGGCGTAGCTTAGCACACAAATTAGCTGTTAGGTGAATGATTAATAAGTATCCAAGAAATTACAGCTCATTCTGAGAAACAGTATTTCAAGTGATACTGGTTTAAAAATTGACCAGAATCTCAAAATAGTATTCTATATCCTCCTACTTGGTTCCTTTTTCTTCTAAGACAGATAAATAAATGCTAACATGAAAAAGAATTTTAATAGCTAATAATGCAATATAATTGTCTTCTGGAGATACGAACATGGTATATCTCCATTATGTATCCTACATTCTTGTTGCCATTACTTAGAATTATGACTCCTTCATGCCCTTGGGGTTAATAATATCCGACAACCCTCAAGTCTGACAAGTTAACCTTGCTAAGGAAATTTCCCAACTATAAACTTTCTGATCTGCTGCTTCATCTTCCTACCAACCATGCACATGCATTTAGTGTTACTTTTTATTCGTATCCAAATCTATTGATTCACAAGATAAATATTGACCTGACCTTGC
Source organism: Microtus oregoni (assembly GCF_018167655.1). Lineage (NCBI taxonomy): Eukaryota > Metazoa > Chordata > Mammalia > Rodentia > Cricetidae > Microtus > Microtus oregoni. The sequence goes on from NW_024543084.1 coordinate 1,131,246, forward strand.
CTTCACCTCAGTTTATATCTACTTCTTAAGTCAATAAATCTAGAAACTGATCTGACAGCAGTCAATATTAGTTGAATTTTTTAAATAGCAGCTTTGCTGTGAAGTAATAATTCAGCATTTTATAGTTTCTGCCTCAAAGAAATAAAAATGCAATGGAACTCACCAATTTGTTGGGTAAAACCATTCCTATGTCATTTGGTGCCAAATACAATGCTCTCCCTGGTGCCAAAGAACATCGCTAATGTCCATATATCTTCTAATCTCAGATCCAGACAGTTTGAAATATTTTACTAAGCTTGCTGGTGGCAATTGCACATCGGTGTCCTGCCTAAGTTCTAATTATAATTACATCATATAATTATTCTTCAGGTGACTGATGCTGTTTTGTTGGTGTGCAGTTCCCTCTGGATGTACTTCTACCAGAGGCTATAATAAATAGAGTCAGTACTCATTCTGGACCTTAGAAGTTAAAGGCAAGAACACATTGGTTACTCCATTTATCAGCTTGTTTTGATCTTTTCAAAGTCGAGGAGATATAAAGCTATGGGTCAAGATTCGCATATATTTATACTGCATGTAATGGAAGGAACTAATCCAGTGTGTTTCACAATTTATTGCTGTTCTTAAGGCGATAGCACTCATTTTTTACACTCACAGTTTCCCAGTGCTTTTGGGGATAGATGACATACTCATACTAAAGAACTCCATAATGAAATATGTCAAAATGGTTTCTATTTAAACTTTCATTTCCATGTGAGTAGAAAATAACCGGTTTGAAAATTGTATTTAGAAAATAACCAATCCCCAGTTATGTTAAATATTATATTTTATATATTTAATATTTATAATAAAATACACTTAATCTGATAACTATTTAGAAATTGGGGTTACATGTCATAGGAATAGATGACAATGACTTTAATTTAAAACTCTTATATTGCTCATAATTCTACTTCCATCCATTAAAAACATCCTGGTGTAGGTTATTTCAAAGTTTCTCGTATAAAAAATAGTTACTAATAATCTTAATGAGAATTTCATCCATTTCTACTAAGTGACCAATGAACTATAGAGAAATCATGAAAGTTGAGAGAAAACTATAAGGAGACATTAACGCTTTAGGAAATGACTGAAAATCACATTGGAACACAAGAGAGCAACTAAAAAGCACCCCAATAAATTCTGAAGGTTTTGAGAGCAGGTGTCTTATCTTGTTCACGTTCCCGTCTTCCTATTACAGTCATGTAAATGTGTTGCCATCAATCCTTACATTCACACAGCAAATATATAGTAATGGCTTTATCCTTTCTTCCTAATCTGAATCATCATTTATCCAAATAGGACATCCAGATTTGAAAGAAATACAGAAAATACAACTGCTGACTCTAAATTCATTGTGAGCTGCATCTTTTTGTCACATGCCATTAGATTCAAGGCCACAGAGAAATAGCCTATAGGTAAATGTTGGGACTATAAGATAGGAATTAGTCTTAATTTGTTCACTTTTAATCCCACTGCTTTGTCTTATTTGCCATTTGACTGGTTTTATCTGTGTGATATATATTGCATCTCAATGAAATTTTTCATACACAACATGGCAACTCCCATAAGGAATATTAAATGCAATGACTACGTGAAACAGAACTTATTAAGAAAAAAAGGAAATTTTTGGATTTTAAGATGTAACTAGCAGTAATTATCTTACTGAAATTCTGGTGGAGTTGTATGTGAAGTTCCATATACGTTCTATCTGAGCTCATATCCAGAAGACTAAAAATAATTCACAGAACCCCCTCATCACATTGCTCAGGTTCCTCCTCTCTCAGATGTTCAGAACCGAAAACAGTGGGAAAGACAGTCACCCCCAGACAACTAGCATTTGAAATTCAGCAATCTGAACCCTCCTGTTACCTACGATTCTTCCTATTTTTCATACTTCGTTTGGGTTAGCAGAGAGTACAGCTTACAGTATCTCTCATTTGTGTAAGTGAAAAATAACTATGTTTTTATTACTTAAAATATTACAAAAAGGGACAATATGCTAAAAATATGCAGTGAACAAATATCATCTGTACAGACTGGAAGAGAACCTTCATAAATTAACCTTATTAGTACATTACTGTAAGCGAATGCCAAAAAAGCTCCTCATTTGCATTAAGATAGATTTTTCAGGTTGGCTGCATGATTTAATTAAAGAAAAGATTAAGAATCATTAAACAAGCTGCTCTACCTTGCAATAACAGAATTCATATCTGATTCAGGTTAACGAAAACACAGATGGTGATTCAGTAACTGTTGAGTTGCTGTAACAGAATGAAAATGATCCCATTAGTTCTCTGGAAATGTGAGGGAATTTGGAAATTAGTATGCAGATACATTGTATGGTGCTAGACAGCTTGGTCTGCTCGGATCATCGCTGATTATACTTTGTTTGGGTTGGCAACACTGAACTTAATAAATGAAAAAATGTTCCAGTATACCACAGTTGGAAACTGTTCAAGGTTGAAATAGGTGTGCAGGCTTTCAAAAGGAGAGAGTTAAGTAAACAAATGTCAATCAATGCAAAGCTAGCTACCTTTTTTTTTTCCTTTAAAGAATATGTCTGCTCTTGAGAAGCAGTGTCATAAGGATGGAAGGCCTTTACTGGATACATATGTCTGGGTGGTATTTATTATCACAAAAGCGTTTTAAATGCATAGTATCAGTTGGAGGGATATGGGTAAGCATTTTAATAGTTTTCTTTCTGGCAGAAATAGAAAGACTCAGTCGCTGTGAGGATTACTATATTTTTCACAAAAGAAATCAATATAATTCTGATGGAAAATGTTATGACAGGATAAAAAAGAAGTGTAAGTATAATGGCTACCGAAAGTTTAAAGGTGTCAAGAAGAACCACAAAGTAATCCTCAAGGAGCCTTCTGGGAAAGAACGACTTAGAAAAAGTGGCCTAGTTAATCATGGCAGCTGACAGAAATAACCGGTGCATCAAGGGCTCAACTGGACCAGCAGTCCATTTTTCACACCTGGTTCATGCCATCAGTCTGTGTGCTCAGCGCCTGACCCTTCTGAATGCATCTCAGGAGAGAGCAAAAGATACCCATGGTCTGAGGCCTTCAGCAGCAGGAAGCAAATGACCCTTTTCTATTAAGGTGCTATGACAAAGCAGATACAGCAGAGTGTGAGTTAAAGTCTAATTTGGTCATGCGCTCTTTCCAGTTCCTAGCTTAAAGGCCAGACATCAAACATGGTCAGGGATTTTCAATAAAGACGGAAGTTAGACAATTGAGATTGCAATGTTCCCTATTGATATATGCAATGATCTTTGTAGAACACTGTATCAAAGAATTTTTCTCGGACAGTACATACTACCAATGTGATGATACTAATCTCAGTGAGAACATTCTTTTCTCGGGATCAGTACCAACAGACTATAAGTGGATGACTTTTCTCTACTATTAATCATTTCATTAAGTCATTTAAAAGTAGATTTATATCACCATTTTCCCATAATTTACATACTAAGAATTTTATTCTACAATATATAATAAGTTCAATACTGGCAACATTTAAAAGCAGATTTTATAAGTATGAGCATTGTAGTCATAAATCATTATTCCAAAGTCTCGGGTAACAAGGCCTCTCTGTGGCATTCAAGTCAGCTCTCTACTGAAATCATGCTATCAAGACCAAACATCACAAAAGACTTTCGGTACAGTGTAGCATGCAAAGTCAGCATTTAGGCTATGAGGTGCACGTATATCTCCTCTCCTCTAAATGCAACTTTAACCAGTTTAAAACTTTTTTTTAATTGTTTTTAAAGCTGCTGCTATGGTTTCTATACGAACTATATAAGAAAGACTTTGAGAGGCTTGTGACATGGCTAAGCTGTTAAGATTCCATACTGTTCTTCAAGAAGAACCATGTTCACTTCCCAGTACCCACATCAGATGATTTATACCACCGTCTGGGAACTGATTCCCTCTTACAGTCTCCACAGATATCTAAACAGAGGTACACATGTGTGCGTGCACGCACACACACACACACTCACAGAAATAGATAGATAGATAGATAGATAGATAGATAGATAGATAGACAGATAGATGATTAATAGATAGATAGAGATGCATACTTACACACATTCTTTAAAATAAAATAAATCTTTAGATAATTATATGACACACCTTGAGAATATAAGACTTGAACATATAATATCTGATGCTTGAGAAGGAGTACAGTATGACAGCTAGTGTCTTGGTTAGAACCTTAAGAAGAGACACTTTCATCTGAGGATGAAATGATCCTTTAGAAATGTTTTCACAGTGTTAGTTAATGTGGATATACAGTCCTCTTTCCCACTGTCCTTTAATGATTACAGCTAGGCTTTTATGTCACACGCCAGATTTATTCACTATCTTCATGTCTAAACATGTGCAGAAAGGCTTTAAAACCAATGAAATAGAGATTTCTGAAAAGAATTATGCACACAGCTATATTTTATGCTATTTAGAATTTCTTGACCCATTTTCTCTACAGAAACTCTATTCTGTGGCAAATTGGTAGTTTCTTCTTTGTTATTGAGAAAGTTGTTTATGGTGTTGCAGTATTTTCCCATAATGACTTGAAGAGAAGTTGATTCAGAAAGCTATAAAAATAAGAAATAAGAACTAAATAATAAGCAGACTTATTTTATCATAAGCTTTACCATAACATTATTAACTTTAAAATGCTAATGCCTATGGATTAATGTACTCCATAAAATTAAGGAAATTCCTACCCACAGTTTAAGTGAGCACTCCAACATACTTACTTAGGCAAATAGAAAACAATATATGTCAAACTTTTTAAAATTATATTTTATAAGATCATTAAAATTAGATATATTAGTATATATATATTTAAATGTAAGTGGAAAATAATGGAAGATTGTCATTTCCCTTAGTTGATTAAATTCTAGTTACTTGAGATAGTATTAAAATTATTCATGTTTCATAACATATACTAGCAATGTAACAGATTCTTCATTATCCAGATATGTATCTTTTTCTGCTAGTTTTGATTTCATATATTATAACATTGGTATCAATCAAACTTGTCATTGCTACATCAGACTTGAACAGAGCCTTTGTTGTGGCATATTTTTCCCTTCAGCTATGTTAAGCCTAACCAGTCCAGTTATTTCAATTCCACCTATAGTCATTATAAAGATATATTATTCAAGCTTTAAGGAATTCTGTCTGCAATATCCTGTACCAGGTTAACCTTGGTTTGTCAGTGTGTTGTTTTTTTTGGTATTCTTTCACTTCGTTTGTGTCATATATTTCTTTTTCCTACACTGCATCCCCTAATTCTTACAGTTTCCGTTAGGTTCTTTCACCATTTTCATGTCCTTCAAAGGCATAATTTAGATGTCCCATTTAGGCTTGGATGCTTATTCTCAGCATTTTGATCAGTTTTGAGTGTGTGCATTAACTGTCACTTACCGCAAAAAGATTGTCAGGCCAAGTCTTACAGAATCACAGATATAAATATAAATATTACATTTGGGAGATACTTTGATGACATGTGCTGGCTAGTTAGATGTCAACTTGACACAAGCTAGAGTCATCTGCAAGGAGAAAACGTCTGCTGAGGAAATGCTTCCTTAAGATCCAGCCGTAGAGCTCTTAATTAATAGTTGATGGAGGAAACCTAGGCCATTGTAGGTGAGGACACCTGTGGGCTGGTGGTTCTGAGTTCTATCAGAAAGCAGGCTAGGCAATCCAGTAAGTAGTGCAGTCTTGTGGATTCTGCATCAGTCCATGCATTCGGGTTCCTGCCCTGACTACCTTTCAGTGATGAACAGTAATATGGAAGCAAAAGCCAAATAGACCATCCCCCCCTCCCCCAACAAGCTGTTTACGGTCATGGTGACCTATCACAGCAAAGTAACCTTGAGTAAGGAATGATCATTTGACAAAATATTAGTAGCAGTTTCCGCTCAAGACCTTGTGATAGTCCTAACCATGGATTTTTGACTATTTACAGAACTAGACATTTATTTTCTTTCATGAGTCAGTCCTCAAGTCCAATAAGAAAGTGGTCTTATTTACATCTCAACCAAGGACTATTGCATGAGCAGGTACACCTTTGTTTCACAAGCTGCTACTGTAGTGGGCATGACACAAAAATGGTTGATGCTGTCTTTTCTTCTCCACAACAGCAAACACAGCACCTTCGAGCACCATGAAAAGGACAAGCAACAAGACAGCTTCCAGCTCTGCTGTACCTTCATTTCTCTGTGAAGTATGTGTCCTGTATCTAAATATGTAGAGTCTTTAGCAATAGTATCTTCCCCCCTACTTCTGGTGAGTGATAAAAAACAATGGAAACAGTGTGTATTGTTTTAGGAGTTATGGGGACTTTCTGAACAATAACTTATAAAAAATATCCCACAGCTGTCGCTGGGAATTTTTCTCAAAAACCTCTGACTTCTAGCAGATAAGCCCTTACCCAACCATATTATTCAAACATATAAGACCCTTCCACTAAAAACTGTTTGCTTTATTTTAATTATATTTTCTTGTTGCTCTATAAATTAGTAGGTTTCTTTTTGTCTTTTTCAAACACCCCTAGTTTTGAATGACTCTTTCCTCCAGCTTTATCTTCCTTCCTCACAACCCTTATCCTCATATTTATTTGTTGTAAAACCAATATGCTAAGAATACATGTGTTTATGATTTGCTTCTCAGGGTCCTCCACAAAAAGAGTATGTGCTCTTACCTGCTGAATAATCTCTAAACCTCAGCTCGGTTACTTTTTAAGTGTTAAAAGATTCTGGAAAAAGAGACTCTCTGATTTTATATCTGATTGTAAATTGTACAGAGAGCTCCGGGATGAACCTTCCAAAAGCTGTGATGTTGGCTAGTGAGGATCATGACTGGTCATCCATGTTATGCTGGGTTTGTGACCTCTTTGTGACTTTCTTTGAAAGGGAACCCTTGACCACACTCCTGGAAGTAATAACAATAAGCTTACTGGTTCATTAAAGAAGTGTTGGGTGAAGTCATGGCTTAGACCTATTGTGATATTCTAGCTGAGGTGAATGGACATCCTTTTCTATCTCAAGAAAAAGTTCTATGGCACAGAATCGTACCATGCAGTCAAAGGTGACTTGAATATGCAATCCTCCTGCTTCTACTCCCCAAGTGCTGGGATTCCAGATTTGTAATATGAAAGACCTCATTCAAAAATTATAAACTGACCTAATCAACAAATAATTGCTACTCATTAAAAAATAAATTAAGAAAAAGTAAAGAAAATCAAGTTAGGTTTTGTTTTAATGTCTTGTTCTTGGAATTGTGCTATGTCTGCACTTAAAAACATATATTTATGTGACACAATTAAGTCATTTGTACAGAAAGAGATTAAAAAACATTTTAAGGCAGGCAAAGTTATTTTGTTACTGGTCTTTTATGAAGCTGATGATCTGTTGTCTGCAAGTTATCTTCATAATTACACTGAAAACAAACCTTTAGTTACATGATCAGATCAGACAATGTAAAGAACAACATCAAAGAAAAAACCACAAACAAACGGCAACACCAAAAACCCAGGAGGCTGGAAATCACCAAACCAAACATGTGTTGCACCAGTTTGGAACAGACTTTATAGTTCACAGCATTATATGTACAGAATGGGTTATATTTAGGAATATGTATGTATGTATGTATGTATATATATACATACATTTTTACATGATGTAATAATTCATGTAAAATAAATTTAAAACTTTTGGAGGGAGAAAGAGTAAGGGATAAATACTGTAATTATATTAAAATTATATTAAAATCTCAGAAAAAGTAAATAAAAAAGAAAATAATACCTATAAGATGTACATGGTGTAAAAAAGCTCCCAATGAAGCTTATTATTAAATATAATTAATACATGCTAATATAAAAACATAATAGAAATAAATTTCACACCCAGGACTTAGTTATCTGAATCTTGAAAACCCATCTTCTTTCAAAATTAAAATGGCGTTTTTGGCAGGGTCTCACCATGAAGCCAAGCCTGGCATGGAACTCACAACCATCTTGCTCGGGTTACCAAACGCTGGGGTTATGCCTGTTCAGTGGTTCCATTTTTATTAGAAGTTTAGCTGAGATAATATTTATCTCAGAAGTTAGGTTGGGTGTTGTATCTCATGGCTAGTGAAAAGAGATTATTTAAATGTTATCCAAAAGGGAACTTTTGGAACATCGTATTCATGAATGATAAAATGAAGAAAGAGAGTAGCTGGAAAGAACTCTGTCTGTTCAATGATTAATTACATCCATCTCTGACTGGAAAACAAAGCAAAACGAAATGAAACAAAACATAGTCCATGCTAGTATTGCCTCTGTATTTCTACAATGAGTAGGCAGGGAAGGAACTATTCCCGTATTCCAGATGTGGGCTGCACTAGCACGAGAACCCTCCTACAGTTTGGGCTTGCTGCTGAGGAAGATTACCCAGTAGGACAATAGGTTCCAATAGACGGCAGAGAAGAATGAGCACAGAAAAGTTAGGAGCTGAGGAGTAGGAGCAAGGAAAAAAAATACAATGTATAGGCCATGAAGTTTTGGCAAACTAACACTGCAGAGAGAAGGAAGGAGTCATGAAAGTCCTCACAAACACAAGTTACACAATCTACCAGGCAGATAGTTTAATGCCAGGAGATCCTGCTACTCAGTACACAGGAATATAATCTTTCCCTACATTCACTCGCGTTTGAACCTTTAGAAGGTCAGAAATGAGAGTCTTGGGGGCAAAGAGAAATCCAAAAACAAGCCCATAGTGGCCAAACTTTTCTTGCCAAACATAGGCCTTGACTGGGAAGAAAAAGAAATATTTTAATTATAGCAATTTTTCTCAACCAGGATTATAGTGTACCTAATAGATATTTGGCAATAAATTAAATTATTTTGGTTATTACCAAAAATGGCAACTGGGATATTTGGCTGGTACCTGATGAGTGCATATATAAAGGTTATTTACAAACATTCCAGAGCACATGAATGGTTCATTTCCTTCGTAATGACGGTTAGCCCCGAAAGTCCATGGCTTTGTGATGAAGAAATTCTCAGTTAAGGAATATTTAAAAAATTATTGTACGCAGGAGAGAAAACAGAAGAAAGACACCACACGCACCTTGAAGATTTTAAAATCTAGACCTGATAGCCTATAGACTGCCCTCACAGCTCTTACTCTTTGTTGGTTCCACATCATAATACTTCTTCCTCCAACTGACAAGTCTTGAATTATTCAAACACTTAGTTCACATTTTCCCTCTCTTCTTTCTTCACCAGTTAAGGTTTAATTCTTGAACTCATAAAACAATCCAGGAAAAATGATCACCTGGATTCTACCTAACTCAATAAGGAGTGCGTAGTTCTAATGATTTCTATGACCAAAATCCAAAGGTCTACTCCTTTCAACTTCTCTGTAGTTATAAGTAAGTAGAGTTACTTGTCTGCAAGCTTAGCTCTGACCTCTCTGTAACTGAGCAGTTTAGCTGAGGAAATCGCTAGCATACCCATGGCATAGTTTTGCTTGTGTACCATGTCTGCACAAAATAGCAGCTTGGCTGAGTTGAGTTTGTGGTCTGAAAACTGGCAGCCACCCTTTGATTTAGAGAGAATCAGAATTTAAAAAATGTACAGAAAGCTGAAATCAGCGTTAATCCCAACTTCTTCCTGACCTTAGATAAAATTTCCTAGAAATCTGTTTACTCATGCCTTTGCCTACATTATTGTGCCCCTTCCACTGAAGCATATAATTTTATTAGGAAATTTATGACTTGAAAAAAAATCAAATCATTAATGTCAAAGGGGCTATTTCTACACAGGGGAGAAATGCCTTCTATGTGAAATTTATTTGAGAAAATACAATGCAGTGGAAATGTCTCTACGAATTCCTAAAGGAAACAATTCAACGTTAGACCAACTAAGCATAATCAAAGGCTTTAACTGGATAAAACAAATGTATCGATTCAGAATGTAAATGTTGCTTATATTTCATGTCAATCTCAAATACATTATAATCATTTCATTCTCGCCCCTTCTTCTGCCATCACTTTTTTCAATTATATTTGAAAATACCTTAAATTCCTAATTACAATATGTCTATATGATGTGTAAAGAATTGCTAACATTTTACAAGTGTTTTAGGACTACAGGGAATAGCTGATGGGATGTTGGGATGTATATCATATACATATATGTGTGTGTGTGCTTGTATGTGTGTGCATAGATGTAGATGTTGATGATATATCCCAAACTTTATTTTGTCCCAAAAGTATTCTGTTAGTCTGTGGCAGAGGTATTGTAGAGCTCTACCAACTGACACCACTTCTGTCAGATCACACATTATACAGAGAAATTCAGCAGGAGTTATTACAAAAGAAGTAAAGAAAAGAAAAGAATTATCTCTCACCCTGGGAGGTTTGCCCTTCTTGAGAAAGGTTGAAAGAAATACATGGAAGCTCACACTAATACCCTCACAGTTTACCAGCCTGTGAGTACAATGTAGCATCTGGAGAGGCAAGTCTGGGGGCACTTTTGAAGAGCAGTCTGGAAGGGTTGTATTGGAGAGATAGAAGTAAAAAGTATTTGCCTGCAAAACCGATTCTGATTAAGAGGCATAATACACAGCCTTTAAAACTGCCAGTGTTATCCAGCCGCTGGAGCACTGTAAGATAATATGCTTACGTTTAAAATGCAGGATGCACCTTTTTGTTGACTTTATTTCACTGTGCCCTGGGAAGAGAAGAACTTCTGTAAACATTCATTTATCTTAATAAGATTGTGCTTTCATAAAAACCCCATTAATTCTATGATAAGTTTAGAACGGACCTAAGGGTACAGCTAGGAGATAAAGGAAACGCACTATCATCTCATTCCCACAATACCTCCTTCTTACCCAGGGGAAAAAAAAAAAAACTTAAACACATAGCCACACTGATGTGTCTCAATAGTAACAAGAAATGCTAAGCTGCAATATCATGGCAGAGGAAAACAGGAGAGTACAGTGTGGTTTATACGTTTGCTGAGCAGACATAGTTCCCCTTGTCCTTACCGAGGAAGAGCACAGAGCAAAATATAAGGACAACTAGCTGAATGAGGGAAGAACAGACTGGTAACTCAGTTTCTGCTGTGGAAATGAACCAAAAAATAAAAAAAAAAAAGATATTGAGTAGCAGGGAGGCTGTCTGAGATAAGGTCAAACCACAGACGCTCTAAGAGTGAGGAGAATAGGGGTAATACCCAGTAAAGCTAAATACTACATGTAATAAAATAGAGATTACTAAAATTTAATATAAAAAGAAATTTGGCAGTGTCTTCAGAAGGAGCAAAACTTGAATATACACAATAAGTTCCAGTGGTGTGTGATTGGCCCATTCCTGGTCATCCACATTGTGGCCACAGACACCGACATGTTTCAGCTTCATCCATTCTCTTCAGGAGCTCCGGTACAGCCTGCAATTCCTACTTTGACAGCACTACAACGCTATGTTTATCTCTGGCCTACTTCCAGGAACAAAGAAGGCAAAGGAATTAACAAATGTCTCTGAGTTCGTGACCAAAAAAAAAGATTTTAATTTTTCGAGAGGTGGGAGGGCATTCAAGTTCTAGATCATTGTTCCCAAACCCCTTGACTGTTGGTTTGTTGTTGGGAGCAGTGAACCCCCAGATCCTGAATTTCTTGTTAACAACTTGCTTTCCTCTACTCTGAGACAACCTGCAGCTGCTCTGAGCACAAGACCTTCAGGAGTTCCTGATGGCAGGAGAGTGGTTTCTGGTGGGTTTGGCTGGGGGCGTGGCTATCAGTTAAGGATCCCTATATAAGCAGGTCTGGTACATAATAAAGGGGGCATTCCTGTTTCAAGGATGACCCATGTCTCTGTCTGTGTGTCTTTGTGTGTTTCAATCTCCAGGCCCTCGCACGGCTTGCGAACCGTCACATAGCAGTACAGGCGCCATAGTTACTATTATTTTGTATTTTCCCACGCGGCTCACGGTTTACTGCTAATGTTCTGGGGCATCTGTCTCTTTTGGCTACTACATGACATCTTTCTGACTCGGCCCTCTTTCCTCCTCTATTTGGGCTTGGAATTCCTGCCTTTCTTCATTCTGCCCTGCCATAGGCCTAAACAGCTTCTTTATTCATTAACCAATCACACCACCTACAGATAGCTTAGGTATGCTGTAGCAATAATTACTTGAGGGAGTCGATGTCATTACTTATACTGGTTAAAGTAAACGAGCTTTTCAGAAAACTAAACAGAAACAAACCTTAGCTAGTATCAAAATGTTTCTAACAGTTTTCACTATTCCACAGATCTTAAGGGAACTCCCTGTGATCAAGACTTTGTTTCAGTCCCTCAATGGAACTTCCCTCATGCAGTTTGCCTTCTCATTAACTAGGATAGAGATATGAGGACAATGTGTACAAGATCAGAGAATATTAAATGCAGGCTTAATGCTGTTTGAATACAACGTGAAGTGACAGACTTTTTAAAGCATGAAAATTCTCAGTAAATACAGAACCAGGCTTCTTATGCTTCCATTCAACCAAAAAGCAACACCAAATAAAAGACTCAAAATAAAGATCTGATGGAGGAAGGTCATTGGCTAATAAAGGAACTGCCTTGGCCCATTTTATTGGTTAGAAGATAGGTGGGAGGAGTAAACAGAACAGAACGCTGGGAGGAACAGGAAGTGAGCTCAGTCTCGACAGCTCTTCTCTCGGGAGCAGACGCCTGAGAGAGACACCATGCCCCGCTCCAGGGATGAAGCTCCGACCCAGGATGGACATCTTGGCTAGAATCTTCCCGGTAAGACCGGTTCTCACAGATTATTAAGGATGGGTTGATCGGGATATCAGTATTAGCCAGTAAGGGCTAGAGCTTAAAGGGCCAAGCAGTGTTTAAATGAATACAGTTTGTGTGTTGTTATTTCAGGGCATAAGCTAGCCAGGCTGCCGGGGTGCTGGGGATGCAGCCCCACCACTCTTATTACTACAAAGATCCTATTGTAAAAGAAAAAAAATATGAAGAGCAAGCACTCTATAAGGTTAACCCTAAAGGAATTGTGAATATTTATATGAATTTTATTGTCAGAGCTGGGCTGTGGTAGCACATGCCTTTAATCCCAACACTCAGGAGGCAGAGGCAGCTGGATCTCTTTGCGTTTGGGGGCCAGCCTGGTTTACAAGAGCTAGTTCCAGGACAACTAGAATTGCTATAAAGAGAAACCCTGTCTCAAAACATCCCTCTGCCAAAAAAAAAAAAAAAGAAAGAATCTTATCATGAACTCAAACAAAATTATTGTGAATTTCACATTATACTATTGTTTCTGACTTAGAAAAAAACCAGCTAGAAGATATAGATGGAAAGAATTACCATTTGTTTATTCAGTAATAGCAGTTTTAAAATATTGACATTAGCTTTGCAGATTTCATAACTCTTCTTCAAATTGAGAAGGATGTTTTTATAATTAGTTTATCTGGAAACAGTGTGAAATATTTCAGGTTCATCTTATTCAATAAAAAGTAGATGTTCTATAACATTTTCTATAATCAATTGATAAACAATATGACTTAGGCTGAATGACTATCTTGAATTAAAATTTTAACTGTACCGTTAATTACACTGGCTGCATTCTTAACCATCTAGAAAACAGAAAAAGCACCAGGTATTACTGTTTGACATGAACATTCTTTGTAGATTTCTAATCTTTCAATTCCTAATAGATAAAACATTCAGAGAGGCTATATCAAACTATATAATCCCTTTAATAAAATTCATTCTCAGGGTTCCTTGACCTTGATAGTTGGAAGTCTTGCTTATATTTCTCTATTGATGTAAACAGCCTTCTTCACCCTTCTGAAATACCTGGCTCCTACTTTCTTCACAACCTAGCTTGAGTTCCCTCTAGTCTTTTTCAAAATTGTCTTATTCTAGGCCTAAGTTGGTACTTCAGATAGCATTCTCAACATGATCTTTGATTGGCTAGCTACTATGCTGGTTTTCTGAGTTAGATAATCCATTTTACATTATTGCTTGCATCATTTGGTATTAATCTGGAACCATAGACTTATAAAGAATTAAGTTAAGCAGCGAACCTATTGCTTTGTTTTCATATTCTCCTCCCACCAAACCATGATTTTCTTTTTTTCTCTTCTTGTTTTTTTCCGTCTGTAATGGCTTAGACCATCAGGCTTCCCCACTTTAGCCTTCAGACGCAGGCAAGCTAACTAAAGCTGACTGTCTCCTGGTTAGAAGTTCTGTCTCCACTGAAAGTTCCCTTTTTGATGCACAGGAAATCAAATCAAACTACAGGCTCACTACAATGTGCAACATGTAAGGCATATGTCATTATCACTGTAGCTCATGAGATAAACTAGGCAAAAGAGACAGAAGACTAATGAAAAACCAAAACCAGAAAAAAAAACTCTTCAATTCAAGAATTTTCCATCTTCATCTGCAACGTGACTTCTCTTTCCAAAGACAGTAGGCCTTTGCTGGCACTCTGGTTCTCAGGGGAGTTTCTTTAATAGAGTCCTTGACTCTATTAGGAAAACTTATATGTATAAAAGTGCAAGGAATTGTTCAGAGAATGCTCAAAGTTAGTGAGGAAAGAGTAGACGGCAGGAACAGCCACAACACAGAGTACCACACACGCATACTCTTGTTTATGTCACGATAATGAAGAGACTTGCCTCTCTGCTTTTTGAGGGTGTGTAGCCCGTTGAGAACACCCAAGATCAAGCATGCCTGTCAAAGCCCCACACCATGTCATCACATTTCTCATGGCTAAAAGCCAACACTGTCATTGCTTTGTATTGTGCTGCTTAGGACAGAAAACTTGATTGTTCAGCAACATGTAATCAGCTTAAAACGAATCTGGAAGACGTTACCCAAAGACTAGATGATATCCAGGCCCTGAAACTCTGAGAAGACAGAGAAAATGAAAGATTCCTTTAAGATAAAAAGCTCTATCTGTACCAAGGAACTTGAGACGTTGGAACAAGTTTCATGTCGATAAGTTTCATAGTAAAGCTTCAAAAAACAGAGGAAACAATCCAAACAACCCAGTCACTTCCTTAGAGCAGTCAAAAAAGCCAGGATCCAATTTCTGCAACTGTAATCTCTATCTTCTGTGCCGAGAAATCACTTAGAGAAGGCACCCTCCCACAGAAAGAGAATTACACTTGTGAAAAACCAGGATAGCAGTTCTAACATTTGAACTTCAACCAGACTTATGTGATCTATGACCTTGGGTATGTAATCTGGTTTATTAATCTTGTTCTTCCTTTATGTGAACAAGTGGAGACAGCAACACTAGTTCAGCTAGTATTTTAAGCAAACATTTTATCTTCCCTTGTACTCAAGTTTTTTTACCTGTATCACATCTTATGATACGATAATGATTGTGTAGACAAAAAAATATGATGCAGTATAGAATTTGAGAGAAACACATAAAATGTCACAGGAAATACATTATCAAGGGATTGCCTTCCACATTGGAAAAGCCTGTTCTCCCCTACATAGAAAGGTCCTTATGGCTTCTGAATCAGTACCTCTGTGCCCTCTTTCCATCCTGAGGAATGACTTTTAGTAGACTTTATGTAAGGATTTGCAAGACATCAGATATAAGGCCAAACCTGTAAACATGCATGAAACTGATCTGGAAGCAAAGGCACTGAGTGGGTATGCAAAATACAATTAGGGGTAGAAAAGTTTATTTGGTTTGAGCTTCCACATCACTGTTCATCATTGGAGGATGTCAGGACAGGAACTAAAGAATGGTAAGATCCTGGAGGCAGGAACTGATGCAGAGGCATCGGAGGAGTGCTACTTACTTGGTCAATCTGCTTTCTTATCCTGGGGTGGCCTCACCCACAAAAGGGATTACCTTCTTATATCAAGTCTGTATAATATTATTTGTATGTAAGTTTTTAGGGCTCATGCTTTGGCATTGAACAGCCAATTCACACCTACTGTAGAAGACCACCTTTCCTGGTCCTGGCTTTGCTCTCTTTTCTATAATTCCTTGAGTAGGAGTGAGACTTCATGAGCTTTTTCCTGTCCAATTTGGCATGTTCATAGGTGTCATCATTGTTCACATCACATTTGGGCAGTCATATTGGTGAAATTATAGGTATTTGACTTCTGATATTACCAGGAGACACAGTCTCACAATTCACTCCATGATCCCTCTGGCTCTTACCGTCGTAATGACCCTCTTCTATCATGTACCCTAAGCTTAGGAATATGTCAAATGTAATTAATATATTGATAATAATTAATGTTAATATATATCCCTAAGTCCCAATGGGCTACACAACTTTCCATTTTGCTTGGTTGTGGTTTTGTGCAGTTGTCTCTGTCTGTTGCAAAGAGTAGTTTCCTGGATGATGGATTAAGACCGCATGTATCTCTTAGTATAAGGACAAATGTTTGTGGATTGTGATTTGGGTTTATGTTGGTTTACTAAATTAGTGGTTGTAGATGCTTCTCCAAAAACTATGATTTCACTAGCACTTAGTAGTTACCCAGGTTTCCAGTACCAGATATGGTTTCCCTCTTGTTGAGAAAGTCTTGAATCAAATTAGGGATCTGTTGGTTACCACCAAGATTTGTGTGCTACTGCAGCATCCTTAGGGTACCAAATTAGTCTTTGATATGGTTCATAAATGTCAGTCTGGGTAGGACTATTGGTTGCCTCCCTCCTTTGGAATTTTGTATAGTTTTTAGTGTAGGACATTCAGGTCAGTTTCAGCTCAGGGGTTTCTGGGCTCAGACTCTGAAGTGCTTGTAGCTTCAGCAATGGAAATTGCTGCCCACCTCTGGAGTTAAACAAGGACAACAAAAAATAGATTTTGTGTTTTGGAAATCTCTTCGACAGTCCTGGACAAGTCAAAATACTGTTTCTCATGTCTGATATTGTTTTTTTTTGGGGGGGGGGCGGTATTAAGAGTTAATCATTTCTGAAGAGTGAACTTAAAAAGAAACTTTATTTATGGGTAATTTAATTTACAATATATGGTGGCATGAAGCATAAAATAAAAATAGTTCAGATATAGGAAAATAAGATTTCTATATGTTTAAATTCATGGTTTGATATCTCACGTCTGATGCACACTCAACTATTATTCAATTTGATTTAGATTTTAAATATTGAATCATATGATCAAATGGAAGAAATTGAAGGAATGCATTCTCACATGAAGTAAAAGTAAACCAGTTGGAAAGACTTAAAAATTGACAAAACTGACATGGGGAATAAAACCAACTTCTATTTAGGAGCATTTATTACCCTAAATAGATAGTATGCATATTGTATGTGTGTGTGTTGATATATTTATATATGTATATATATATGCATATATAAACTTAGTTTTGTTTAGACTTCAAGCAAATGTTTTATTTCTTTGCTTTTCTTTTTAATAAAATCACTTTGTTGTAATAAGCTTTTTTCGACTTTTTGAGAGAACAGAGTGGTAGGCTTGCTGTTATAATCCATATTGCTGTTTGAATGTTCATCTTTCCTTGGGTGGTGAATTTCTCTCTGAATATTGGGCAATAACAGTGAGCCACAACTTCTAGTAAGTCACTTGGCTGCAAGAATAAACAGTTGGTATTGTTTAGGCCAGAACATTCTTCCTGTACTAGTCAGGGTTCTCTAGAATAGCCATGCATATATGGTGTGCATGCTATAAACATTACTTACCAAATTGTTTGACCCGCTAGAAGCTGGGTAGTTTGGCAACAGCTTTGCATATCTCTGGTAGGCTAGGAGGCTAGTAGGTTTTCAGTCTATTAAGCGGAAAGCCTGGCATCCTCAACTTTATGCCAAAGGCCTGGAAAGTTCCTAGAAAGGTCTGGAAAGTTTCTAGAAAGGCCTGGAAAGTGGCATTGAAATGTTAAAGAAGCTGAATTCTAAAGTTCATAAAGATGGAAGTGGCAGCAGTGGAAGTAATGGCAGCCACATCCAAGAGCAACAGAGGTGAGAACAAGAGACAATGAGGCAAGGAAAGGCAAGCATGCCGCAGTACTTTATTCTCAGATCTCTTCATATCAGCCCTGATTGGTGCATGTTGTTGCCGAGAAAGAATCCTTCCCCCTCAGTTAATCCTTTCTAGAAATACCCACACAGACTCACTCAGAGGCAGCAGTCCAGTTCAGATCCCATTAAGCTGACAATCAAGATTTAAGCCTTACTGAACCTCATACATTGAAGATTTAGTCTCTGATACTAGTAGTGTTCAGAAGTAGAACTTAGGAGAAATAGATAGGGTCACAGGAGCCCTGTCTTCATCAATGAGTTATACATTGATGGAACAGAGTCCCCCAAAACCAACTAGGAGAGTAAGTCCTGAATGTAAATGCAGAGAGCCTTTATTCTTACACAAGTTTGCAAAATTGGTCTCTCCATGTGGCTAACGTATTGAAGGGATCAGAGAGCCCCAAACTCAGTTAGAGTTGGGTTTTTATAGTAGCAAAGATAGGGGTGAGGGATTTAAAAGGTTTAGAATCCCTGAATGGCTGATATTTGTCTAGGGGTGTCCTGATGAAAAGCAATGGGTGTGTACTGGCAGGTTATCTTATCTATCACAGGTGGAACATTAGGAATTTCTTTTGGATGGTCTGTTCCTGGGGGTGCCTGGGTAGTCTCAGTTTGTGGTCTTTATCAGAATCTGTATTGCCTCAGGGTAAACTACTGAGACTCAGGCCTTTACTGAGCTTGTCATGGCTGGGTCTTATAGAACCAACATTTGAATAGACTTAGGGACTGGTGTGATTGCAAAAGCACACTCTATAAGATGTTCCTTGACCCTGACCCCTTTCAGTCATTTCTGTTCCCAGGCTACCCTGAGGTGGGCAGCCTCTTCTACTTTATATTCTCTAATGTGAGTTCCCTTTTTGGTCACAAATCAAAAACAATGAACCAGGAAATAAAACCAATGAAACGATGAACCTAAATAAATCCCTCCTTCATTCAATTTATCTCTTAGGGACCTTGTTTTGGCGACAAAAGTCTGACTGCCATGGACACTCTGCATACTTTGTGCCATCAAATTATAATGGCTGGTAGGTTAGGTTTTCTGTATAGACTCTTTCAACTCAGAGGCCTTATCACAGCCTTCCATAACACCTTGATGAGAATCTGTATTAATTTATTCTTTTTTAAAAAACTTGGAGTTACATCCTTTAACATTTCCCTACTCCAATAATTCCTAGGCTGCTTGATAGGAACTGTGTCCATCTCCATACTTCTCTTTCTCCCTTTAGGACTCACCAAACCCAGGATCCCTCCTTACCGCAGACTTTCAAACTCATCCACATGGTACAGATACAAGGGAACCTGCCTTCATTCATTTTATAGAAAAAAAACCTCCAAAGCACATGAAAATTAAGAACCTGCCTAAGGTCACACAGCTTGTAGAGGCTTAATTCCAGGTAGGCTGGCTACAGACTCTAATCTTCTGTCCAACTCAAAATACTATGTTTCCATTGAAAAAGTATCTGTGCCCATTTATATCAAGTTAAGTAAGAATTCTGCCCTTAAGGAGCAGGCAATTTAACTGAGCGCTTAAAATCCTAACAGTTAAGGTTCTGGAGGAGGAACACAGAGCCTCAGAACTGATGATCAATATTTTTCACCTCTTTTCCTTTCAGGATGATGGATACCATGGCTATGGAGCACCGTCATTTCCTCTAGCAGACAGAGAGGATTCTTCTGTTTGAGTTATGACTAGGATATATTCTTGCAAGCTTACTAAATGTTTGTGTGACCAGAGCACTTAATCACCACAGCCAGCGCAAAATTAATAGGTAAAGGCATCCCTCTGATAATTTCCTCTCCAGTACCCCTATAAGAGCACTGAACCTCTTGGAGACCTGGAACATGTACAACGAGCTCAGTTAAGCTCATTCTGATCTCAGCGAAATTTTCCACTTATGATAATAACTTGCATTTCCATTGCACCTGCCTGCTTTCCAAGCCAGGCGTTGTGACTTCCAAGGTGAGCATCTGCTAGTTGAAATGTGCAATTAACAAGATGAAAAGCAGGAGGCGACAGGCTAGAACAATCTTCAGGAGTTTTATGTCTCGACAGAGTATTGACTTGGGCATTCTGAGTTTTGCATTTTTCTACACATTCCATCCTACTACAGGGATTGAATAATGATTATCATTGTTGTCAATTTTTATTCTAGAAAACTCAGTTTTTTTTTCTCGCATAAGAATCCTTGGAGGTAATTGAAGTCAATACCCCACTTTTGTGTTGAGAAGATTGAGGCTGAATATTAACAAATTTCTCAAATGCATTGGATGTTTAGCAAACTGGATATGAATTGCATCATAAGTTCTGTTCTATTCTATTTCTTCACTATAAATGTCTTCAGATTGTTGACTCTACAAACAAAAACAATTTTATTGTGCTCACAGATTAATGGGCCAAGATTTCAGGAAAGGCCCAACAAGGCAGTGTAACCTGATTGTGTAGTATCCATGGATTAGCAGGGCCTGAGTTCCTGCTCCAAGAAGGCACATTCTCTTGTATGGCTGGTGCCACATAGCTTCTTAGCTCCTGATCTCCAAATTATGCATCATCATTTAGAGCCTGGGCTTCCTATGGCACTGGTGGTTTTAGAAAGGCTCATGCTTTCCAATAAAAGTTAGTACACAAGTCAAGTGTTCCCAGACAGAAGATCTAGAGGTCCTCTAAAAAGAAGACCCACAGCTGCCAGTCCCACCTCCTGATTTATATTATCGAAGCAATTAATGGTAGCACAGATTCACCAAGAAGGAAATCAGCCCCATGTCAAAATATGAGGATCAAATATCTGACCTCATTTTAACAACCAAACGTTGGCATTGCCGTGGCAGTTGGCATGGTGTAGTAGGAGACTACTTGTTTGTTCCTGTCTGCTCAGCCCCCAAATAACCACACAGAAACTGTATTAATTAAATCACTGCTTGGCCCATTCGCTCTAGCTTCTTATTGGCTTACTCTTATATCTTATTTTAACCCATTTCTATTAATCTGTGTATCGCCACGAGGCTGTGGCTTACCCAGGAAAAGTTTTGGCATGTCTGTCTCTGGCGGGACTCCATGGCCTCTCACTGACTCCACCCTTCTTCCTCCCAGCGTTCAGTGCAGTTTTCCTCGCCTAGCTCTACTCTACCCTATCAGGCCAAGCCACTTTCTTTATTAACCAATGGTATCCACAGCATACAGAGGGGAATCTCACATCAGCATGAGAGTCACTTCAAGGACCTGTTGGGCCAAACATCTGAAGCTATCCCTCACATGGACTAGGAGCTGATGTCAGCAAGTGACTGGGAATGGAAGGAGGCTATTAAACAGTGTAGTAGTTTATCTGTTGATATGATAAAATACCCTGACAAAACAACTTACAAAAGAAAGTTTATTCCAGCTTACAGTGTTCTAGCATATAGCATCTCTGTGAAACAGTTACCCCAAGAGTAACTCAGAACAGTTGGCCATTTCACACTGCTTGTCAAAAAGAAGAAAGTAGGAGTGTTTGCATGCTAGAACCAGGTCACATTCTCTGCTATAGATCAAAATCCCTCTGAGGGAATGCTGCCACCCATAGTCAGATGTTCCTAGCTCAATCAATACAATCAACATCATCCTCCACATACAATCTCCCAGCCCAACTTAATCTAGTTGAAACCTCATGAAGATTTCCTTTTCAGGTGTTTCTAAATTGTCATTTTGACAATTACAATGAATTATCAAGAGCAGGATATAAATTTTATAAAAACTTGCTTTGTACTAATCATATGGTGACTGGGTTCTCAGGGGAAAAGTTCTAATAGCTGTCTTTGAAGGAGTATTGTAGAGACTACAAAATTCTGTTTAAATTTATTAGACAATTCACTAAAACAGCTAAGCAAATGTATATGACATCACTCTAGACAACTTACGTTAAACTTTACCCCCAAACCACAGGCACCTAAACCAAAATGCACCTTAAAAACTCAAATGCTTTTGCATCTCAAGTTATTCAGAAAATAAGAAACCAGTATTGAAATGTTAAGCCAGACATGATGCATCAGATACATGGGAGGCTGAGGCAAAGAAGGCCAGATTAGTCAATTTTTGGAGCCTTTATCTCAAGACAAAATAAAAAAGGGTTGATGGATTTAGAATTTAGTTCAGGGGTAGAGTACTTGCCTAGCATATTTGAGACCTGAGTTAAATATTTAATATGAAAAAAAAATGGGGAGGGAGGTAAAAAGAAAAAGAACTAAGAGGCTTAAATAACTTAATAGCAAGAAGAAAGTTCCTTCGAATTAAAAACCGAGCAAGAGATAATGTTTATCCTGGCAAAAATTTATCTTAGGACCAGCAAGATGGCACTGTGGGTAAAAACACTTCCAGTTCAAGCTTGATGACCTGAATTAAACTCCTGGAACTCACTTAGAAATCCAAAAACAGCACTGCAATCTGCAATCCCAGTACTTCTATGACAAAATAGGACTCAGGCCAAATAATTGTCCTGATGCTTATGGGGTAGCTTGCTTGAAATATGCAGCACTTCAAAAGCATTAAGAATGCCCTGTAAAATGGCAAGAGAGAACATTATCCCAAAATTTGTCTTCTCACCTCCATAGGAGTGCCATGGCATACACACAATCATGAATGCCTACATATGGGCTCATATGGACACACACACACACCATCAAAAAGTTAAAAAAAAAAACTGGGCAAGGGACATAAACAAGCATTTCTTGAAGACATCAGTGCTAACACATGTGAAGACATGCACCAATCTCACATCAAGAAAGTGAAATCAGTAATCAGTATGATATCAGAAGAGTTATCAAAAAAATCAATGACAGAAAATGTTCAGGAAGATATGAAGCAAGGGACCCTTGCACACTGTTGGTGCAAAGGTAAATAGTACAACCATCATAGAATATTGGAAGTCTCTGCATAACAGGAAATCACGTGCTTGAGAAATTTTACCTATGGAAATTTATTTGACAATATGTGGAGTCAGTTTGATAGAATGAATTCAACATTGTACACATGTAAACATGTAAACTACCACAGTTTTAAAATGGCCCATGAAATCAGTGTAAGTGTACCTCAATAGATGGAGGGCTAACAAGTTTGGTGGTCATATACCATGGAATACTACTTAGCTTTTTAAAAGAGGGTGTTCTGTTGTTTGCAGCAGAAAGGTTACTAAGGGAAAAAGTTCACACACAGAAAAACATTATTTTATTACATGAATTTTTTCCCATCAGTCTAAAATGATTGAACTCATAGAAGCAAGAAGGATGTTATATCAGTTGATTGTGGATAGATGAGGAATTGAAGGACAGATGCATAAAATCATGGAGAGGAAGTACTCTTTGTTCCCTTCCTCGCGTGTTGAGTGTTGTTACACAATAGAATCCTGCACATTTCAGGATGTTAAGAGAGTAAATTCCAAATGTTCTCACTAACAAAGATGTTAAGCATTTGAGGTGATGTATGTGTTAAATAGCTTTATTTAATTATTCTGCATTGTATTCATAACTTATCACCTTGTACCCCATACATTTATACAATTATAAATTGTCGATTTCCAATTTAAAACAGATGAAAAACAGCTTAGATTCATTGAAAGACTAATTAGATTTCACTCCCTGTGTAAGGTTAAGCATTCTCAACACCTGCAAGGGTCGCAGGTCTTGCTATTCTGATTGTTGCTGAACATGCTTCCTCTCACATTGGCCTCGTACTGAATTCTGTCAAATGGCGTTGCTTCTCCTACTGGTTACATACTTCATGAACAACAGATCTTTAAAGTCATGTTAAGTGAAAAGCTTACTACTCAACCATCTTAGACCAACAAAATTTCAATTTTATACCATTCATCTTAATGTTTTAGATATTCTTGACCACTGAGATGAGAAATACAAAAGCAATGCTCCATAGATATATATTAGTTTATAAATGAAGTCTGTGTTGTCTAAATTTCAAACTAGAAAGAACATTTGATGTTGGGTTAAGGTTATCCAGCCAAACTTTGTGTCTTCTGGTTCTTTATACCTCATAGTCTTAGTCAGTCACTGAACTCCTATCCTGGAACTGGTTCTGTGAGGTTAGGAGAACCATCGCTATATTTACAAAGGCTTGCAAAGGCCAGCACCCCCATTTATCCTGGTAGGGGGCAATGAGGTCCTTACTACCAAGAACAATGGAAGTCTCTCTACAACGAACTAAAATTTCTCCGTGACTCTCCCAGTGTTGGTTCCCACATGAAGTTCTTGCTGTTTACTCCTAACTAGAAATTTTTCAGTACCAGATTCCCTTTGAAGAAAGTCACAACTCTTAAAGTGAAGGAAAGTAGACGAACAGAGCTGAATAGTTGCTGAGTTGCTATGTTTTAGGAAGGCGGCATGTTTATGTGTGAATAGCTCCCTCAAATCAGGGTTTGTATGGTATGAAACATCCACCAAATGTAGAAGAGAACAATCTATTTCCTTTTTCTTTATATTACCTATACAGTATTAATAAATGTAAACAAGTGTGCTATGCTTTCACCTCAGAAATGCTTAATCACACATGGCTCAGGATACTGTAATACCCCATGTTTTCTGCAGGAGGTCTTAACTCTGGCATTAAGAACTTGAGATTTGTCTTGTGATTTGAAACATAGTATTTTGATAATCACACTTCTACTTCCAGAGAACCTGAAGAAACAAAACTTTAAATGGGAATTGGAACAAAGACGACTGTCTCCTGATATTCTTCAAGAGATTACAAGACACTGAACTTGTCATATCAGAGGGGAAGAGAAATATGGCTGACTAACTCTTCTCTCTTTAAAGAAGTCTGGGATCTGCTTGCTGTTTGGGCTGAGATACAAAACAATTTCTCTATTTTCCCAAATAGTTCACCCCTCCCTAATTATAGCTCTCAGATGAATGTTTTGTTGCCATCAGAAATCAGGCAAAGCAGGAAGGAAATAATCATGCATTTTCACTTAGAACTCAGAATTTTAATACCCTTTTTCCTTTTGCTAACAGACCTTTCAATTTTCCTTCTTACATGTTTTAAGTATGACAAATTTTACCTTTCACAATATCATTCCTCATCCATAAAATTACACACAAAAAATTGCCATAAACAAGCTGGCTGAAAAGGAACAAGCATATATTTTTAAGAAAAAATAACCTTGATGTTTACAGAAATAATAAAGCTCACGCAGTACTTCTTTTAAAGATCTTGCTCTAAACAAACTGAATTATTCATGCATAGAATTGTACAGCATTAGAACACCTGTTTTCAATCATGCATAATGTAAAATCACTCATTACCTCACAAGAGCCTCTACATTTCCAGCAATCAAATGGCATTGAAACAGCAAAACAGGTGCCTGGCAGGTGGATCCAAGCAGATGTTTGGGGCTTGCATGTCTTTTCTTGTACAGGTGTGATGATCTTGTTTGCAACTGCATAATTGCTATTTAAATAGGTAATATTTAATTCCTATGTACTTTAATATTTATTTTTGCTCCTTCAATTCTTCTCGTTCTTGTCACTGCCCGAGCTTGAGGTGGATTGGAAAGCCTTCAGGATCCTGTATCGCGGAGTGATGCTAATTAAAGGTGTAATTCCTCTGTCTTAGGCGTTCAATGCAAAAAGAACCTTCTGTTTTTAAAGTACACATCTTCTGGGTGAGACCGTGGCATTTCAGCAGTGAGAATAATTACTGATCAGGATAGAAAAGGTTACTTCCATTCTTAGGTACCAACTAGAAGCCCTATTTAACTATTTCTCTGTTCATACTAGTAGTTTTAAAGTCATTCCGTGTAAATCTGTTAGAACAAATCAGAGATAGAACATCCTTCTCCAGCTGCCGATACACTCTTCATTGGACTTGTGCAAAGATATCTCTGTGTGTGTCCTCCTCATGAGGCATCAGAATGCATTTGCTTAAGCATGTTTTACTAAAACATCTTTAAGTCTCAGCTGGAAATAGGGTTTTCACTTCGCCCTGGATTTATCCAATATAAATTCATTCAAGCGGAATAAGTAATGCAGCCTTCAACAGGGGGTGTTGCAGGCACCTTATTTCTGTCTGTGCAGTTCTTACTTTTCTTTTTTATAATCAACAAATTCAGTATCAGTGGAAGGTGCTATATGGAAATCTGCAAAGACAGGGAGATATTTGCAAGAGCAGATGTAGCATCCAACCAAAGTCTTGTTTCTCTGTAGACTCTTGCCTCTTTTTCAGTCAAGGAAGACAGCCAATGAGACTGCCTGAAGTGAAACACATGTCTATTCTGCTGACACAGTTGAGGGCTGAGGTACTCACATCCCTGAAACTAAAGGCACTCAATGAAAGAGAATTATGGATCATGTAAGTAACAAATTAAGTCTTTAGCATGTTACATTATATCAAGGGGAATCATGCTGTCAGGCCTCTACATGATGTCGATATCATTCGGGTTGCCAGATGAGGGCATAATTTTTTTTGATGTGGAACTATTTTATTTGCATTCTTCTACATTATAAAATAAATAAGTTTTTAATTTATTTATTTATTAAAAATTTTCACCTCCTTCCATTTCCTTCCCACTTCTCCCCTCCCCCTCCCCTTCCTTCTCCCTCTCCAGTCCTAAGAGAAGTCAGGGTGCCCTGCCCTATGGGAAGTCTGAGGCCCTCCCCACTCCATCCAGTTCTAGGAAGGTGTGCATCCAAACAGACTAGGCTCCAAAAAAGCCAGTACATGCAGTAGAATCAAAACCCAGGGCCATTATCATTGGCTTCTCAGTCAGCCCTCATTGTCAGCCGCATTCAGAGAGTCCAGTCTGATCACATGCTCATTCAGTCCCAGTCCAGCTGGCCTTGGTGAGCTCCCATTAAATCAGTCCCACCGTCTCAGTGGGTGGATGCACTCCTCATGGTCCTGACTTCCTTGCTCATGTTCTTCCTCCTTCTGCTCTTCATCTGGACCTTGGGAGCTCAGTCCAGTGCTCCAATGTGGGTCTCAATCTCCATCCATCACCGGATGAAGGTTCTATGGTGAAATGCAAGATATTCATCAGTGTGGCTATGGGATAAGATCAGTTCGGGCACCTTCTCTTCTGCTGCCCAAGGACCTAGCTTGGGACATCTCCTTGGATATCTGGGAAGCCCTCTAGAGCCAAGTCTCTTAGCCATTTTAGGGGGCATAATTTTTGAAGAACAAAGACCCCAGAGGAGTTCTCAGTCACTGTTCTTTTTCAACAGTAGGTTTTGTCTCTGTGCAGATATGCATATTGCTGAAGTTGTCACATACCATTTTCTCTAGTGTAGGTGCACTGAGATGAGTGCCCATACAATCATTCATATTATTCCAGTGTGTGCAGCAGATTTTTAAAGTGAAAAGTTATCTCTCCTAATTGTTATCATGTCAATGATTGTAGTTATCTTTTGTTTCATGTACTTCATAAATACAATAAGAAAGAAAAACCTGTTGCCATGTATATTATGCAAATCAATCCCACTTTCATATGTATTTCAGTAATTCTATAAATGCATGAATTATTAATAATTTGTCACTGTTTTCTTATTAGTTAAGCATGTTTTAAGCTCAACTCGGTGTAATTAATGTTTTAGCAAATCACAATCTCTATTATATACTTTTACTACCAGTTTTAGAACCCCTATCCTAGTGCAAAAGTATTAAGTGCTTTCCATATATTATTTGGATATTGTACTATATTCACATAAGCATGATACACAGTCTTTGTCATTTTTATGGTTTGAGTTTCTTAAAAAGTTTCAGCTCCACAAAAAGCTGAGACTATGAAATCCATTTCAAGCCGGGCGATGGTGGCGCACGCCTTTAATCCCAGCACTCGGGAGGCAGAGGTAGGCGGATCTCTGTGAGTTCGAGACCAGCCTGGTCTACAGAGCTAGTTCCAGGACAGGCTCCAAAGCCACAGAGAAACCCTGTCTCGAAAAACCAAAAAAAAAAAAAAAAAAAAAAAAAAAAGAAATCCATTTCAGACTTTGATTTCAAGTTCTTTTGCAGGAATGGACATTTTGGCCTGTCATATTTCTATGTTTTAAGGAGCTGAGGTATGGGGTACACATTTAACAGAACAGTTCACGTCACCACGTGTATTACAATGAGTGTGAATGAAAAGGCAGTTTGGAAGATGTTATTTTATTGAAAGTATATGGTGGCACATGCCTTTAATCCCAGCATTTGTGAGGCTGGGGAAAGCAGATCACTGTGAGTTCGAGGCAACCCTGGTCTACAAGACCAAGTTTCAGGACAGCTAAGACTGTTACACAGAAAAATTCTTTCATGAATTTCCCCTCGCAAAAAAAAAATAGAGATATTTTTCCTCATATAATGTATCCTAACTATTTTTTCTTTCCTCTACAACCTTCCATCCCATCTGGATTCACTCCTTTTTTTAGTTTTCATTAGAAAACAAACAGTATTCTAAGGAATACTAATAAAATAAAATATAATGAGGTAGAGCAAGCTAACATATTATAATACAACAGAGGGAAATGAGTCCAAAAAAGGCCAAAGAAAGGGGTATAGACAGAGACCCACTTGTTCACATACATAGGAATGCTATAAATCTCTAAATTGGAAGCCAAATTGTGTACATACACATATGTACACAAAGAATCTTTAGGTAAGAAGAATATATATATATATATATAATCTTTTATATATAACTATATCAAATATGTATACATTTAACAAAAAAATCCTGACATGACATTATGGAACATGAAATTTCCAAAGATGCCAGTGAGTTCAATTCTGTTGGCCATCTACAGTTTGGATATGCAGCCTACCCTTAAAAGTAGTTTAAACATGGCATTTTTAATATAGTTATAATAGGCTTCTAATATACAACAGTTGCCCAAAATACAGGATAATTCTATTTTGTTTTCTTTTTTTGTCTGTTTGTGTTTTCAAGACAGGGTTTCTCTGTGTAGCTTTGGTGCCTGTCTTGGAACTAGTTCTTGTAGACCAGGCTGGCCTTGAACTCACAGAGATCCACCTGTCTCTGCTTACCAAGTACTGGGATTAAAAAAGGCATGTACCACTACCCAGTGACAATTCTTTTTTTTTTTCATCTTTATGTGGCTTTATTTTAAACTCTATTTCTTTTATTTTTATTTTTTATTGATTTTTATTGCTTTCTATGTTTTCCTACGCTCCTCTCCTGCTTCTTCCCTCCCCTTCAACCCTTTCCCAAGGTCCCCATGCTCTCAATTTACTTAGGAGATCTTATCTTTTCCTACTTCTCATGTAGATTAGATCCATGTATGTCTCTCTTAGAGTCCTTATTGTTGTCTAGGTTTTCTGGATTTGTGTTTTATGGGCTGGTTTCTATGCTTTATGTTTAAAAACCACTTTTGAGTGAGTACATGTGATAATTGTCTTTCTGTGTCTGGGTTACCTCGCTCAAAACGATGTTTTCTAGTTCCATACACTTGCCTGCAAAATTCAAGATATCATCACTTTTTTTTCTGCTGTATAGTACTCCATTGTGTAAATGTACCACATTTTCCTTATCCATTCTTTGGCCAAGGGGCCTATCTGTATCACATACTCACCACTAAGAATTGATTTTGTCACTTATATTGCTAATATAAGTGTTTCATTAGCTCAATTCAAGATTGTAAGGGTATGTTGTATTGAAAATAACTGAAATATAAATTACATCAAATATCATTTGTAACTGGGTAAAAACAGAAATAGAAAACACTAAATATATGTTATAACTTAGAAATATGTAAACACTAACATAAAGTGCAAAGATGTTTTTGACTTATTAATTATCAAATTTCACCCAAAGGAATTTAGAACAATCCAGAGTAGGATGGTGCGCAAAGAGCTCAGAGCATTACAACGTTTTAGTTCGTGGAGATGGAGGAAAATAGAGGATTAAAAGGTAATCAGCTGTGAATACCAATGTTGATTTTTAGCCAGAAATAACTACTATTAGTTTTTAAAAACTTGTAAAGTATCCAGCAATTTACACATCCTCAGATTTTCTCCACTGAGTGACAGTTTCATCATTTTCTCTGTTCTGAGTTACCATTACAGCCCACATCAGAATAAAACAGAAGATGGCATTTTTGGAAAGAAATAAACAGCCAAACAAAACATTGGCAAGTTCTTTAATTTCCGAGAAACAATCAGCATCCTGGAACCCATTTCCGAGGACTCTGGTTATTGACTTCCATGGAAAAGGCTGTCCTTGAGAATTAGAGGTATTTCCGTCCTTGGCTCATCGCTCTGTGAGGTTAAATAAATGGTTTTATACATTCCTAGATCCATCAACATAACTTGGGGAGTCTCAAGGACATTTTTCTTATGCTGAGAAATAAATGGCAGGAGAAAGGAAGGGACAAATGGTGATGAAATGTGAACGTATTGAAATAAATTATTTGATTCTCATACTAGAAGTAAAGCAATATCCAAAACAAGTCATAACTAAAAAAAAATTAGACCAATTATTGTTCTAGAAAATGTGCTTCAGAGAGCATACGGAAAGGAAGTTAAGAGGTGCAGGCATGATCGTAGAACATCTTTCTCTCAACCACACAAGGCAAACCAGGCAGACCACCAAAGTACATAGAAATCTTATTCTCGGGTCTAGCGATCAAGACATCTGTTTTCCAAGGAGGCCATTGTTAACATCACGAAATAGATTTATTATAATACCAAATACGTTTCTTCAATTGACTAACAAATGTTTTCAGTGTTGTGTTACTTGATATTCTGGTACATCTATCCCTTATATTATAATAAAATTAGAATAAGTTTATCTATCGCTAATGTTTATTGTATTCATTGCAAAAATTGTCATAGTCATTTCTTCTAGATTTTTGTCAAAGCAAATAGCTCATCAGAGTGTCTTGCTTTGTTTGTAGCAGGAAATCACTGATCAGTTTCTTCCTAAGTCTCTGCTCTTTCACTCTCCTGGGCCTCTGGTAACTGCTCTATTCTCAAATTTCCTTAGATAAATTTTTTCCTATTGCTTCTTCTATTACTCAGTTTACCAAAACAAGGTCAATTTTTGGTGCTATATGTTTCTTGACATAGGTTGTCAAACTGAAATTGTACTGCAGAGAGTATGAATATTGTAATTATTTATTTTCTCTAACTGCTACAGGGTCATGCTCTATCCTATATCATGTATATGAATATTTTGAACCACTTAATGAGATCACATTTGCCATTTTACCTGGCTCTCATGAGAATTATTTTTCAGCACCCACTCTCTGAAAACCTGTCTTGGGGTTCTTTTAAGTTTTAACTGAATCTATTTTCAAACTTTTTAGTAAGTTTACTTTCTTCAAAGCTAAAGACTGGCAAAGACTTGCTCAGGCATTGAAATAAATTACAGAACGCAGATTTTCAGCATTAACCGGAAAATCAATGATCTATGGCAACATGTCGTGTCAACTCAAATTATGACTTGTGCCTGAAGTTAAATGCGCATTAACTACAGCGTTCAGTTATCTTGGCCCACTCTTCAAGGCTCCCATTCCTGTTCAATTCATCAAATGCATCCTTGGCCTCTATGAATTCTGGCATTTCTGCATGTAGGTGCACTAGCATTGTGTTCACGAAATTTCATCACTCACAATGCACTATCTGAGGGGCTCTACAAATTCAGCTTGTGACCATCCCACAAGCAGTGCAGAGAGAGCCTCTATTTCACAGGATCCATGTGACATGAACATGTCCTTTGGGATTCATGTTGTACAACCTGTTTAGTTGTTCCAATGTAAATGACCAACTTTCAAATAAAAAGACTAAAATTTTTCTCCAATTAACTGAAAATGAAGATGAATAAAATGGTATTTGGGGATTTTCAACTTTTTTCATTGCTTATTGTTTTACTTTTAATATTAAAAACTTTATTGTAAAAATAAATTCTGGCAAATAAAAATTACCAGACCAAAGTCAAGCCGACTCAAAGTCTGTACGTCTCCATGGACCTCTCTCTACAGCAGAATGAACATGGGAAACAAGAGCTGTGGGTCTTCACATCCAACTTTACCCTGCAGAGTCTACTAGAGTTTGTTTAGTTACCAGCCACCAAAATCAAAATATAGTAATAATAAGCCATGGCAGAATTTGGACCAGAAACACAGTTAGACTTATAATCTCTTTCTTAACTCCTGTAATTCTGAATTCAGTAACAGATTTGGATTTTAAACTTTAAACATTACTTTATTTCATCTTTCTTTATGTTGTAAGGGACATGAGCAGATTTACATGTAGCCCCCACCATCCCACTATGCTTAAATATATTAGAAAAGTGCCATAGTAGTAAGACTTGTCCTCTATCTCTCTGCATGGTCATCATTGGTTTTAGAGAGTAGGTGCATGGGAGCTTCTGCTCAGTTTGGATCATACAGGTAGCAACATTTAATAACAATTCAACAAGTGAATAAAATCTATGGAAATGTTTTGGGTTTTCACTTATATTAACTTTCTTAAATAATGGGATTCTAAAAAATAAACCAAAACTAAATTTAAAAACTTCCTTTGCATAAACAGTCTAGTAAATCTGTTATTTTGAACAACTTTTTCCTCCCAAGCATTCATTTAAGCAACAAGTCTTTTCTTAATGTCAGCTATGTGTTAGGTAGCTACAAATTATCAGGATTTTTCTTCTTTCTTATGGGTACAGGATATAGTAGACTGAAGTGGCAACCAGCGCACAGTAAATTTGTTTCAAAGATATAGATGATTCAAAATAGAAAGGACAAATTGTTAGCAGCTATAGTGTCTGTTTGAAAACCACAAGAACTATGCCAATGGGATTAAAAGGAGAATGTGGTGAGAAAAGACTACTAAGTGTAGAGTCAACATTGTGCCATCAATTTAGCACATATGACCCAACCAAGTAAGAGACAGCTGAAAGAGGCCAAAAGAATTAGCTAAGGGAAGATTTAGGAAAAGGGTGCTCAAGGGAGGAAATCTTCTAGAGTAAAGACTCCAGGGTATTAGTAAGGAAGATGGGAGAATGGCTGGCAAAGAGAGTGGGGCAGTGGGTGGAGCTGTACAAAGGTGACAAAAGAAGAGATAATCAATCAACAGGCGGCCAAGAGAATCGAACAATTTTCAAATGAAGAACTATAAAGAATCCAAATATTAATATGTATATTTAAAGCTGTTGAGTCTCTTCAGATACCAGAAAAAACAGCAATTAAAACTAATTGAAAATCCATCTTATCCAAGTTTAAATGAGCATCAAGAAAACAGAACAAGATGAAAAATGAAACAATGGATACTGGCAAGAATTAAGACATAAGTAACTCTAAAAGCCATTTGGTGGGAAAATTAGTAGAACCATGATGGAAATCAACAACAAAAAAAAAAGATTCATAGTAAAACTACCATGTG
This sequence comes from Microtus oregoni, assembly GCF_018167655.1. Classification (NCBI taxonomy): domain Eukaryota; kingdom Metazoa; phylum Chordata; class Mammalia; order Rodentia; family Cricetidae; genus Microtus; species Microtus oregoni. The sequence continues at coordinate 1,164,691 of NW_024543084.1, forward strand.
ATCTAGCAGTACCCGTCGTGGGTATACACCCAAAGAGCTCAAGGCAGCACACAACAGAAACACCTGGAACCATTATTTCTGTAGCACCATTCATGGCAGCCAGATCATGGATGAGCCTAGGTGTCACCAGTAAATGAATGGTTATATAAAAATGTGGCAAATATATGTAATTGGCTATTATTTACCCATTAAGAAGAATTCAGGGCATTTGCCTGAAAATGGATGCAGATTTGGTCAACATGTTAGAAAAAAATAAGGCAGACACAGAGAAGTACCACATGTTTTCTGTCACATGTCAATTTAGAACATCAAATGAATACAGAAGAGGGGTGGACAATTCGATAATCACAAGGCAATCATCAAAAAGGAAAACAAATGAGGACAGTGAGGGTATTATAATACATATAAACATAGAATAAAAATCATTCCTTTGTATAATTAACAAAAGAAATTAATAGTAAATAAGCAAGAGAAAACAAAAACCCTTTCTTCAGCTTGCAGGCTGGCAAAAAAAAAAAATAATGAACCAATCTGTCCTAAAGAACCATTTGCTCACCTTGGATGGCACATAGAACTGGCCTTTGCATAATGCTGTTCCTTAGGCTCCGATAAGTGGGGTCGAGAATCCCAGGAGAGTAAAGCATGAACGTCCATATACTTTCTGAAGACAATCCATCCACCTTAGTAGTATTTTGAGGAAAGATTGCAGAGAACAGAGGCTGAAGTGGGGGGAGACCTGTCAGGGATCCCGCAGAGGATTCCAGACAGAGGTGATGCAGTCCAGGAAGAGAGAAATATCACTGAAGGTGAGAAAAATGGACAGAGACAGGTCCTCTTTTGAATCACCAACCTGTAGTTTCTCTACAAATTGTGCGAGTAAGAAATAAAGCAGAAGAATCAAAGTGGGATTCTGAGTATCGGTCAGAAAAAAAAAAAGGAATAAAAGCCTCGGAATTACATTAACCTTGATTCAAACCATGTTTCACTATTAATGTGACATTAGGCAAATTACTTAACATTTACATGGCTTCATTTCCTCAGACTAAAGTGGCAATGGCATTCTTTAATTTACATACCAAGTCAAAGTTGTAGAGCAAACATCAGGCTCTCGATAGTAGCATTGAATTATATGAGGGGCGTGCATGGCTTATGTGCTTCTCGTCACTTGTCAGCATGAATTCTTCTGCTGCCTGAGAGAGCAGGTCTTCCTGCTAGCTCATGGGAATCGGAGCCCTTACTGCAGTGTTGCCCAGTTTCATGCTCACTACACCTTAGGCGACACATTTGAAACTCTATCAGACTGCAAAAGAAAGAAAGAAAGAAAGAAAGAAAGAAAGAAAGAAAGAAAGAAAAAAAATAAAGAAAAGATAAAAATCCATGCTTTTGTTCACTATGATCTTTTGCCTCCTTGGGAAAAAAATCGTTTCAATAAAACCAGAGAACCTATCAAAACTTTATTTACCTATCAGCAATTTATTTCAATGTATGTAGTAATTAGATTTAGCATTTAGAAAATTGAATCTTAGATAAAGAGAACGAAACTGTAATAGTTGAGCATACTGGAAAAGAAATTAAATGTGTAATGAAAAGGTTTTAACAAATTTTCACTGGAAAGAATTTAAAGAAAATAAATTTTCAGAAATAAAACTTCACATTGAATGCTGATTATTGGTGAAAACAAATTCTGAAATGTAGGAAAATAGAAAACCGTTAGCTCATTTGATAAACAATCTATAAAGTCGAGAGTCATTGGTAAAACCAGAAAGAAAACAAAATAGAGATGTCTGAGTACTTGCAGAAAATTTTGTCATGTCATCAACTGGAACTGTCCTCAGTGGAGTTGGGACACACCGAGTTCTCAAAACCGACTCAGAATCCCTGAATCATTTCTTAGGAAAAAGGAGTGGAGTCTGACTGAATTGTGAGAGGACTTTTACGTCTTCTGATTTCCTTAAGAGAGATACCAGAGAGAAGAAAGCAGTGAGAAACATTCAATGTTTTAAATTCTTGGTTTTCACTTCACAAACTATCGGGAATATCTACTATCATGCTTCTCTCTATGTTCCAGACTGTGAGAGCTGCACACAGCAGCACACACTGAGGAACCGAGGGAGCAGAAGAGAAAGATAACAAGCGCAGTTGTGAAAAGGCTCAGACAAGAGCGTGATCAAACAAAATCTGCCTAATGACAGAAAATATAGCATGCATAGAAGAGAACATATGTCAAAGAACCTGACAATAACATAAAATATATAAACATATATTGTGTAAAGAACATTGCACACTTTCCATGTATTCTTAATAAAAATATATCGACCTCTGCATCACTGACAATAAGTGTAAATGTCTTTTGAAAGGAGACTAACACACCAGAGGCAGGTCTTTTTCAGAGACGGCCATAATCCCAGAAGAACCCTTTCTCTGCCCTTCCGGCTCTGATATAGACTTAAGTTAGTGCACCTCCTGGCTTTCAGTGGTATTGTCCCTGTACACCTAGCAATGCCTGCTTGCTAGTGACTGTCTCCTTGAAAAGCAGGCCAGGCCAGTCTCAGGCAGCTTCCCTTTCACCCTGACAGCTGCATATCCCAGGTGGTCTGACATTTGAGATGGAGGCTGTGGATAAGATTGAAGGTGTTTTAGGGGAGAAGTAGGCTGTGAATAACACCAAGGCTTCATCCAGATGGAATCACTCATGAGACAACCTGAGATACTCTATTACTGTCCATATGTCTCCTAGGTCTCCGAAGGCCAGACTCCATTGATTTATTAGAAGCCTAGTATTTATGTTTTTGGCTTGTCTCACGGAAGACTACAGTAAAGTAGTTATCAGAGATGCTGTTCTTTCTGGCGGTTATTGGATTTTTATAAGTTCTTTAAATAAAACAGCCTCCATAAATATCCTAGTAAACATCAGACAATAAAGTAAATATTTGGGGGGTGAGATTCAGTTTATTTCCTCTTAATATATATCACCTTTTTACAAGTTTCCTCCTCAATGCAGCCTCATAACAAAACATTTCAGGGAACATACCTATTTTATGTCAACAAATGCATTAGAGACCAAAGAAATCCAAATTAAGAGATATAACTGTGCTAACAGTATTGCTTTAACACAATTTTTCCCTGCAGAAAAACTATAAAAGAATTATCTCATTGTTTTATCAGCACAAACGCTGCTACTACTGTATCTTATTTATAGATGGTTCTTTAAGGGGCTGTAGTAATATTGCAAAATATCAGTTATTCCATCACACTGGTGAATTTAATGAACCTGAAGGTGTGTGTTATTTTAGCACTTGCTGTGGCTCCTGTGAAAACCCAGTGGTGCTAAAATCTGTAAACCTGTCATTGCTTAAGTAATAACCTTGTTAAAAGCGTCTTCATTTTAACTTACTTTAGCTTCTTCAGGATGCAGGTTTATTTTATCAGTATGAAGGTATGTGTTTTCAACCCAGACCGCTTACAGTAAATATAATTAACTGTAGTTCGTTAATTTATTCTTGGAGTAATTGTTTTTATTTTAACACTTAGTTTAGATTAAATATTGTCTGGAACCTGGTACCTATTTTCAGTTCTTTATACACTCGTGGTATCTATTGAATCTCTGTGGTTACAGGGATAAATTTTGCCCTTACAAATACAAGTGTTTGTTTTAATCTTTCATATTCCTTTATGTGAAGCCTGACAGACTTCTAACACCCAATATGCACAACATACAGAAAAAGAGCTGAGCATGTTTCCGTTAATCTGCTTGAAATGGATTGGAGCTTCTTCTTGCGTTTTAAAAATATGGAGAAAATTGGATATTGATGGTAGGTGTTCAGAATTATCAATTGATTTCTACAAGAGCACATCTGCAATTATTGAAATGCCAGCAATAAAAAAAACCCTCTCTCCCTCCCCTTTGAAAGTACTCTTGTAAAGAAAAGAGGCAAAAGGAGGGAAGGTGTGAGGGGGGCTGGTTGTACTTGTACAATTACAGTCTTCAAGCCAAAGAAATTCTTCTTTAATTACCTAGAAAGACCAACAGCAAGATGTGTGATAAACTCTGTATGTTATCAAACACTTTGAAATCCTGGGTTAATTACAATAATGCAATCCATCAATACTGTCGCTTGATGCATAATCACACCTGCAAATATTGCTTAAATGTCAGGGACTAACTACTCCTTCATTGTTACTGAATTTCTTTTAATAACTACTAGTTCATAAGTAGGTTAAACTGACTTTCCTATAAAAGGAACCAGTAAATGTAAGCAGAGATTGTTCTTTCATTACCAGCCATCCATACCTAAATAAGCACACAGAAACTATATTAATTACAACACTGCTTGACCTATTAGCTCAGGCTTCTTATTGGTTAGCTCTTATATTTTAAATTAACCTATTTATATTATTCTGTGTATCATCACAACACTGTGACTTCCTGGATAAGGATCTGGCATTTGTCTTCTTCAGCAGCTACATGGTGTCTCCCTGAATCTACTTACTCTGTCTCTCTATCTCTGTTCAGATTTCCTGCCTGACTTTACTCTTCTAAGCCATTGGCCAAAATAGCTTTATTCATTAACCAATAATATGACATATATACAGAAGTACATCCCACATCAATTAAAAACATAATATATATAGTGTATTAAGTCCTTTTACAATATTTTGTTTTCAAATCTACTGTTTTTAGTATAACTTTAAGACTCAGTTCATAATATTGATTGCTTTACATATGTTAAAGTCTTAGAAAAGCCAAGTCTATATTGTTCTTCTCTGTAAGAAAATTCTTCAATGAAAAATGGATGTTAAGTTATGAATCAGAATAATAACTAAATAAATTATTGCTCTGGTCAAGATAATATTAAAATATTAAAAATGTAATGTAACCTTGGATGACTATATCTCTATTCCTCTGATTACATGGAATATTTTCAATTTAGGGTAGAGAGATAAAGAACAATACAATTCTGTGATAATCTTTAAATTTTTCTTAAAAATTTAAATAAATAAATAACTTAAAAATAGTGAACTAATGTTACTTTTTTTTCTTTCTAGCTTTCTTTTTTTAATATTTATTTATTTATTATTCATACAATATTCTGTCTGTGTGTATGCCTGCAGGCCAGAAGAGGGCACCAGACCTCATTGCAGATGGTTGTGAGCCACCATGTGGTTGCTGGGAATTGAACTCAGAACCTTTGGAAGAGCAGGCAATGCTCTTAACCACTGAGCCATCTCTCCAGCCCCTCTTTCTAGCTTTCCTGGGTGGGGAATAAGACAGGATTTCTCTGTGTATCACTGGCTGTCACTCCATAGGCCAGGGTGGCCTCTCACTCAGATATCCAGTTAACTCTGCCTCCTGAGTGCTAGAATTAAAGACACATACCACCTTTTCAGCATTGTTCTGTTAATTACTTTGCATTCATTGGTGACTAGATTTAAAAGTGCTTAAGTGAACTAGAATGTGTATCATTGTGTAGAACTATATTTAAATACATAGTGGGAGTTCATTTTAAAGTTGAAAATACAAAATTTCTATAATTATCAATCCTTTTTACTGTATCTGATTCCATTTTTTTTACAATTCAATTAATATTTATGTGTTGCCAAGAAATGACATATTTAGTCAACATGAGCAACCATATTAATTTTTGTTTGGCCTGACAACTACAATCATCTCTCAATAATACCTGGACAGAAGATTATGCAATTTTATCTTTCAATGAGATACACTTTAGGTGTGCATTAAAGTTAAAATAATTTAATGAAATGCACAGTTACTTCAAGGATTTTTTTAATTAAATCTATTGGTTGTTGGTATCTGTGAACTCTTAAGAATAAACACCTGCAGTGCTTTATTATGTAAAAAGGTGGTTTAATTGCATCATATTTATCACCGACAAATCAAGCCCTATTCAGAAGGTAATAATGACAGAGTAATTGGATCAGTAATTGGTTCAGGATGATTCAATATTGTACTAATAATCATAAATACTGCTGTCTTCTGCTTTGATACAGGGGTGACATGCTAATATAGATTGCATTTGGAGCAATAAATATTAGTGAACTGGATCTTGTATTAAGGTCTAGTTCCGTAGCTTAGTTACACTCATCAGAAGAAGCCGTAAAACTGAAAGCATATGGATTCTAGTTTATAATATAAATTCAGACAATGTAGTCTATTGGCTCTTTTTTTTTTTTTAACCAGACATCTTTGAAACAAGCACAAGTTATGGAGAGAGAAGTAGAAAAAGAATTTGTTTACTTTTCTTATAAAACTGATCCTTCTGGGAAGCAACATAGCTTTTACATTTTATTGAGCCAAGTTAATGTGGCTGATGTGACATGATGACCTGGTGAGCAAAATTATTCTTGTGCCAGTCATGTAACGATAAATAAGAAAATCTTTCCTATTCCATACTGTGTTCAGCAGACACTTGGCGGTTGAACAGGACTATTTCTTAGCTATTGTGGTGGCAGCTTTTCAGAGTCAGCCAAAGGAGGGGGAGGCCCATTATGAAGAAAACAATGATACTTATTCACTCAACATGGAAACTTGCCTTCCAAGAGCATATTGGACAGCTCAGGACTGGAACAAAATTGGCATACCCCCTTTTATCAGTGGAACAGTGAACCAGGATCAACATGTCTGGCTTGGAATGCTGCCTACTGGTGATGTAAATGGATATATTCAGCCATTTGCTTATATCTTAAGGTTTATATGTATGGGTGTTGTTTGCTGTGTGAGCATCCTCTCCTTATGAAAACAGTCTACTTTGAGGAAGTGGAAAGTGGTACCTTATAAGTATCAGTAAGGTATTCAATTATGTGGTTATAATTCTTAATCTCCAAAGCTGATAGCCAATTTTAGATAAAGTGCTTACCGAGTAAGAAAGAAATTTCCTGTTATTATTTATAAATTTTAGGTAATAGTATGTACAAATCCCATACATAAGACCCAAAGAATGTAAAAATACAAGGTGTAGAACTGATTCTTCCTGAGGAAAAATATTGGAAAGTATGTTTTCTAACAGCAAGTGTTTCCTACAGAAGTCAATGGGATCAGAGAATCTGTTGAGTGTGGTTATTTCATTACCAGGCTTTACACTTAAGTTCAGCTTTTTAGAAAATTGGAATTTATATTCCTTAGAAAACTTTTATGAAGAAAATTATTATAAAACTTATCAGTAAATGCTCAAAGACAGATGTTGAGTTTACCTCACATCATTTACCTCTGTGTTAATTAATTAATGAACCTTTAAAGATAGGGTTTTTTTTTATTTGACTTGTGTTGCCATTGCAGAATGAGTGGTTAATAAAATAAAGAATGTTATTCGGCTTATGGTTCCAGAGGCTGGAAAATCTAAGGTTAGAATGCAGCATCTAGTAGGATCTTGGGATTGTGTAATTGGAAGGCGACATGTGATAGAGCTGGTGTGTATGGAAGAGAAGCAAAGACATACTCACTTTTCTAACAGCCCAGCGATGATGCCAGTATTCCAACATACAACAGCTCCTTCTTCATGCTCTTGTTCACCAGCCAACATCACTCTTGAGTATCAAGCATCCAAACTATCATAGGCACAGGCAAGTGATACCCTTCTCCTTACTGAAGTCTGTCAGGAAGCAGCAGTCGGTGGGCAGTATACTAGGAAGAAAAACAGTCAGAAAATATTGTGCTTGTGAGATTCAAACAACTCGAACATCCTCATTTAAAAGATAAGCTTTAGTGCTGGTTGGAGGTCTCAGCATTCTGTCTCCATGCAAGATACGGATGTTACTATTTTCTCAGCATAAGCCCAATTGAGTCTGTCTAACGGCATGCACGTTGGCCCATCTTCTACATAGGTGCAAAGGATCTCATCATCTGCAGGAGACTGAGGCCATTGCCAAAGGCAATGATCCAACACCACAGGCAAGACAAGCATATCCTTTCAGTTTCTGAATCATAATGTGGCTGCCACACCTGAGCGGTGAGAAATCCTGCAACGCTTCCATTCACTACCCCAGCAGTTTCACGTGTTTGCAGAATAGAGTTGCCTCCTAAGTGAAGTGACTGTTTATTGTTGAGAATCTCGGAAAGGAAATCTGCTGTCAGAGAGCAGACGAGCAGGCAGTCACTCATCAGCCCAGCTCTGAACCACCTGTGTTAAATGGTAACTATTTCCCAAGTCCCATGTTACCTTAAACCCTACGTGTAGTTGTGGCTCACTGGTTTAGTGACACGAGCGAGAGTTTGCTGCACTTTCAAACTCTCCTTACACCTTAATTGAGACCTCAACTAGAAATACCAACATTCTTACAACTGCTAGCTGATAATATTTCTCACCTCAGTTTCATCAAATATTATAGAGCTTAGTGAGATCATTTACCAATGTTTCTTTCTTTTGTTTTTCTCATGACTAAGAGCCTCCAGTTGTAAAATCTAACAAAACATCTGAAGCTATAGCCTTTCAGTTTAAATGCAATTCAGCCTCCAAGTATCAGTCAGAAAATGGCCAATAAAAATCATCACAGTGTATATATACTGTTAAGGATTAGCACATTTGGGATTTTGTATGTTATTTTCTGGGTCTATTGATCCCAGAAAAAAAAAAAAACAGTTGTACCACTAAGCAAACAACAAGTTTGTAAAATTTGATAGATTTTAAGTATATTTTCCAAAGTCTACATTCACTTTGACATTTGAAAGCTGTCTTGGGGATGCTTCCCTTAATTTGAACTCTTTTTGAGCCTTCTCTGTGAGGTGGATATTTATTGCAAAAAAAAAACAATTTTAATATTTATGGAATGTTATAACTTACACCCTTCTAAATCTATTTTTAGATATCATTGCAATATCTTATTTGAAACTAGGGGATATTCAGTTTACTATTACTGAAACATTTGCCTTCATCAAAACATTATAATAATAAATACCGAACAACAAAACACAATCATTTGCAACTTTTTAGAAAATGCACCCTTAAAGAAAGAAGACAAACAATACTAAAATTTAATCTGTCCTTTGGGGCATGAGACAGCTTATAGGTCTAGTCAGCCAGCTAAATGACAGACAGAAAAGATCATGTGACGGGAGTCTAAGAACTAATTAATCTCCATAAGCTGTGAAGGAGGGAGGTAAGTTGACTTGGAATCTGATTACGTTAGCGAATGCAAGGGAGGGAAAATGCAGCATGTATTTTTCATGTTGATTTTAACCACCTGAGCCTTTAATGACATTCTATGAAGTCTCATATTCCATGTATACGTTAAAAGAAAAAACCATGATGCTAATGTTGTTAGTACGTGAGTTACTCATTTTAGTTTAGGAAACTAGGTCATGTATGAGTCCTTTGTAAAAAATACTGAGTGTATTTACTGTGAAGTTAGTTTATTTCAGAAAGGAAAGTATAAACCCACAGTTTCAAAGAGAAATAGTCACATTTTTTTGAAAAAATAATGATTCTCAACACTACCTTCAAAAAAGCAAACAATTACATGTATTTTGGTTAGGGAACATTGATGGATGAATTTTTATTAGGTTTTAAGTTAAAATTTAATTTAAATAATTAGTATATGGTATTTTTCATACATTGTACTGGAATGACTGTGAAAGTAGGAGTTATGCATGTGATTAAAATATAGAGATTTATAGTTTTACTAATAAACACGATTAATCAAGAATTATATAAATCATCAGCTATCTACAAAAACATCAAAGGGAATGCCACATTTCAGCAGAAACACAAGACTCAGAATTTACTGCCACCATAATCTATTGCACACTGAATAGAAGCGGAACTTACACTCTTGTTTTATTAAATGGTCATTATTCTTTCATAGTATTTTTAATAAATTTCTAAACATGATGTATTTTACAGAAGCAAAGTTTCCATCAATTAATGAATATTTCCTATTTTAAGATGAAAATATGTATCTATGATTTTTCAAGAGAGGACTGAAGGCTTTTCAGTTTTTCTCAGTGTACAAACTTTAGCTCAACCATCCAGATGGACTTTGCTCCTTCATTTTTTTTCCCAGCGTCCTTAAGATGAATGGGCGTGATACAGACAGCTGGACACGTAAAGATACACCACCGCACACAGTGTGGAGAATGAGCTGTCTGACTCCCCAGGCCAGTGGACTAGGCAGAGCCCCCAGAAACCAACAGTATATCACGCTGGAAACAGGAGACATTCCATCTGTTCTGACCTCTGCCTTGACACCCATCTAATATCCTCACTACTCCTTCGTTGTATGCACTATCTTTCCACTTTCCCCTTTAAAGTATGGAAAACACTTCCTCTTCCCCGAATAATCACTGAGGACAGCTATTTCCTGCGTTTTGATAGATATTTTTAGATATTAAAACAATGTAGTTGGTATCAGTTGAAATCTTATTCCCTAGGTTTTAGAATCGGGTTACCACTGCTTAAATATCTCAGATCTACATTTCCAGTCATTGATGAACTCAATCATTTGAAGTGTTAAAATAACTCCCATTAATAGGTAATTGGAAATATCCATGCTAAGAGTAAATGAAAGTGGCAAGTGAAAATTCTAACACTGTAAAACATCCTAAACCTTCACACCACATGTTAATAAAATCCTCCATGTGCAAAACAATTTACAAGTTCTAAAAAATATTTACTGGGCACAAGAGCACATCTGAGGTTTAAGAAATCATTCCCTATAGTAAATGCTAATTTTAAGTAGAATTTTATTTTGCCAAGTAAAGATGCACAAATGCCTGATGTTGTATTAGAGAAATTCTTTAACTGTATTAGAGAGAAATTACTCATTGGCCATACATAATGAAACATAGAAAGCTTGCCACTCTACATTAAATAAAGTGAATTAGAGGATAATAAAAATAAAATTTAATCAAATGAAAAGAACATTCAAAGAAAAGACTGTTGTGATAGTCTACCCTAAATTTTATTCAACTTCCTTCTTTGCTTTTGATATTAAAGAATTGTCCAGTGGTCTTAGAAATTCTGAGGTGCAAAATGATTTAACAAAGGAACTCTGAATGTTTTTGACTGACATCGAAGTAACTTTCGGAGGCTTATTTTTTTATGCAGTAATGTATATAATCAGAGTCAGCAGTTAAACCTGCATGTCTATGATCAAAATAAAATGCAAATTTTATTTTTAGTATGGAATTTAAGTTTGTTTTTCTTTTTTTTATCTCTTATCATTTTTTCTAACTGGCAAGATGTTTCCTAACACATGTGAATTCGGATGGGAATTGAAATCTAGTTTGATAATTGATGAATAGATTTATAAACCACCATGACTCCAAACTGGTAGTCTGATGTGAGTGTTTATTTATTTGCTTATGTATGTGCTTACTAATTACTTAATTCATCTACTTATGCTCAAAACATTAGATAAAAATCCATTTGAAAACACCTTAATGAGAAAAAAGGAAGGCAAATTCTCATTAATATAAAAGCAACTTCAACTCTTCATCTTGATTACAGGAAGTCCCCTATTGTGACAGAATATCACTTAACTCCCCAAAACTAGAAGCAGTGACAGCACACATTGTGTTATGCTCTGCCATGTAATAATTTCGTGCAAAGAAAGATTGTGTGACCTCATCCTTGGAAGATCTTAAATTACCAATCAAATATATATGTATAAACTATTTCATTTGTTAAGGTCTTGGTTTTACATATTATTTTGTCTTTGTTTTAACAAATATATTTGGCTATAATGAAAATAAACCTGCTGAAGTCTCTGAGGTCTGAGACAAGCTATAACATATTTCTGCTCCACGGGGTGGGCTCCTGGGATACCTACTGAGAAAATGCATGCCCACTGAGCATGCCCAGACTATTAAAATGAATTGACATGTTAATGCTGACAGGAAAGGAGCACAAGAGAGCTTGCTAAATTACTGCTCAGTCAGGCACTAGGAATTCCTGAGTGGCTAACTCCTGAGCAAAACCCACAACAAGCACAACAACAACAAAACTTTATTGTCAAATGCACCCAAACAAACACTAACAGGGTTGTCATGCTTGTAATCCACCTACCCATAAATCATATGGATTTCAATCATACCTGCCACCTTAGCTGCGTATCCCTGGGGAAATGGTTTTCTTTTTGCTTCCTCCTTCATTCATTTTCAATTATCTGGAAGCTGCTCCGTGTGTTTATTTATTTATCTAAAGTTCACGTACAGTATGCATACACAAATTTCCTCTTGGGGTCTGGGATCAGGCGGATCACACACGGAAGCAGTGACGCGATGCAGCTAGCACCTCGTGTGAGTAGGCTCAGTCCCACAAACCTCCTTTGGACCATGAAGACAGGGGAAGGGGAGGACAGAAAGTAATTAGTGTGCGTACAATGATTGATTATGTCTTAATATTCAGGCCACTATAGATAGACTTAAAAAATAAGGAAACAGGAAGTCCATAGCTTTGGATAAGTGAGGAAAAGAAAACTGCTTCTGTGCCTGTGAGTCATTAGTGTATGGGGAGGCCCAAGAAGGTTTATTCTCTGCTTAACACATATGTGGGGTTATTCAATTTGCTGATTGGATGGATAACTGTAAGAGTTTCATCTATTAAGATGAGCATATGTAAATGACATCAACTTTGGGTTTGCAGAAAGAAGGCGAAGAAAGGGAAGCTGTACTTTTCAGATGAAATCATCCAGTCTTGTTTAACGCCCTCAAGAACAACATCAGAAAATTGTGCCACTTTAACTATTTAAGAAATAAGTAGTGCCCTGTCCGTGACCTTTATTCAAATCAAGAAGGTAAAAGAGGCATACACGTACATTGTGATGTACGCATCCTTTTGACACACAAATCATTATGAAATAAAATTGGGCAAAAATAGATGTGTAAGAGAAGATATTTAACTAAAAGCTCTATTCTATGTCAGGTTAAATGATTTTTTGATACTGTGATGGTGATGATTGTGTGTGTGTGTGTGTGTGTGTGTGTGTGTGTGTGTGTGCAAACTGTGATGCTTTTTAAGCACTTTCTGATCCATACTTGCCATGCTGTGTATGAACTCGTCTCTAGATATGATCTCTTTAGAACACCCATAGAAATTAAAAGGATCACATGGAGTTTGACATTTTGCAAAATGAAAGAATAATGGATTTATTATATTGCGTGGACTTTTCTCCCCTTTTAATAAAAATGTCTGACCCTTGGGAAGCTTGGTTGGAAGTATAGAAGTCTGAATCATTTTTCTTTTTTATATTCCAAAAAATATAAGAGTGTAATTTCCTCAGTTTCATGTATCTTTTGATATTTCAAAAAGTTGAGCTTTCTTCTTCATAAATCAGAAAATAAATATCCATGTTCCTAAAATAACTTGATATTTTATACTGATTAAGAATCTTATATTTGTATGCTTAAATTATTGACTTTCTTTGCTTATTTGCTTCAACTATATTCACATGAAGACTATGCCAGAAAAAAAAAACAATAGTTCTGACCACTGACCTGAGGTCTGAACAAAATAAGTAATCTATATCACTTTGACATTAAAATTTTTATTAACAAAACGTCAGACTATTTGCATATGTTACATATCTAAACAGAAAATTCCAGGAAAGATCATTGAGCCAAACTTCATGTGTATCTCTTTAAGAATTTGTTATGTTTTTTTCTATTATTCCCTTAAAATTATATTCATTAATCTACCAAGCAAATAGTTATTGAGCACCTAATACAGGCCAATCCGGAGCTTTATCACAGTCCTTCAGATGAAGCAATATTTAAAGGTGACATTCATCTCTCCCATTTAAAATTAAAAATTTGAAAATCTGAAATTGTTTTAAACCTGCATGCTGTCTTAGATGCATCAAAATAACCAAATATGTCTATAAATTTTTATGTCCCAGCTAACAAATTCCCAAGGAGTGTGCCACCATCCAGGTTTACAATAATCTATTTGCATCACATGTCTGAGAAGGACAGACAACAGCCCACGGAAGACCATAGAGCAATGCAGAACTATATAACACCTCCATAACAGTAAAGTAAGAGTCAGGAAGGTTAATGACGCTGTGAGTGTATGAGAAGAAACCCACAGCGTGAAAGTGGCACCAGCTCTGTCAAATGTAGACAGGGCACGTGGGCGCCTTTGGTTCTGTTAGACCTCAGTGTTGATCCTGACACCGTAAAGGACCAAAGGCCAGATTTTTGTGGTCTTATGAGGAAACAGGAGAAGAGAAAAGAGGAAATAAATGGTGAAAAGAAATTCTAAAAATTTTCTTCATAAGGGAGAGGGAGCAGTGAGTTATAAAAAATAAGCAAATAGAAAAGACATGAGGTTTGGAGGATGATGGAAAATACGTTGCACATGAAAAAGTGTGACCAACTTATGTTGTATGCACATATAAAATTATTTTAAAAGTTTACCTTTTTAATTACTCTGAGGGCACCTTGGAGATCTCAAAAAAAAAGAGAAGAGTAATTAAAATGAGGTCGTTAGGGTGGGCCTTGATCTGATATGACTGGTGTGTATGTTAAAAGTGGTGGCAGCCATGTAAAGACACGGAGAAAAAAGAGAAAGCCTACAAACAGAAGAGAAAACTCCGATGGACCAAATCCTGCCTACCCTGTAATATCAGAATTCCAACCTACAATATTATAAGAAAAAAAATGACTTTAGATTAAGCCACGTAAATTGCAGTCCTTAATAGGGTTATATGGAATTATTTTGATACCCACTCATCATCTCTGGGGATAATGGTGGTGGTTTAAGAGAGACTACTAAGAAACCCTTTGTATTCTTAAAAGGTACCAAATGGGCTTCCCTGGAGATGTGGTGAGAGGGCAAAACAGGAAATTCTTCACTCCAATCTGTCTGGGTAATAGATTTTCTCACCTAGTGAGAGATTTTCAAATTCAGAATCTCTGCACAGTTGGGCTAGTCAGAATTTTTAGCCTTCTAAAAATTTATCTGAGAAAAATCAAATTACCAGAAGAAAGATTTATTTTTAGCTCAGGCGTCTAAAGTCTTAGTCTTCGGTCCCTGTTTTCATCATTGCGGGCCTTTGGCAGGAAAGAAGAGTGTATGTGGAAACAGGTGGTGGAGCAAATCCACTGTGATGGAGAAATCTTAATTGTCAACTTGATTAGACCGAGAGGCACCTAGGAGTTGCGTAAAGCTCACCTCTCACCACTGGGCACATCTCTAAGTTGTTCCCAAGAACGACTTAAGAGGGTAGGCCTGCTGGGAATGCAGGGTGGGAAAAAGCACTGTCCTATAGGCTGGGGGCTGATATGGAACAAAATCAAAGCCGGCAGTGTAGTTAAAAGGGAGCAAGCATTATCCCTTCCCATTCCTGTTTGCTTGAAGATGAACAATTTCCTCCTCCTGCTATTCAGTCTCACCCGAGACCCAAAGTCAGGTACCAAACTGACTGTAGACAGAAACCTCTGAAAACAAAAACCAAAGAGGTAATTTTCTTTAAGCTGTTCTCTCAAGCATTTCATCGCAACTATAGGAAAATAACTGGTACAGCTTCTCTCCTCATGAAATCCAAAAGGAAACAGAAAGGAAGGAATAGATGTGTGTTTGTGTATGGCCAGGGTAGAAACTCGAGATATAGGTCCACATAATTTCATTAATTAGATTGTATCTGATTTTACACTTATAGTAGTAGATGAATAAAATAATTCAACATTATGCAAAGTGTTCCTGAGTTGATTAATAATGACAATATTTATTTTATATGTGAATGTGATAGATGACTTATACACACTTATGAGTATTAGTGCACACAGGCCTGCGGGTATGTGGAGGCCAGAGGTATTCCTGCACTTTTGCCTTATTTTTTTTGATACATGGTCTCTCTTTGAACATGAGGCTAAGATGAGAGGCATCAAGACACAGAAATTCCATTTCTTCTTCCAACAGAGCTGTATTACAGGCATGGATGGTCATACCCACACCTAGCTTCTCATGTGATTGCTGGGGATTCTAGTTCAGAGCTTCAGGCTTCTACCACAAGGGCACTTACCCTTGGGCCCTCTCCCCAGCCCCACCACACAGATTTCTAATTAAAACTAAAGTAGAGTTGTTGTTCAATATAACTTGACATTATTTCTCCAGTAGTATGCAGATGTATCAGAGAAACATGTGATTAACCATAGGCTTGATTCTAAATTCAGTATTTCTGAGAGAGGTCATGATGTGAGGCTTTCCTAAGTTTTAGAAGTTTCTTCCAGAATTTCCCTTGGGGTAGATGAGTCATCTCAGCTAATTGTAGGAGGAAAAATGACTTAAAAACACAATATTTTTTTTCTATATTTCTGAAATGAATTTACACATTTGATAATGCCACTTGGTGTCTGTACAAAATAAAAGGCAAACTACACAGAGTAAATCTCTTTTGCTCAAAGCCAAAGATCTTGTGTGTGTTTTTTTGTTACTTTCAGCCTCATCCTTCACAGTTATGGGACCTTGAACTAGTGAACAATTCTTGATCTCTGCACCTGTCACTTGAACTGACTGTAAGAGTTATAGATGTATAATTATTCCTTATACTGAAAGCTTCACCTAAAAATGAAACTCAGTTCTTGGGCAGCCAGTGTAACAAAGCATTCACTTCTTTCAGGCATGGTTCAACGTATGAGGTCAGTGGGAGGAGTTTAAAAACTTCCTATTTTCATTCTTTTTAGCAAATATATAATATTTTCAGTGGTGTCTGTGTGTGTGCTGTGTATGTGAGTATCTATAGAGGCCAAATGTGTAAGGGTGTAGAGTCTCTTGGAGTTCTATTTAAAGCTGACCCTGAGCCACCAGATGTAGGCGCTGGCAACTGAACTGCAATCATTGAAAGTGTCATGCGTGCTCGTAACTGATGAGACAGTTCTTCAGACCCCCCACCATCCACTCAATTTCAGCTAGTGACTTCTACCTATCTTGATTCTTCTCTCTTTAGCTGCCACAATCAAGGTCCCATAACACAATTCGTGCAAATACTCAAAAGGATATTTTACTAGAACTGTTGCAGGATAGCCAGGGCTGCCACACTGCCACGAATTCTGTCACACAGGTGAACCTCGGGAAATTGAGTAACATTTGCGGAATTACGCAAGCCTGTAGGGGGCAGGATTCCACCTGGCTGGGATCTTCTACTGGAGGAAAGCAAGGACCAGCCTTTATGAAATGAAATGGTTTGCAAGGGAACAAAGTGACACAGAGTTTTTTCTGTGTTCAATAGTCGTCTGGTTTTCATTATCTTGTTCTCAAGGAAGAATTCATCCAAAGAACAAGCAAATAAAAGCAATGTGTATTCTGTGTCTGTCAACCCAACACTGGATGAAAAGGCCACTTTTGCTCCATTATCTAGTGGTGACTGTGGAAAGGTGAATTGGAAGAGTCAGGAAAGACGGAGGTAGAACACTGGGAGGTCGTGGTGATAGGAACAAGAGGAAAGAAACACTCTGCTTTCTTATTACATCGCTTCCCACACTCCACTAAGCTGTAATTCATCCTGCAGGTGCAAACACTGCTGGCTTGCTCACAGGCTCTTGACGGATGGGCCGGATGCATGATTCTTACCCCAGATGCTCTGAGGAACACCGGCTACGAGATAGGAGAGTGTGTGCACCTGAATCAGCACATTCACTGAGTGGTTTTTTTCTGATTCTCGTTTTCGCAAGCAGTACTGTACATAGGGTGACAAACATTAAGGAAAAGTCTATTATCTTTCTTTGAATGCAGAAAAATGTCCAATCTCCACACCTCTGCAGCAGTTCTTTGTAGTTGTCTCTGAGGTAATCAATGTACTTAAGGCCCCAATTACCCAGGGACACATGACTGAACCATTGTCCCGACTCGAGAAAACATTCTATTGCATCATATGATTAATTCTTATAATTCTTACATGACTTTCATGAATTTGGATTTTTCTACTACACACCGATGGGGTTTGAGTCACTTGAATTGATATGCCATTCAAAACAGTAAAGCTCACATGATCTGAAACAAAAGTTTCCCCACTCCTGCTCAGTAATTCCCATCAGCTTTAAGGATTTTAAGATTCGAAAGAACACCATCTCTTTCAGGTTAACGTTTCACTGACTCTTGGCAAAATGAAACTTCCTGGTTGAAAAAAAAAAAAGAAGTTTATGAAAAAGCTCACAAGGGTTCTTAGACATCAAATGGGTCTTACGAAACCACATTTTGATGAGCTAAGTGTAAATGAATCAGAAACACATGGATTAAATTTCCCTTGAAATACACATGGGTTTGAAAATTAAGGAAAAAGTGTTTAGCCAAATGTGTTTTGGGTTTTCTTGAACTGAAAACATTTGAAAAAAAGCTGAAGTATTTGCTAAACCCTAATATGCTGTTATGTTTGCTCAACCTTTTTCCAAATCAATTAAGTTTCCACGAGGCTTCCTCCATCCCCTTGTGGTTTGTCTTGTCACCTCTGTCCTGACACTTTATAAGCCAAACTAAATTTCCATTAAAAAAAATACTGTGTTGCTCATCTACTTAAAAAATGAGGTAGCCATTAAAACACACTGAGAATCAGAGGCATTAAGGGACAGAAAGCACCCGTTAGGTCATGCCCTGTGTCCTAAGGGGTGGAGCATAGGCACTCACAACTCTCCAGTGCTTTCTCCTGCTCAGTTTTCAGTATCTCAAATGACAGGACTTCTCTATGTCCCCTGGGAGAACATGGTGCATTCTAATAGACTTGGCCATTAAGAGCAGTGCTAAAGAGTGTGCCGGGGGATGGGGGAAGGCAGGGTGACTGATTAACCCTTTCACTACTCTAACAATGACCTGTAGCATGCTCTGGGACTTTAGGTCTTTAGTCCTAATGAATGAACTAACTGTGGATAGTTTTTATTCAGGAAACATTTTTTGGTTAATAGAAAAAAAAAATGTTGCCCATTGCATTGCAACACGAATTCTACAATGAGCAACCCCTTCACAAGAGAGATAGGGTATGTTAAATATCCTATCAGCTGATTTTATCTGCACTGTTACTCGAAAGAGCATACAATGAAAATCTTAGGATGTTTGACTGACCAGGAAATTCTGCATGACTAGGACTAGCCAACCCTGAAACACCTTTGTTCAGCTTCCAAGCTCTTTTCCTTAAACAGCAACTAAATGCATTTCCCATTTCTGCACCTAAAGAAGGTACCACGTTTGGAAGGAAACATCTATCTGTCTTTCTTGACAGGCAGAAAAGCCTAGCTTTCAATATAACTAACACGTTTTCAAAGGTCTTCAGGCAGAGTTTACATGAATTTGCTCTCCCTCTCGTTCTACTTACAAATGAGGTCTAAGGCACCTAATGACTTACATGGCCTGTCATACCGCTACTACACTGACCTTTTCAAGAGTCAGCATTGGGAACAGCTGACAGGCACACCTCTTCCATGCCAGTTATTTCAACCTATAAAACTTAGTCACCAAAGTGGTAGGAAAACCATGGTGGAATCAGAAAACAGCATTCTGTTCTTGATTTCGTCCTCTGCTCTCTTAGCTGAGGAGTGGCTTATAGGATTCTCTAAACCTTTATTTTTCAGTGGCTTTCAAAGTGATAATTTCTCTCTGTCAGGCCTTCTCTTGCATTAACTTGTTCCTCTGTCCAATTCATTTCAGTGTCTGTCATGATGATTGAGTCCCTTGTTGCACTGGGAACTTGGGAACCTGGCATAGACTATCTAACCTAGCCCACCTCTCTCTCAGAAAGTAGAAATTGAGTTACGGAGATATAGTTCCATATTCCACCCCCACACTTGTCCACTTTAAACAACTCTCCTGAAATATGTTTTCATAACATTTAAAAGCATAAACTCACCTTGTAACACTCCATCCCTATGCAGATGAGGCTTTATCCTGACAGCCAAAGCTGGTCATTTTTCCTCTTCAGTTGCATTTAAATGTGAAGTTGTTCTGTCTTCACAGTTGACATTATTGCAGTAGCCTTGTGTTGTGATGGTTTTGTAGTAACATATCTAGCAGTCTCTTTATCTTGGATCATTATACATAAGCCATCCCTATGACCCTCTAAGAATCAATCATATTACTCTTCTTGAATTTCTTCTAAGGACTCCCCTCCTTCTCTTGCTTAACAGGGTGTCTGGAAACTATTTAACGGTTTTACTTTAAAATTATTTTCTTAATAATAGATATTGCCCAATTGAGTATTTAGACTGACTGAAATTCAGATACAATTTTAAACAAGATTTTAAACAAGAAAGGCAAAAAGAAAGAAAAGAAAAGAAAAAACCCTCATCTTTGTTTTTTGGTGCTAACCAAGATCAAAACTAAAAGGGAAAACTGTTGTTTTCTTTTGTAAAATTTATTCGATATTCACATGATTCCAACCAGAGAATGGGGACAATATTCTGAATCAAGTTTCGAGGTTTGTGTTCTACCCTGGTTTTTTAAAGTTATGCGTAAAGGGATATTTATTTTATCCTCTGTAAAAGGCTTTGATTTAGTTCTCATTTTCAAAAAGAAATATTAAGCTCATTCTTCAAGTAGAGTTAAATTTTGAGGTTATGGTAAGCATACGTTGCAGTCGGCCATATTAAGACCACTGGCTCGTTTTCTTCATTACCGGCAAAAGTGAAACCAGACTCGGAATGTACACAAGGCGATGCCTTCGCCTGGCACGAACTTAGTGAAGCCTGAAGTTCCATCTATCAGATGGAGTTGAGTCAAGGTTGCCCTCAACTATCCTCAGATATGCGTAGTCCCTTGCTTCTCTCGTTCTTACATAATGGATCCTTTAAATAGAAGTCGCCCTGCAGTCCATCTTTTTACCACATTAGAAAAGCTGTTGTTCGAGGGGGAATTCAAATTCAAGAATTGTATTTGTAAAGGGCTTTTATTCTATGTTACAAATGCATATCATTCCTTAAAGAGATATTAATAAATCTTGAAAGCCAACATTTCCTAGGGTATGATCATTCCATAGACATTGGGAACATAGAAAAATATTTATAAAGCATTTACTGATGAGTAATTCACAAGGAAATAATTACAAATACAAGTCAAACAAATTGGCAATTGTTTGTCTTTCACAGTAGAAATCACAAGAAAGGAGGCAGTGCTCTAACTGGCTTTCCGAGCACTTTAGGGAAAGCTGTTCCCAACTCCATGACACTCCCATGGAGGTCTCGCTGATAAAGAGTTAGTCGACAGTCTGGATTTCATAAAGTCTCCCTGGCTCTATCGGACCTTGCTGTGTGGCCTGATGAAATTCACTCTGAATTTGGGGGATTTTCAGTTTTCTCATCAGTGCAACTGGGAATGAAACCAAAGGAAAAAAAAATTAAAGGTATAAGGCTCAAGTTTTCTAACTGTTTGTTAGAGCCGAACCATGGTTTCTTTTTAATATATGAAACAAGGTTTCTTTAGAATTGCTCATGTCCTAGTGTATTTGGTTGGTTTCAAGCCTTCTCAAAATGTATGTGGGCTTTCAGAAAACTGTGAGGACCATTTATGCCTAGTACTTTAGAGAAATGAAAACTCAGCTGAGGGTCTAAAATGAGTGGCCATGGCCAACATGGGTATTAGAAAAATGAGATAATGCCCTATTTACATAGGTGCTCAACAAGTATTAATTAATATGATCCTGTGATGTTCAGGCCAAATCAGCTATATGCAGACATCCCGTTTTCATTAACTCCTTAATTGACACTGCAAGCACCTTCAGCTTGTCCCATCCCATGTATGGCAGCAGAGAGTAAAAAGGTAAGTTTCATGTTTTCTCTCATCATTCATGCTCAAAAACCATGAACTATAGACTCAGTCGTTAACTGTACTGTCAGCTAGTGAAATGAGAACCAGTGAGTGCCGTGGGAAGAAAGTTTACACTACATGGAGAATCTTAAGCCAACCCTACATGGAGCTGAAAGCTTGGGCCGCACAAACACAGAAAAACCATCATCAAGCTACCTGGCTTGAAAATATTTGAGTGATTATTGCAATCTGTGATCCTGCTTTTGACTCCTGCATTGCTCATTGGTTCCGTGCACAGTCGATCAAAGCGATGTCATTCATGTAGGTAAGTCATGTTTCTAAGTTTGCATGGAGAGTCCAAATTCATATTCATATGTCCTTCCTGTCAGTATCACCCTACCTTTTGCATTTTCAAACAAGGAATTATTGACAGCTGGGCAAGTGAGGGTGGTGCGGTCAGATGACCTTCTTAACCATTTTCTCATGCGATTATGGAGCAGTATAAAATGTCTACATAGATTTGAGAAAGATTGAAGAGATAAGATTAGGATACCCATGGCTTCAGGGAATTATGTATTTATGGAATTTATGTAATACACTTTGTAAATCTGAAAATGTTTTATCAATCTTTTTGTCACAGTGCAATAAATAACTTTTAACAGTCTGGAAAGATTATTGAGACATTGACTCCAAAGACAGATGAAATTTTTACAAAATGTCATCCAACATGTATTTTCCTACACAGACACTGTATTAATGTTATAAAAATATAAAATTATATATACAACTCTTGAAGTATCAATAACTACTTCAAATCTAGTTTTAGTTCAGAAATAATGGTATCAAAAAGATCATTTAAAATAAAGAACTTAAAAAGTAGTTTTTTTCATTCAGATAAAATTAATGAAGAATGTTCAAGCCCAAATATTTTTATGGTCATTCAGAGAGAAAAGTATTAAAAAATAATAATTTAATACATGAAGAGACATCATGTAAATCATTAAATTATATTAATTTTATTTTTCTTACCATATGTTTCAGGTAGATAAGTTCAATGTAATAATAGTTCAATTTCTTCAGCATTAATGAAATCAACATTAAATTTAAGGTAGTTGACCTTGTTAAAATGAAAAAGTGTTCATAATTGAATATAAAAAGCAATGTTAAATTTCTTTCTTTAATAATGACACAGATACATAAACTAAAAAGAAATCATGAAAATATCATTACTAACATTAACAATCCGTGGGGTGGAAATACACTTGTGGTGTACATATAGATTGTGTATTCATTTCCAAACTCTAAAAATCCCAATAAAAATAGAGATCACATTTTTTATCTGAAAAGTAGTATCCTAAAATCATGTGTTTTGCATTGCCAACGTATGGCAAATAAGACCAAAAGTCTGTGTCTGCAATAACACTTACATAGAGTGATGTACATACTTTTATCATGTGTGCAATTATTTTTATCGTGATGTGCCTGCAAGATTTTTTCAGTTAAATACCTTTTGAAACATTATTGCAGAGACTTTTGCTTTTAAATTCATAAATACCTACAAATATCTTTCGAGTTCCTTTCTGTGATCCGCCGTGGCTTTGGGGAATGAGAGACCTCACAAGGACTGACTGCTTCTCAATCACTCTAGCCACACTACCTGAAAGAAGGAACTCACAGAAGGAAAACCCTATTTTGATTTCTACTTTAATTCCTTGTTGCAAGGGAGGTATGGAAGGTGGGACATGTGACTATGGCTCAAGAAACACAATGAAAGAACAGAACATAGGTTACTAAGCCCAACAGGTTCACAAGCCCTCTCCAGTTCACTTAGTTCTATCTAGGTCCTACCTCCTAATGGCTCAATAGACTTCCCAATAAACAACAGCAGCAGAGAAAACTCATGCTCAAAATAAGTCTTGTTATCAAACTTAAAATTCACACCAAAATAATAGTATACTAAAACATCAGTTAGAAGATGCCATTTACGATTTCAAAATGGTGGGATGTATAGTAATACTTTCTGCCCCCTCCCCCAGTATTTCCAATTTATTTTATTAATCTTTCTGTACATTTTATGTATATATTACATAAAATTAAAACTGAGATTGTCTTGCTTCCAGTATAGATAAAAGCCTTCATTTTATAAGGCAAGTCTACATCTGTCAACTCCTAACTCATTTACAATGCTACAATGGATTGATACTAGAAAAGATTAGTGGCAAAGTGCTTGTGGCCTTAAAGTTTGATCCCTGGCATCAAAAAGTAAAAAGAGACTATTGTGTAAATAAAAGAGGTCTTGATAGGCATCAATCAGCA
The DNA here is from genome assembly GCF_018167655.1 of Microtus oregoni. NCBI lineage: Eukaryota > Metazoa > Chordata > Mammalia > Rodentia > Cricetidae > Microtus > Microtus oregoni. Next base: position 1,188,684 of record NW_024543084.1, read on the forward strand.
TTGAAAATAAACTTTGGCTGATACTTATGGGAATATGCGAAATAAAAAGCAGAGCCCTTTGTAGTAATATATGTAAAACCTCAAATGGTCTCTTTTTCCATGTTTTGTTACATGCAATATGTATATTTGTAACTATACATATTGATTCACAGATACAATCTGCTTAGTCTACCCAAAATAGCAAGTACGATATGAAGTTTTATTTTGTGATTTTCAAACAAAATTTCATCATGTTGCTTCTCTCCTATCCCCAGTGTCATCCTCTGGACACCCATGGGGTCTCCTCATAGCTTCCTGTGGTGATTTGAATCCCAATGGCCACCATAGCCTGTAGGGAGTGGTACTATTCGGAGTTGTGATGCTGTTGGAGTAGATGTGACTTTATTGGAGGAGATGTATTATTAGAGGGTGGGCATTAAAGTCTAAAAGGCTCAGACCTGGCCAGTATGTCACTCTCATTTCTGATGCCTGTAGATCCAGATGTAGAATTCTCAACCACCTCTCCAGCACCATGTCTGCCTGCATGCCACCATGCTTTTAGCCATGACAATAATGGACTAAACTTCTGAACTGTAAATCGGTGGCAATCAAATGTTTCACAACAGTTACCATGGTTGTGGTGTTTCTTCACAACAATAAAACCCTAAATAAAACACTGCATTTTGGCCTTCTCTTCACAATTGTCATATTGCCCACTACTGTCTTCAGCATCTTTTTTTTTTCTTTTTTCTGGTTTCTATAAATTCCTGTTTCTATATAGCTGAACAAGATTGCATTGGCTATACCATGTTCCATTGTCCATTTATGTATCTGTAAACATATAAGTAGATTAAATTGCCTTCCTATTGTGAATAATAAAACAATAAAAATTGATGTAAAAGTATTTGTGAAGAATAATATAGGATCTTTCGGGTACATGCCCAGGATATATATGGCTGTGTTCTATAGAAATTATATATTTTTAATTTTTCAAGTATCCTCTATACCTTTTTCCATAATGATTAAACTAGTTTACATTTCTCGCAACAATCAATAAGACTAAGAAACTTTTAAAAAGTAAAGAAGATATTATAAAATAGAAAGATCATCCATGTTTCTGGACTGGGAGAATTAAAGGCCTGAAAATGACAGTATCACTAAAGGCAATATATGGATTAAATTTAATACCCATCGTGTTTCTAATGCGGCATTTCACTGAACTAGAAATAAATATAAATAAATGAGTATATAGATAGATGATAGATAGACAGATGATAGATAGATAGATAGATAGGTGATAGATAAATAGATAGATAGATTTAAAAAGCTATGAATAGTTAAATCAATCCTTAAAAATATTACTGGAAGTACCACATTGCCAGGACCAAATCGTACTACAGAGCTATAGTGACAAAGACTGCACAGTACTGACCAATAATACATGTAGAACATTGAAGGCATGTAGACCAGTTTAGTAAAATAGGGGGCCCAATAGTAAACTCACATAGCTAGGGCAACTAATTTTTAACAAAGGTGTTAAAAACATACACTAAAACAAAGATTGCCTGAGAATGAAATTTATCCATTTACATTACATTAACATGTTAGAAATGTTAAAAGTGAAAGTGGTAGAAGAGTCAGGTGGTGGTGGTGCACTTCTTTAATCCCAGCACTCGGGAGGCAGAGACAGGCAGATCTCTGTGAGTTCAGGGGCAGCCTGGTCTACAGAGTGAGTTCTCGTACAGGCTCCAAAGATGCAGAGAAACCCTGTCTTGAAAGAAAAAAATAATGGTAGAGGAAAACTTAGGGACTACACTTCAAGACATAATTTTAGGCAAGAGCCTTCTGAAAGGGACTCTCCCAACAAAGAAAATACTCCTGAGAATTGATGAAAGGGATTGCATTGGAACTTAGAAGTAGGACAGGAAAATTAGAATAAAAGCAAAGCAATAAAGAAATTGATTCAAGAGAGCACAGAGTAAAAGATCCATTCACTTACAGATATCCTGAGCCCTTCATTGGCTGCTGTTTTCTCTCTAAACCCTGAGAGGGTATTGAGGTTAGCCCCAGAAAAGTTCTCATTAAGATTCTATTCCAAAGATAGGTTAAGCCTATGAAGCCCTATTCTATGAGTACTGAATAACACCAAGTCTACCATTCATCCATATTTGCTGTTTTCACATCGATAGTCAGGAGATAATATCCTGTTCTTGAAAATTGTGTAATCACTGACCAATATATTGATTTAAAAGGCCTCAGTTGGGATCCAATCTCTCTCAGAAGAATCAAAACCCCATAACACTGTTGCTTAAACAAGTATAGAAGAGGTTATGAATTTGAGAAAGAGCTGGATGGGGTGCGAAAGGGGCAGAAATTATAGAAATGTAATAAGCATGTATAAAATTCTTAAAAATAAAACTAGGATTTGAATTCAACACTATCTCTTAGCTAAAGTATTACCTGTGGGAACTTGGAAAGTTCGTCTAATGTATTCAACCATTACCAGAATGGAAAACACAGGAAAAAGCAACAAAAATTATCAAGTATCTGGAAAGCATTAGAATCAAGAATTATGGTCTTTATTCTCTGCTCACTGATTTTCCATTTCTTCTCCTTCTTCAAATAAAATTATATTAAAATTCATGAATACATAAAGTTTTTCTGCGTTGCTTAGGAAGTATATAAATTCTTCCCAGTCATAGTCTGAAAGTTCGGGTATCTTGTATTGATATGCAATTTTGACAAATATCAGAATACAGCTATTCAAATATACTAAATATCATTATTATTCAGAAATTTCCTTATAAGATAATAAAATAAAAAAAATTATGACAAAATATTAGAATAATGTATATGTAGAAATTAAAACCCATTTCTTACTAAGAACCTAACTTCAAATAGTTATACTTGTATATCATGTGAACATGGGTTTTGACCATCTCTACTGCTAGGTGAACATTACAAAATTGTTTAATGACCCAAAATTTCATTTCAAAGCAGAGGGATGTTGCTAGGCAATGACTTCTCAATAAGTTGTTCTAAATATTTAGCTATATTAGATCCACATGGAAGGACCCATTAAACCAAGAATTACTTGAGGATTTATAATTTAACAAATTGCCAGGAGATGCTGGCATTTTTATCTAACTGTTGCTCAAGTGAAAAACACTGTTGTAGAGCTGTTAAACACTCGATTTGCTGTAAACTTTACATAAAAATACATCCGTGTGGATCTAACTGAGGATTAAAAATAGGGAATAAAAAGAATTCTCAAACTAGGTACTTATAATGTAACTTATATTAAAATGCTCTTTAAGGGGAAATTTGTCCTTAAAGTCTTAATTGTAGTTAAATACATAACTTCTATGTCTTAATTCAGGTTGTTAAGCATGGCTTTCTATGTATAGTATAAATAATATTAAGTGGGTCCTCAAATATTTATTGAAAAGTTATCATATGGGAAGTTTTATTCTTTGTACATGTTATGTACCAGTGAACAATTTTTTTATACAATGCACAAAGCGGCCACACCCTCAAGAAGAATCTTTATAGAACCAGCCCATTAGTATTGTTCAGTGTAGTACAATGTGAGAAACACCTACGAAAGTAATGTAAAGTAGAAAAGACCCATTTTAGCTTAGACATTCAGAACTTTCAACCCATAACTGCAGGCTATAATGTTTGGAGCCTATGATATGGTATATTCTCACTTCATGATAACCAGGAAACAGAAAATAATAGATTATAGTGTCCATGGCAAGAATCAACTCCAAAGACACAGCCCTCATAACCTATTTTTCCGGCTAGGCCCCTATACTAAATTTTCACCTCCTCAAATTATACCCTCATCTGGAGACCGAATCTTTCACACATCTGCTGTGAGGACCATATCCTCTTTAAACCATTACTCCACAACTACTTCATCATGTCTTTCAAATTAAAATGTAAAGAATCATTATGTATTGACTTAGTTTTTAAAACTGTTGAGAACAGACAATATCAAATAAATAGTCTGTTTTGTAATCTCTAAAGAGAACGTATATATTGTAGTTCATCTTTATGATAGGAAAATAGCTTTCCTGAAAATTATTATGAGTGATAAAAGACTATAATTGTACAAACACCAAGTCTTTGTGCCTCTTATGTATAGATAGAAATAATATATTACTTGGGTAAACATAAAAATTTGAGGAATATAAATAATACTGTTTACCACATCTGTTATCACACATACCTTAATATGAAAATTAAGAAGAGTTTTGAAAATCACCAAGCCTAGCCTGACTTTTAAACTGTTTATTTTTATTATTGGAAGTCAAAGAACTATCCAAAAACTAGCTCAAAGAGTTCTCAGGGGGTGCTAATGATAACGATGTGTATCAATGATACAGAGAATAAATGATTTTAGAATTTTTCTACTAATAGTTACTAGGATGTACTTAAAACAAAAGAGAATGCATGACAAATTTTCACTAGTCGATATTTTTTAATGTTTAAAGCAATAATAAAAATGCCTATTATTGGGTGTTGGTTTAAGTTTGGTGGTCACTTTAACACTGAGGAAGACAACTTTAAGACTTGATTTTATCCCTTAGTAGTTCTGAGATTAGAATTTGTTCTGATGTAATATCACCCTTTGAAAAGTTGCAATGTCAAATTGTTTTGGAAATAAAATCTGTATGTGATGGTCTGTTTGATGCTTTGCTAGATTTAGAAACACCTAAAAGACATACTTCTAATTATACCTGTTAAGGTGTTTCCAGAGTAGTTCATTCAGTGGGGAAGACACCCTCAATATAAACAGCAGCTCACAATATGTTGAGTACAGGGTTAAATATATAAAGAAAACATAGAAAAGGGGTGTTGATCTCTCTGTTTCCTAACAGTAGGCACAATGTGACCATAACCCTCAAGACCTACTGTCACTCATTCCTAGACATGATGCTCTGCATACCCTCAAACTGTAAGCCAAAATAACCTTTCCCTCTTGAAGTTACCTTTGTTAGCTATTTTGTCACAGCAAAGAGAAAAGTTAATAGTTTACTGGGCTTGAAACAAACTATCACAGATACTTTCAAGTTCTCACTTTTAGGTTCTCACTCCTACAAAAAGGAAACTGATACTTATGGTGTAATTTAATTTTGTGTGGAGAGACATATGCAAGCGTCTTATACTACGGAATCTATCTTCAGAGAAAGTATTTTAACTGGTGACAGGAGTTGAGTCTGCACTATGGAATGAATTGAATATTGAAAAATAGAAGGAAATAAAAACCTCTTTTAGCATACAAGGTATTTTAACCACATCTAGACTTGATGGTGCTTTTAATATTGTCCAATTTAGCACTTTAAGTTTCTGAAGTTTGGTGGTAAATACTCACAAAATGTTTTTCTCTTCAAACTCTTTTTTGTCTTTGTTCTACGTTTAATGTTTCATTTCCCTATCTATAAAACTGTAATATGTGTATCAGCGTTTCCTTCTAGGCCATTTGATCAATTGCCTAGCCACTTTTAGATCTCTGTATTTCCTTTGCTCTATCCAATGTTTGGTCTCTCCAGATTTCTAATGACTAGAGTTTCATCCAGTTCTTCCAAAGGTTATCAGTTCCCCCTAAATCATTCTGATGTTAATCCTTCCTGCTGTGGGATTCTGAGCACATATGAAGAGGTCCACTTGGCTGTGTATTTTGAATGGACTGTTCTTTAATCCCCGTGTCTATCCTAAGATAGAGACCCAGAAATTTCTTTCTGTGGATTGCTAAAGGGAAGTCTTTTTTGGTTTTCACAACTAGACCTTAGACCATAGTTTATACTACTGCTATTTGTCACCATCTCTTCTTGCAGACAAGTCCAAGTGGGACTCACAGGACAGACTACAACCTTCAAATACTCTTCACGAGGGCAAAACCACAAAGAGAGGCACCATTATTTCCCCTGTTCTGCCACAGCACTTCTATTAATGCAGCCTCGGGGCTCATCAGCCTTTTTGGCAGTCGCATTACTTTTGACTCCAACTGAGATTATTGTCAGCTAAATGCCTAAGTCTCGTTCACACATGCTGTTGTTCAGTCTTTTCCCCACCACCTCATCCCCATCTTTATGCATTTTTTCTGCATTGTGGTGTGGGACTATACAAACATTCTGACCGCATGTAATTCTACTAGAATTGACCTGTTATTTCTATCTTTTAGCACTTTTTTTCTATATATTTTTGTATCTGCCTTTGGGGTTAGTGGGGAGTCCAGAGATTCTATCACTTGACATTTTCTTTCTCCCCCATACCTTGAATCTACACACATCACAGTCAGTTTGTACTTAATTGATTGTCAAATCTCTTAACCAAGCACAATTTGCAGCAACCCACAGGAAAACCTCTGTGCAAGATGAAGAAGAAACTTGCTTCGAGGAAGACAAAGCTGTTAGCCTATGGTACAAGCTGTGCTGCTCTGTGTCTGGTGTGATAAAGTCCTCCATAGCTATGTGAATCTTGTGTTCTAGCTGAGGACTGGAATGGATATAGAGAATTTAAAAGTCATTGATAATCAGGTAAGCAAAAAGTTATGAGTAGCTTAAAGCAATGTAACTATTTCTAGGCTGTTCACTCAAACTAAATTGCCCATACACATTAAATCCCAAAGAAATTAAAGAGCTCTGAAACCATGGGAGAACAAGAAGTGATAAACATGGTATAATGATTTTGTCACCAAAGACATCACTACCTGCTTAAAATTATGTAAATATTATGATTGCATGCACTGTAAAGTTTTCATGTGAGGTCAGAGAAGAAAAACATATTTGAAGAGAAACCAACCTTCTTGCTTTTTCTTATCCATTGGCCACATTCTCTCCTTTTTCTCAAGCCTTAGACAAATACTAAGTGACCTAAAAAAAATGTTAAAGAAAGGCAAGAGTGTTCCATGCCAGATAGTTTTTATCTTCTTCCTCTAACTGCATCCAAGAAACTAAAAAGGGAAAAGTGGCAAGAGGAGGGAGATAATCAGAGTTGATTGTGAGCCTGGGAAAAGTCTCAACTATGTATTGAGATTCACAAAAATGAAAGACGAAAGATCACAAGAGAGGAAATGAATAGCCATTTTGGCCATTGCCAGTGCTAGGCTCCCCATTCTTCCAGCTGTGGCGGAGGCTTCAGTTTCATCCCTCAGATCTAAGTTAGATGCAAACATCTCAGCTGCTGCTCTTTCTGGTGTTTGCCTTTCTTTAGAATGTCCTAAAGATAGCATTCTAAGTAAACACACGGGCAGGCTGAGGAAATTGCATCAGGGAGGCATAGAACCATCCTTTTTCTAATACCGAAGGCTTTTCCACCTGCAGAGTATAAACTACCCAATATAGAAAAGAATTTTTAAGGGTAGCAGCAGCAACAACAACACTCACTTGACTCTGCTTATGAGATATTGTCTTTCCATCTGCAGGGGACTCAGCAGAGGTGCTCATTGCTGCCTTCTTTAAGGTTTGCCTTTGGCGCATAGCACAGTGCCTGGTTGAATTTGTTGTGTATCTATGGGTGAACTCTCTTCTGAGCCAGGTAGCCTAAACTTTGGCTCTCGTAGATGTGAGCTGCCATCAGTATACAGATGCTACCTGGTGAGAACTTGGTTGTTCCACTCCAGTGCGGCTCTGCTGTCATTTCTCAGGCCTTTCAGGAGTAGGATGAACTGCTCAGTCATTGCCATTATGATAGAACAGGCATAACAGAGTGGGTAGATAGGCAACATTTCCCTAAACCTGAAAGTTTCTCAATCAGCTAATACGGCAGTGTGCCCCAGAGTTTGCATTTTCATATGTTCTCCTGTTGCTGTTCTCCAGCTATTTCTCCACAGACCACATTTTACATAGCAACGCACTCATCTGGCCACTGGAAGTATTGAGAAATAAAACTATTTCATGAACTGGAGAGAAGCCGGCGGGATGTAGGTACCCGGCATGCTGGTATCACCCACACACTCCAAGAACAGGCATTTTCTATTCTTATGATCAGCACCTTCAAGCAAAGACAGAATAAGCTAGGACCAAGAGGAGTTTCTACAGACTTCACAGAAGACAGAACGTAGGTAAAAATTGAGATTAAATGAAAAGTTTTTACTTTCTGTAAAGTTCTCCAGAGGAAAACCAGAAGGTCTATAGTCTCCCTCACTAACTCCTTCTATATCTAAAAACATTATTCAGAACATTCCTGCTAGGAACTTAAGCCCATTTTCCATTGCTAATGAGGCATTCTATATTATACTACCAAGGAGTTGATGTTGGAAAATAAATGTGTCTATGAAGTAACCACATTAAAAAAAAATAAAATTGAAATAAAATAATTAAATGCAGCCAACTGCTTTAAGCAACCATTTCATCACATGGTTAGAAAAGTATTCAAAAGCTGTCCAAGATCTGTTCCCCTCTGTTACTTCTTGCCTATTACTGCACCACAATAAGCTGTATTGGCTGTTCAGTCCACTGTTTCTATGCCTTTCCTGGTTCTGTGGCCAATCCTGAGCTTTTTCAATAGCTAAATGTTCTTTAACCATTCTTTTGGGCTTATCTGGTTTTCTGTTTTTCATATAAATTTCTAAGCACTGAACAAAGTTTGCATTTGACGCATAATAAAAATGGCAATCTTACCAAAAGCAATCTCCGCAGTCAATGCAATGCCCAGCAAAATCCCAACAAAATTCTTCAAAGACCTCGAAAGAATGGTACTCAACTTCATTTGGAAAGGCAAATAAAAAAAAAAAAAAAAAAAAAAAAAACAAAAAAACAGGATGCCGCCAAAACAACGCTGTGCAATAAAAGAACTTCTGGGGACATCACAATCCGTGACTTCAAACTCTACTACAGAGCTACAGTACTGAAAACAGCTTGGTATTGACAAAAGAACAGACAGGAGGACCAATGAAACCGAATAGAAGACCCTGATATCAATCCACACATCTTCAAACACCTGATCTTTGATAAAGAAGCAAAAAATATCAAATGGAAAAAAGAAAGCATATTTAACATGTGGTGCTAGCATAACTAGATGTCAACATGTAGAAGAATGAAACTAGACCCATATCTATCCCCATGCACAAAAGTCAAGTCCAAATGGATCAAAGACCTCAACATAAAGCCAGTCACACTGAACCTTATAGAAGAGAAAGTGGGAAGTACACTCAAACACATTGGCACAGGGAATTGCTTCCTAAATATAACCCCAGAAGCACAGACACTGAGAGAAATAATTAACAAATGAAACCTCCTGAAACAGAAAAGCTTCTGTAAAGCAAATGACACAGTCAACAAGACAAAACGACAGCCTACAGAATGGGAAAAGATCTTCACTAAGCCCACATCAGACAGAAGTCTGAGTTCCAAAATATACAAAGAACTCAAGAAATTGATCACCAAAAGGTCACATAATCCAATTTAAAAAAAAAAAAAATGAAGTACAGACCTAAACAGAGAACTCTCAACAGAAGAATCTAAAATGACTGAAAGTCACTTAAGAAAATGTTCAACATCCTTAGTCATACAGAAATACAAATCAAAACAACTCTGAGATTTTTATCTTACTACTGTAAAAATGGCCAAGATCAAACACACTGATGACAACTTATGCTGGAGAGGTTGCGGGGAAAGGGGAACCACTTCTGCATTGCTGGTTGGAGTGTAAACTGGTACAACCCCTTTGGATATCAGTGTGGCGATTTCTCAGAAAATTAGGAAACAACCATCCTCAAGACCCACTGATACTGCTTTGGGGTATATATCCAAAGGCTGTTCAATTGTACCACATGGACATGTGCTCAACTATGTTCATAGCAGCATTGTTTGTCATAGCCAGAACCTGGAAACAACCTAAATGACCCTCGACTGAAAAATAGATAAGGAAAATGTGGTACATTTACACAATGGAGTACTACACAGCAGAAAAAAGTAATGATATCTTGAAATTTTCAGGAAAATAGATGGAACTACATAACATCATTTTGAGTGAGGTAACCTAGATTTAGAAAGAAAATTATCACATGTACTCACTCAAAAGTGGTTTTTAAACATAAAGCATAGAAACCAGTCCACAAATCACAATCCCAGAAAACCTAGACAACAATGAGGACTCTGAGACAGACATACATGGATCTAATCTACATGGGAAGTAGAAAAAGAAAAGATCTCCTGAATAAATTGGGAGCATGGGGACCCTGGAAGAGGGTTGAAGGGGAGGACAGAGGCAGGGAGGGGAGCAGAGAAAATGTAGAACTCAATAAAAAGCAATAAAAATTAAAAATAAAAGTATATACAACAATCTAAAAAACGAAGACACTGCCTCACATAAGATGGACAGTAAGGATCCATAGCCCGGCTTGTTCTCTCATCTTCATATGTATTCTTCAGCATGTGTATATCCACATGCACAGTTAAATGCATAAACACACACATTGTGTATATACATATACACAAGAGATTAGTAGTCAAATTAAGCTCCCATATATCATTGTCATTTTCATTGTAGTAGATATATTTCTAGGAAATAAATGATAACAGATTTTTGGAAAAAGAAATTTTATTCAATTACCTTAAGCTGTTTCTCAAACAATTTTTAATAGTTAAATGCGTATTTCCACAGATTATTTAGCACACAGCACACATGCATGCACGCATATACATCGAGATGAGAGGAAACTCCCACACAGCCGAATCACACCGTATGTGATTCTGGTGCCCTCTGATACTTTTTATTTTCTTCTATTTTGCTTCTGACAATGTGGTAATAATAAATAAGCTCAGCATTCAGGAAATTTCACAAAAAGTTCTCATTTTTTTTGGTGATACCAAAGTAAGAGATCCTGATGTTGTAAAGAAATCCTATAGTAATGATCATTAGTTCTCTGATATATTTATGGTCCTCTAATTTATCTGAACTATATTTTGCTATTGCTGTAATGGAGGCTGTAAATCTAATGCTCCCATCTGTTTGGTTCCTGCGTAGCTGAGGGCTGCTACAAAATACATGTTGCACTTGCAGACAGTGAAATATTAAGAAACATTGTGATTGGCTAAGGCACAGTTTTAAATGACACTGTGGCTTGTGTACTTTGGTACCATAGTGTCACTGTCCCTACTACCTTTGCACATCAGTTCCCTAGGCCTTAGATATACTTAGCTTTAATATATTAGATCCCTTCTAGGGGAACTCTTGAAAGTGTCTCTAGCAATCTTTAATTCAGATGATTAAAAATTTAAGAGAAACCCTTGTACCAGCTGTTAAATAGTGTTTATAAGTTGTTATTCTGAGTTCAAAACCAAGCAAATTGAAGGTTAGGTTAACAGAATCATTCAGTAGAACCACACTAAGCTATGGCAACGGGAACCCTAGGCTAGGTGATCTGTTTATTACATGCTCGTTTGCAAAAGATAAGCTAAGAATGAACAAACGTATTTGACTGAAAACCTTACTTTCTAATTTGACTTTTTACCTACTATCTACAGCAGATCTTAAAAAGGAAAGTAAATAAAGCTAACTGGGGTGTTTATTGGTTTGCTTACTTTTAAGTGAGAAGATGTTTTAAGGATAAGAGAAAATTGACACAAAGTGTTTTGTTAATTTTAACTAGGAAACTGAGATTTGATTTCCTATTTGCAGAGATTAACCTTTGTGAATAAATTTTGCGTGTCCAAAGAAATTTTTTTTGCTTCTTCAAAGGTCACTGTGCTCTCATGCCCATTTGGGGAAACATTATAAACTAAAATGTATCCCCATTGATACTGCTGATCATGAGTAATTTCTACAAGCATCTGATGAGAACTCATCACTAACCATCAAATGACTCCTTCACAAAAATAAAATAACCTAACTCACAAGACAAATACCTGAGAGCTAATAATGGCTCCGGTTTAGACATCGAGGCCCCTTTCCATAAGATTTTGTTTCTAAGATTGTATATAAAATGATGAGGGCCGGGCGGTGGTGGCGCACGCCTTTAATCCCAGCACTCGGGAGGCAGAGGCAGGCGGATCTCTGTGAGTTCGAGACCAGCCTGGTCTACAGAGCTAGTTCCAGGACAGGCTCCAAAACCACAGAGAAACCCTGTCTCGAAAAACAAAACAAAAAAAAATAAAATAAAAAATAAAGATAAAATGATGAGGGATGGTATAGCCTTATTATTGATTGACAGGAGACTGAGGTAAAGGAGGAAAAAATTACAAAATATCTTCTTCTCCTCATTTTCTTCCTCATTCCTCTGCTTATTCTTTTTAATTTTCTTTTAAGGCAGGTTCTTGCTAAGTTGTCCATCCAACCTTAGGCTCCCAGGTAGCTAGAATTACAGGTGTGTACCACTGCACCAGGTAAAATATCTTTCTTTTTTTTTTTTTTTTTTTTTTTTTTTTTGGTTTTTTGAGACAGGGTTTCTCTGTGGTTTTGGAGCCTGTCCTGGAACTAGCTCTTGTAGACCAGGCTGGTCTCGAACTCACAGAGATCCGCCTGCCTCTGCCTCCCGAGTGCTGGGATTAAAGGCGTGCGCCACCACCGCCCGGCTTAAATATCTTTCTTTAATGAACTTGAGATGCTGTTTTCCCACGAGAACTACTTCTTGCACTGGAAGTGGCAAATACTTCAAAGCAAGTGATGAAAACAATGCAGATCATTAATGTCGGCTTAAGTAAAATAAAATCATCCCAGAGACGTGCAGGCAGCTCTGCAAAGAGCAGGAGATACTTCTAAAGATGTTCAACTTAGTTTCAAAAGAATGGGATAGGCATCATAAAAAGCCGAGCTTTTGCTTAAAATGCATATTAAAAAGAGAATGTCCTTGTCAGAATGCTGATCCAACTTTTGAACAGTTCCAACAGATATCCTAACCAGAGTTAAACAACAACACATGTTCAGTGAATCAACGTGAGCAGGTACGGTATACAGCAACTTTGCAAAACTAGTTAGTATGACTTTCTGATTGGCCCTTTTTCTACGGAGGCCTGATTCCCAGGCATATTTGTAACAGAATGTCCTCTTGAGCCAGGAAAGGGTCTGTGTGAAGTGGCTCTGCTAATACAGTGCCTGGGATAAAGTGCTACAGTTATTATGAAGCATTTGTCTTCCAGTTGTTGGATTCAGAGACTTCTGTTCATTTTCAGCTTTTCTCAGATCAGCATAAGAGATTCTGATTTATCAAACACAGGTGACGATCAATATTAAAAACTATGCAACCAGAAGAGCCTAGTTTCTGTCCTCAAATCACTCCATTTATTGTGTGAATATTGGCACATCTGTAAACCTCTCTGATCTTCAGTTTTTAAATCATTAAAGCCAAGATGACAGCTCATGATATTACAGCGAATTTGAATGAAGTAATACATATAATGTTTGCCACATTGCACTGACTCACTATGTTATTTATTAGTTCATTTTTTTCTTCAAATGTGAACCTCACAGCAATAATTTTCCCTTCCAGTGGAGAGAAATCCTTGAAAAACATAAAATCTTCTAAATAATACTTCAATCTTCTAAACATTAAGCACTAGGCACTATGAAAGGAAGGGGCTGTTTTGGTTTGTTTTTTTTTTTCTTTTTGTTTTTTCAGTATCACATTTCAACAGAAAGACAGAAGTATGTTGTGACACACTGACAATCAAAAAGTACTCAGGAAGCATCTGAACAGAACACATGAACATTCCATCTTTCTGGTTGGATAGCCCAGGAGGTAGGATACATAGCCATTAAATGTTCGTCAGAATAATACATGGTTCTATAGACAGCAACTGGTGTAGGGGGAAGTGAACAGTCATGGTGACCAAGACATTGAAAAGAACAGAAATATTTATGGGAAGAATCCGGGAAGGTGACAGCATTCAGTATGAAAATATCCAAAGCAAGGTGGTAGTGGCGCACACCTTTAATAAACTTGGGAAGCATAGGCAGAGGGATCTCTTGAATTTGGGATGAGCCTTGTCTATAAGATCTAGTTCCAGATCTAGCCGGGAGGTCATGGCACACGCCTTTAATCCCAGCATTTGGGAGGCAGAGGGAGGCAGATCTCTGTGAGTTTGAGGCCAGCCTGGTCTACGACAGCTAGTTCCAGGACAGGCACCAAAAAATTACAGAGAAATTCTGTCTAAAAAAAAAAAGAAAGAAAAGAAAAGAAAAAGAAAAAAAAAGCCAAGAGTACTGTGTTCCTATAGGTGAACTGGCAGAACAAAGGACCCATGCAGAGGTGTGCAGCTATATTTGTTGACCAATGAAGACAAAAATGAAATGACTAAAGAAAAGAGGTCACAAGCAGTGAGGAAGACCAAGACTAACATTCTAGAACTCTGCAGAAACAACCTTTACAGTGGATGAAGCGGCAAGCAAGTGTTTGAAGATACCTAATAAACAACAATGTACTTAGAATTAAGATGGAAGCTCTGCCTCTGAATATGGGAGCCAGTTAAGTAGCTTGATCTGTTGGGGGACCCCTGGCAGTCGCACCAGGACCTATCCCCATGAATGAAGTTGTTTTTTGGAACCCATTCCCTATGGTGGGATACCGTGCTCAGCTTTAATACAGGTGGGGAAAGGATTTGTCCTACCTCATTTTGGTATCCCTGACCTTTTGGAATTCCCCAGGAAGGCCTTAGACCTTCTGGACCATGGGTGGGGGATTAGAAGGGGTGAGATGGGGAGCTGGAGAATGGGAGGGAGGGGGAACCGAGATTGGTATGCAAAATAAAATGTAAATATTTTTAATACAAAGATGAAAAAAAGATGGAAGCTCTGGAACTCTTAAGGCTCAGAAGTTGTGGGCCTTATTTTGAGCCCACTTAAATAATCCAAGGGGGATATCAGATAGCTATCTGAGGTTTTGGGCTGATTATCTTTGAGAATCTAAATAAATAATATATTAGTATGGAATAGATGTAGGCTTTCTGGGAGAGGCGAAAGAGAGACTGCATCCTGAGTGTTTAGCAAGATGGCACAATCATGAATTGAGCTGGAAAATGCAATGAGAATATAAATTTCAGAAGGCAATATGAAAATTGAGTTTTCTATGTTAACTCTGAAATATTCAATAAAAACTATTAATAACCATGCACAAATACAGGATGAAATTCATGGATCAAAGCTTAACTGGAAAATTAAATGTGGGACTTTTTAACTGGAAATTTCATAATGCCAATGCTACTACTAAAATCATGAAACACAGTGAGAGCCTGCTATAGAAGTAGTCTTGGGTAGGGGCATACAGCCCCACTCCCCACCACCTAGAGGCCAGCTATGTGTGGTTTGGCTCAGGTACTAGATGCTCAAGAGACATAGGTACATCAGGTCTACCCAAAACTGTGGGATGTTTTGCGACACGAAACCTACCCTGAAGCTTCCTAACATCACCAGAGATCTTTCAGTCTCCCAAGAAACACCTAGAAGCCCCATCTCTTCAAAGGATGCTTCATTAACTAAATTCATCTTCTGGAATTTCAGAACCCTTGTTCGTTTTTATTTTCTGTATTGCACGGGTCTCTATCAGCCATTGTTAGCAGACTACAAATATATGGATTCCCATCAACATTATTGTCATTGTTAGGATTTTATTGCTGTGAAGAGACACCATGACTACAGAAACTCTTATAAAGAAAAACACTAAATTAAGGCTGGCTTACAGTTTCAGAGGTTCAGTCCATTACACATCATGGCAGGAAGCATGGCAGTGTGCAGGCACTGGAGCAGGAGCTAAGAGTTCTACATTTGGATGCAAAAGCATCAGAAGAGACCTGTGTCCCACACTGGGCATAGCTTGAGCATATACCTCAGTACCCACCTCCACAGTGGCACACTTCCTCCAGCAAGGCCACACCTCCTAACAGTGCCACTCCCTATGGGCCACCCATTCAAACACATGAGTCTTTTGGGGCCATACCTATTCAAATTCCAACACCATTATAGTTAAATTATGTAATAATGTAATAAAATCAGCATGTCCCGGTAATATTCTTCTATGTTATTTCATGTGAAGTCTTGGAAAGAAGTTCAACTCCACCAGTCTTAATTTCTAGATGAGGACATTAAAATGAGAGGAGCTATTGCTTAAGGTCGCTATAAAATTGAAGAATTAAATTTCAGTAATCAGATCTCAACAACTCCAAACCTTGACAATTTGTATAGGTATGTATCTTCCTAGTACTCATTTTATAGGGCCCTAGTATATAGTAAATAATATGCATGAGTTTTACTTAAATAGAAAAATAATTAACTCATGTTCTTTTGATTCCTTTTGGCAGTCGCAGTGAAATTTTTACTAACAGAAATTAATTGGCACATTTAATTGGGATTTTATTCATTTCTTTCTATAGTTTTCTTTTAGTGAATGTGGAAAAATCACAAGAAACAGGCTTTGCTTGAATTTAATCTACATTGAGCATATGGCTGAGATACTTCCTTGAGGTCAATATACATTCAGGATACCTCGAGCACCTCTGAGATAGCTGAGAAATTACGATCACAGAGAGGACATGAGGAGCATATACTCTTGGACTTTAAAAGAAGGATATGTGTTTTATTACTTGGCAATTAACTTCAGAACCTTCTTGAAATAATGTTTTCAGATAAATTTAATAATATGAACCAAAGCACACATTTGTGTTAAGCCTTTGCAGACATGAATACCATGGTATCTTATTTCCGGTATGGCAGATGCTGGTCTGTGTCCCTTTAATCTGCAGACTTTGTTTTGTGATCTGCCTGATGGCCTGTGAACTCTGTCTTCATCTGTAGGTCTGAAGGACCAATTTGCAGATCCAGGACAGTGACTTTACACACATATGACAGTCTAGGCATACCGTGTATGAACACAGATGACTATGTTTTCATTTATTCTACATCTAATGTTAGGAGACTAACTCTACCAGCTAGCAGGTAGTGACGACTCCATATCCCAGCTCTTTCACTTCTTCAAAGCATCATTTTCATGCATGTGTTCTTTATATACTCAAGAGGTTCTCTACATAAGTACACTCCAGCCATGCGCTGGGGTAGCTGGTTTAATAATCCTTCTTGCACTTCCCTAGTAAAATGCTTACTTTCATGCTTTTTATATCAAGTTTGGCTTCTAGTGGAAGGCAGACAATGTCGCCAAATTTTGGTTACTTGCATTTCCACTGCAGTAGTGAGGCCTTCTGGACTTAGAGAAGCGGCAGCATGTGTTTCTCTTCCCCTAATTCTCACCTCTTCACCCACAATGCGCCCTACTTAACTGCTTTTGTATGTGCCTTATTGTAGAAGATTTAATTTGATTATCTGATATTTCACGTAAGTCCTATATCTGGGGATACTAAGACAGCAAACTGATATATAATCAACTACCACTATTCTATCTCTTGGTGCACTTGTATACCAGAAAAAAAAATTCTTATTCATAAAGGTAGAAATCTGAACAAACCTGAGATAAACAAGGTGACATGGTGAAGACATTTAAGACTCTAGAAAATGACAAAGATATTTAAAGCTATTAGACTATGAATTAACTTTCATAAAATACTCCATATACTATGGAGTATTGACCTTTCCTCCAATTGTGTTATTTACGGAGTGGTTCGGCATATATACTAATGAGAAAGAATAAAAATGTACATTGTGCCAAAGCCTTTCCTCACTGTGACCTAATTTCTGAATAATCAAGTTTTTATCAGGACTCCTGGTATCTATAAAATTTAAACAAAAATCTAATCTAAATGATTCTCAAAAGACTCTTCCACTTTAATTTCATATGGTCATTTTGCTTCACTTCTAAGTCAATCCAAAGTTATTAAGGACAGCGTTGACTGAAGATATATCATTCTTCAATGACAAGCCACTAGGATAATTGTCTTAAGAAACCTGATATTTCTTCTACAGTAGAAAGTTTGTTTTAAGTGTTGCTTGCTAGCTAGTCTTCCAGCAGAGAATGACCCCTTCACTTGTGTATTTTAAGAACCCTGTTATTTTACATTAGTTTTCAAAGAAAATAAGTTGCCCTAAAATTTATAACCATTTGAAACATCAAATGTGTTTCCACACGATGCAATTTAGCTTCAAAATCAGTTATAAGTCTTAGAAACCCCTCAGTGTCAGTCAGTACACTGGGTCGAATGTGTGTTTTTAGATACGAGGTAAACAATTTACTTTAGTAACAAGGAAGCATTAGTTAAGATTTTATTAGAATTCTAAAAATGAATAATACGCCCAGCCCATGCCTGCTGTAATTGCTAAAATAAACTTGCAGCTCACACTGTGGTGGCTTTAAGTAATCTCTTCTCTCATTCCCTCAGCTGTATGGGGCAGCAGCTGGCCGGGTTTCCAACACCCTGGGTATGTTTACTGCAGCCATGTAACTTTGTCTCCAAGGGCTGAGGCTGTTGCTAGGGCCTGGACCACACCTTCTCTCCTGCTTACCTAAAGTCCATCAGTCATGGTTTCATAATTGGGCACTTTGAACCGCGTCAACATAGAGACACAGACAAAAATACACTTTCTGTTGCTACAGGTGTTGCAGTCTCTGCTCCTGTGGTGACAAATCATCATTCCATTGGAATCAAATGATATACTTTAAAAAACAATGTCCTGGCCTTGCTGAGACTGCTCATATAAGGCCATGAAGGTCTACACAGCAAGGATTGCACAATAACCCATTAAAATAAACATTTGCAACCACAGATAGCTGGACTGAAATCCTGCTCTGATACAAATAACATCTGGACAACTTTTGTTTGCATCTTCCAGCATAAAAAACCCTTGAGAAAAAATAGAAGGCAAGAGAGAAGACAAAAGACCTCTAAAGGTTTTATTATGCTATGGGTGTGGTTCCATAAATATGAGGGGGGTTCAGGCTTGGGTTGCCAAAACTGAATTTAAACAGCATGTTGTTTTTAAAAAATTGTAACACTGGTGAGGAACAATTCCGTTTTCTTACATAATTAATCCAGTGTGAAATAGAGTGACTGGAAAACATCCAGTGGTTTAAAAATAACTCAATTATTTATAAGTTACACAGAGCTATAGGATTCCACAGAAAAGAAGAAAGTGGAGCATCTTGGTACCAAGCACATTGTGCAGATTTGGCCCAGGCTTGCAGACATCAGCAACACTAATCTATCAGTACAAGCCTACACAGAGGCCAAGAATACTGGAATTTACTTGGATTATAGGCAAGGCTTGTGGGAAGGAAAGGGTTTCCTTCTTTGAAATGCACATATAGCTGCTACATATTAGTGTCATGTTACTAATCCTGAATGAACTGACTAATGTGTAGGAAAGAGGAATAGAAGAAACAGCGGAGGAGGCTAGGAGGAGGCCTGGAAGAGAAAGAAAAAGTGAACAGATTCCATTAAACGCTCAGCAAAGGCCATGATTCACACACCACAATGAATGGACTCTAATTTCTTTGATAGGAAGCAAAATAATTACAAGTTGAAAACTACTAGCAGATATTATATTCAATATAAAGATAAAAGAGTTATCCATAAATAAACCCTTCATGTTTCAGGCAGACTCGCAGCTAACAACTATATATTTGTGTCAGCTCCAGCTGGCCATAAAGAAAGCAGTAAAAGTTTGTATTTAGTAATATTAAAATCTTGCAAAATGTTTCACAATTATCTCCAGGGTATTTTGGCCTTTCCTCTACTCAGAGGGGCCTTGTGAAAACTGGCAATAGTCTCACAGACCAAGCCAGGAGTTAGGAGACCTAAGGTCTTTTTTTAATATGCTAGGTGGGTCTTACCAAATCATTTGATTCTTAAATGCATTTTTTATGTAAAATAAAGAAAAGAGGAAAAAAATAAAAGTAGACCTCATTTTTTTCTCTAGTTCAAATCATTTATTGTAAGCATAGTGTGTTTAAACTGTATTTATTTCCTTTAGCCTTGGAAACAAAAGAAAATATGAGACACAATTATCTCATTTGTTTACAAGGCCAAGCAAGCACAATTTTGATGTGCTAATGCCCATGAAAACAACAATAGATGTCAGCTATTTAAACAAATCAGTAACCTTAAGGAAGAAAAGCATTTTGAGAAAGAAGTTCTATATTTATGAGTATTAGTTGTTTGAAGAATTTCAGTATTCCACACCAAAATAACCCTGTTTCTTGATGAGTTATGACAATAAAAACCTTGGTGAGATGCTGTTCCAGATCTAGGATATTGTAGTTGTGTCCAACTACTGTTAGCAAAGTTTGGCTATAGTCAATAAATGTAAAACTACAAGATTGCCGCAGGGAAACTTGTTCAAACCTTTGGTCTAAGGATAAGAAAGTCTGTGATTCCCTTGCTCCCTAGCTCAAAGGTTGGATTCCTTTTCGATACTTTCTTGGGTTTCATGTATTAAATGAGTGACCCTGCCTGAACACCAGTGGTCTCTGCTCTTATGTTTATCCTAGATTCCTCTCTCTCTCTCTGTCCTGTAAAGGAACAAGTAGGCCATGGCTACCCCACTATCACTGACTGCACTGGGCAACACAATCCTTCTAGAAGTAAGGTAGAATAATTCCTGTAGACTAGCTCAGCCTGCTGTGGATGTGTGTGAGACAGGAAAGTCCACCATTGGTGTTAACGCTCAGGGATGTCTGTGTGAGCAGGACATCCAGTTGCTCCACTCATTTAACATACTCCTGTCTTATATCTACTTCCTCAAGATCTCACTGTGGCCAATGATATCATATAGGAAAGCACCCTTATAGTACATTTTTTCTTGGGAGAGGTAGACAATGGTATGTAGGCATTCCTGACTTTTCTAAGGAAAGTGAAATGGCTTTCATGAGCATAATTCACATGGCATGTATCTGTAAAGAAACCAGCAGTTCTTTTCGGTGAGGGAGAAGATAAAAGGTTCTTGCAAAGACTGTAATGTGGTGGGGGCAGTGTTAGTTCGTATGAGTTGAGAATAAAATCAAGACAAGATTTGTGTGAGAGGCAAAGGGATACCGGCAGGGAATAGATTACAAATGATGCTAAGTAATGAGGTTTGTTCTTAAAGCAAATGCAGAAATAGAAGACTTATATACACTGTGAAGAAATTGGCTACAAAAGCATCA
The DNA here is from genome assembly GCF_018167655.1 of Microtus oregoni. NCBI lineage: Eukaryota > Metazoa > Chordata > Mammalia > Rodentia > Cricetidae > Microtus > Microtus oregoni. The sequence continues at coordinate 1,209,691 of NW_024543084.1, forward strand.
GGAAAGACTTCCCACTGCTTTTGAAGAAAGGAATAGGTACTAAGTTTTGTGCTATTTCCTGTCCCACCCAAGCACCTATCCTTGACTTCTCTTCTGCTCATAATTTGCCAGCATAGTTTGTCTCCCAGAGAAGACACCAAGACACCAATTGCTCTCTCACCCCAACAAAAATATCCCAAAATCCCTGAATTATACAAATAAAGTCTAACCAGTGAATCCACGGATGACTTTCTATGAGGAAAGTGGGTGGTGAGTTAGGTATCGACATGGATCACTCAAAACCTGCTACTATCGTCTCTGTGCTTTGCAGAGGAGGAATGCTTGCCAGAATTGTTAAGTATTTGTAGTTACACACTTAGTGTTCCTGTGAAAACAAACTTCCTGGCACTTTGCAGGAGCCGCAATGGTTCTTCAAAAAATAAATAGAAAGAGTAGAGATGATTCCCAGATGAAATGGAAGCATTAGGACCAATGTGGACCACCTGGAATTCTTTAAACCTTTGTATTCAACAACAGCTCTTTGCACGCTCTGTGGCCTGTACTTCCGAAATCCCTCAAGAGATAGCAGTCTGGACACTACCCCTTTGTTTCAAGGGTTTCCCTGCCCTTACAAATGAATCCCCACCTGTAGTCTCAAGCTTCTGTTTATGAAATCCCAACTGTTGTTTAAGTCTTTGGGTTTTCAATGGAAAACATTCTGTAACTTGGGGATGTGGAAGAGGAAAAGAATGGATGAGTCAGACAATCCTTTTCTTTACATATATCTTTAAAGACAAAATGCGAAAGAAAATGATTTCATTTTCCTGGAGGTAGAAGAATAAACTATACAACGTTTTTCTTTAAGAAAAATGATAAAGGGCAGTAGAGATATTCAATAGCTTTCATAAACATTTGTTCATTTCATACACGATGCGCTATAGCGCCACCAAATAGAAGGTTAAAAGGACCAAGATAATTACTGGGCAACATTTTGCTAAGCTCCTAGGGATAACTGTAAGCATGCAAAGTTTGTTACACAAAGAAAAGAGGAACACACATTCAAACTGGAATTTCTCTCATCAAACTAAATTGACCTGAACTCTAATCCATTTTTTTTTACAACAAATGATATCTTCGATCTACAGTTAGTCAACCACATAATTGCCATTTCTCCCAGTCCGTCATCTAGTAAAATCTTGACTCATTGTGGGAGAAAACTCTGACCTACTCTTTCCTGTGCCCTTCGTGAGATGCAGCTGAGGAGGCCATGGCACAAAGAGAGTGATTACTTGACAATCTTGAGAATCCACTTCCAGCCAAGAGGCAGACCATCCTTATTCTTGTGACCAAAAGAAACAAATTAACACACAAAACTGGGCAAAACATATGAAGTAAGTGTTCTCTTTTTTGAACACAAGGTCACAATGGACAGTGGTATCTTTTAGGGAGGCAGGCAGACAGGGGCATAAGTGCCACAATTGCCCAAAGTTAATGCTAAGGGAGTATTTACACAACAATATCTAAGTAAGGGAATGCAGACCACTACAGTAAATGAAGAGGATGAGGATGAAAGACTTGACCTTACACCTTGACTAGATTCTGAAAAGAGCATCCACAAGGAATGAACTACATAGAAAATGTGCAGGCCTCAGGGAATGAACTCTAAGAACCTGAACCTGGTCAAAAAAGAAAGAGCAAAAGATTCTCAGATACAGCTCTGAGCACATTCACAGCAGACAAAAGTGCTTGTCCCTTATTGCTAAACTGAAAAATAACCTGAATTTTGTAATTCATGGGGTAGTGTACTGAGGGCATGCCTCAGAATCTCTTCTGAGTGGTAGAAATAACCAGTAGCAGCCTAAGCACTCCATCAGCACATGCTAACAAATTCCAAGAGCAAGGTACCAAAGAATCATTGAGTTCTTGTGATTTGTGTTTCTCAGAATAAAGTTCTCAAAAATGTGAAGAAACACAAAAGTATTTGACACCCAGTAAAATGAATCTCACAATGTCTGGCATCTCATCAAACATTAACAGTAATGCCAAGAAAGCAAGAAAATATGGTGTGTGATAAAGATAAAATTTGAGTGGACCAACACAAAACTCCATGGTGATTGAATGTGTGACAGAATGAGAAGATAAAGACATCAATAAAAATTTATAATTGTATTTGAGAGGCAGAAAAAAATAATTTCTTTTAAAATACCAAAACCCAAACTGTAAAAGTACAAGCTTTATCATCTGGAAGAAAATCCCACTGCATGGGGTAAACGCATGAAAGAGTTAAATAATAAAAATAATTATCATGAAGATATGATGATAAAATAAGACAAAACAAAGAAAAAACTTGAAAGAACCAAACATGACTCCAGAAGACAAGCAGGGTGAGTCAGCTATGGATCTACTCAGAATGACTCATTAGCTGTACAAATCGCTGGAGTATCTAAAGAGTTAAAAAAAAAAAGAATTATTAAGAGAGTAGTATTCGGGAGGAATGTAGCTGAAAGTTCTCAACTGAGGAAACCCAATAACCTAAATGTCTAAGAAACAGACAAACCATAAGCACCAGAAACTATAAAGCCAGCCCCAGACCTCATGAATCCCCATCACTCAGGACAGAGAGAAAGGGAAAACGCTCAAATCATCCATAATTTTGTTTTAATTTTTAAAATGAATGATGTTAGATGAAGAGAGGCAAGGGCAAGTGTGCTGAAAAGAATATAACCAAAAGTGTTGATCACTTTCTAACGATAATATCACCAGCTTAACTAAGAAAGTATGACAATCCCAAACTTTGGTGTTATAAGTAACAAAGTCTTAAGTACCTGAAACAAAAAAAGAAAAGAAAAAGATTAGTCACATGCAAAAGTAACTAAATTGAGAGAAGAAGGCATGCTTTGCCATTTTTACTATGAAGCTAGCCTCAACTTAAAACAGACATTAGTGTCATTACAAGACAGTTTAGTTTTGAGCCCTTCTCTATTATAACATGAACGCAGAAAGTATGAATGAAATATAAGTAAGTCAGATGACAGAATATAAAATCATAATGCCACATCATCACCAACAGGGCCTTTGTTAAGTGATGTGTGGCTAGTCACCTTTTAATAATCAAACCATGTAAAATACCACATTAATATTTAAACAAGAAAAATTCTGATCTCCCTCTTTCTCAAAAACATGTGTATGTACACAAATACACACACACACACACACACACACACACACACACACACATAAACGCAAAGAGAGAGAGAGAGAGACAGAGAGAGAGTAAAGCCACAAAATACAAAGTTCATTTCAGATTAAAATTTTAGTAATCTGTCATTAGGTTGACAGATCCAAAGCAAAAAATTGAGTCAAGAGAAATGGTAGAGTTAAGTTCTTTGATTAGGAAAAGGATAAAATCTTTGTTCTTGTCACTTCTAAAGTGCAAATTCACCAGCACTTTAATACACCAAACAGGAATAAAATCATTTAACTTAGAAGCAAGGAACTAAACCTACTTTTGGTCTCAGATAAAGGAAATGATATAAAAATTCTAAAAGGAACTCCTAAGTGTGTAAACTAAGGCTTAGAACTCCAGGGAATGTAATGCATTAATTACCACTGAACAATGCAAAATTTGCAAAACAAAATACGTACAGAAGTGAGGTCATAGCTCAGAGATAGAACTCTTTCTTAGCACATGTTATACCCTGTGTTAGATTCAAAGTTCAAAACCTCATAACATAGACATATGAAATTCTTAGGGAAAAAAAAATCTGTCAAAAGTGTGACAGCTGTACCATAGAGACTATAGAATGATGCTGACTAAAGAGGCTTTGCAAGGTGGAAACATGAAATGTTCACTGGTTAGGAAAGTCAACATTAAAGTATCAAATTATCATACTAATCTATAGATCTAGTGTAATCTAAAACAAAATCCAAGAGGTTAATTACAATACCATATGGAAATGTAGGAGGTCTAGAATAGCCAAAACATTACTATAAAAGGATAACAATTTTTAGAGCAACAAAACCTAGAATCAAACCAGTGTGCCTCGGCAGCAAGAGGAAGAGAAGAATATTGTTATAAAAAGAGACAAATTGACAAATGCTACAAAATATAAATAAATTTATTGGACAGAGTTTAACAGATTAGGCTAAAACAGTTACTAATTAGCAAGAAAAAGTTCAGCAATTCTTATCTTAATCCATAGATTATAAAATAATATAAAACTAAAAACGTTTAGAAGAAAGTCTATGTGACATGAGATTTGGAAAATAACTTTGGACTATAACACTAGCAGCATGGTTCAAGAAGGAAACAAAACCAAAAATATCAATTAATATCATTAAAATGTAGTCTTCTCCACATATATTGATAGTATTAAGATATCGAGAAGAAATTTGCATAATGAGAGAGTGTAAGCACCAAACACGAATCTGTTCTTGTTCAGAATATGTGAATAATCCTTGAGTACTCAGCAATAAAAACCAAAGAACCCACATTAACGACCAAAAATTAAATAAATAGCAAAACAGTATAATTAACAGATTTTCAATATAATCGTTAATGAAATTAAAAATAAAGCAAGAATGTTTTTAATAAACATTGTGTTAATCACAAAACTCAATGGATAAAGTTGAAGTCAATGACCACAACAAGTGTTGATGAGGCTTTGGAGGGACTAGAACTCTTACATCTGCTAATGGACCTTACTTGAGATCTGACACAGCTATGTAGTCTCTCTCTCTCTCTCTCTCTCTCTCTCTCTCTCTCTCTCTCTCTCACCACTTTTACTTATTTACTTAAGGTAAGCTTCCATGCATGTATTCACCACAGCTTTACTTGTAGTAACTCAAACTAGATACCACCTAAAAGCTACAAACAGAAATACACTAGAGTACAATAAAGATATAGAATAAATGGTTACCAAATAACAAAAGGAATTATTGGTTGAATTCTACTGAATTTCAATATGGTTTTGGTGATGGAAGAAAATGAGATATTATGTTCTAGAACATTCATATTAATCTATAGCAAAAGGAGGGTGATTGCCTAGAAATAGTAATATCAGAGGAAGAACTAGAGAGAGACATTAGAAAATTGAAGGTCAGGACTTATGCATAATAGCGGGAGTATCATTGGTGCTCATATGTAAAAATCATCAAATTTTATATTTTGTACTACATTTTAATTCTATCTCAATATCTCTGTTAAAAGATAAACATGAACATTATCATTTCAGAAAGCTTAACAAATACTTGAATATGAATGCTTAGAGTCCAAAGATTTGCTTTCTACATTTTCTCAAATAATCTTAAATATTATGGATCATTATGATAAATTTAAAAGTTATACCCACACATATATGCCTAATAATATTATATGTAAATAAATTTGGAGCATAATAATTATAGTTTATGATACTAACCACAGTTATTTGTACAATTTTTTATGGTGAGCTGTCAATAAACATTTCTTTTTCTTTTTAATCACTTCCTTGAAGACAAAAGAGATCCAAGGATTCAGATTAGATGTAACCCAAATGTTATCATGAGTCAAATGATATTGTGTGATCTGATTTAATGGTGGCTATTTCATAGGCTTAGTCTTTTGAATTACATTAGACAACCATACTGGGCTACCTTACAAAGAAATGCCTGATCTAAGGGTGAGTGCTGACCTACCTACATTTATTAGTGTTTCTCACACCGCCTGATCCATAGGAAATTTTAGGCCCAAAAACTCAGGCTAAGAAGTGGGAGACATGTCTGCAGAAAAATTTTCTCTTTCTGTTGGATTTTTAAGTGTATTTTGCCTTGACTAACTTCAAATATTGATTGTTACAAAGTGGACTGGCACTGTAATGATTGACTGATTGTAATGTATTACATACAATGAATTTTGAATACCACAGAACTAATTGAATAAGTGAAGGGAAATATTAATATTGAATTAATGGGGATGATCTGAGTGAATTAAACACAGCGGGCCAAATTCTGCCCCTGGATATGCATGCACAATTTCCATTGACTTCAATGGGGGTTTTGTTGTGTGTATCCAAGGGCAGAATCCAGCTTAATGAATTTTTTAATTGTTTTTAAATGGTGAATGAATTGGTTAAAGTGCAAAGCATCAGAGATGACTTTGTAGAAATTGCATATATCCCTGGGATATTTAAGTATGCCAGACATACATGCACATAATCTTATATCTATGAACCACTACAAATGCCATATTTTAGTTTGCAGAAAGGAATATTAAAAAATAAAAGCATTGCTGTTATATTTTCTTTACAAAAGAACAACCATCCCTTCAGATTTCTTTCTTTAGACAAAAATAACAAAAATGTTGATTTAATAATGAAAACCTAAAATAAATCTGAAACTCTGTATGGAGGAATTTATCCATATCCTCATAAAAGTCCTTTCTCAGAAATCTAAACCACTCAGATGATCCCACCCCTCTACTCTTTATGTCTTCAACTTTCACTAGAAAATATTTTGTCAAGTATTATAAATGGCAATGCTTATTATTTGATCATATATGATTGACATATCAGCTTGGTTTCTAAAAAGAAAAGGAAATCTTTCCAATAAATTCATAGGTTATCAATCCATAATCTAAGATATGATTTTTCCCTGATTGATTTAATCTTTGAGATAGGTCAGTCCTTCTTTACATCAACATATTTGGGATTCTGAGCAGAGAAATCAGTGCCACAGTCATGAAGCTTTCAACAACTATGCAAAAACATTGTCCCTTAATGTGAGCTTAATATTTAAGGATAATATAGTGTGATATATATTAAACGAGGAAAAGATATGTGTGTGTGTGTGTGTGTGTGTGTGTGTGTGTATGTGTGTATGGGTGAAGGTTTGAAAAGCTCTCCTACATAATAACAATAAAACAAAATATTGAAATATTGAGAGAGCATGTAATACCAAATTGGCCACTTTCTTTTTCATAACACCGAAGAGGGAGTTCCCGTAAGTCCCTGCCACACCCCATCATCCCACACACTATTCCTCCCATCAGGTGTTGCAACTGTCAACCATAATATATTATTATCAACAACTCTCAATGGTTATGCTTGCCATGCTTTATATGTTAGATTCCATAAAAGATATACTGACAGATGTACACACTCATCGACAAGGCAAGCATGTTGTAGACATTTTATTGCCTGAAAAGTTGTTTGTACTTTACCTTTTTACCCTTCATGCCTAAAAACAACTGCCAATCACTAAGCCATTCCTCTCTTCAGTTCAGTCTTTTCTAGAATGTGTATGCTCACAGTATTGCAACTTCTTCCTGGTCTTCACAGTGTTTCTCTTAAGCATTGTGTAATAGTTTCCTACCTAAATGAACCAGCATACCCATTCACCTCTGATTGGCAGCTCAAATGCTTTTTTTTATATTTTTCTGGCATACTGACAAGCAGTCTTACAGAGGGACTACACTGCATTGCATTCTTACCTACAGGGAATGGAAGTTCCCATTGCTCCAAATCTTGCTCAGCATTTGATGCTGTCAGTGTGTTAGATTCTGCCTATTTACATAGCTTGGGAGTGTAACCTGATTGTTATGTTAATTTGCAATTCCCTGATGACTGTGATAATAGGCATCTTTCATATGCTTATTTGCCATCTGCATAGGTCACTGCTAATACTTCTTTTCTTTTTTCCCATTTTTTTGACTTGTAATTTAGGTTTTAATTTTCCAGTTTTTGGAGTTACAGGTTCTTCTGTGTTTTGAATAACAGATGTTTATTAGATATGAATTACACACACATATACATACACACACGTCTTTCAACTTGTGACTTTTTTTACTACAATTTCTCACAAAAGATGTTTCGAATTTTTATTTTCTCATAGATTGTTTCTATAATTCTTAATATAAAATACCAGCAGCAAACCCAAGTGTCAGCAGGATTTACTCATACTTTGTCTTCAGATATCTTATTGTCTTGCATATTACATTCATGACTGTGATCTATTTTGATTTAACTTCTGAGAATAGCATGATATTAATGTCCAGATTAATTTTTCATGGGCATTTAGTGGTTATCCATTCTCTATTACACTGTATTTGCTGTATTTTTGTTCATCAATTTTGGAGATTTCTGTCCTGTTCTATTGAACTCTTTGTATTACAGTTTTGATTATTATATTTTATAGTACGTCTGGAAAATGTGTAATATAAATACTCCAATTGAGTGTGCAAACCTTCTGCTGCTCCATTTAATCTTCACTTTGTCAGGTTATTTTGTCAGATTAAAAGACTTTGTTGTTGTTATTATTTTGTTTTTTAAGATCTCCTTTACTTGGTTAAAAAGTAAGACATTGTAGGGGATGTGGAAAATAGATCAGTGGATAAACTATTTGCTGAGCAGCATGAGAACATAAACTCAAATCTCAGCGCTGCAGGAGGCAAAGAGAGAAGGACCTCTAGGGCTACTGTCACAAGTTGTCTTGATTTCTTTTCTAGCTGCCATATAAAATATTCCCACAAAAGCAATAGAAGGGAGAAAAGGTTTAATTTAGCATGCAGTTTAAATTACAGTCTATTATGGCAAAGAAATCAAGCCATAAGAAACTTGAAGCAACTGACTACATAGCATCACAATCAGAAAAAAAAAAATGGAGAAGGATAAACTCAGACTAGTCCTTATCTTGTTTTCTATATTTTATACAATCTAGGATTATGTCAAATAATAGTGCTACTCACAGTAGACAGGTCTATTTTGATTGATTTAATATAATCAATCTACTGCCCTATAGACATGCCCAGATCTGCATCTTCCAGGTGATTCTGGATTGTTTTAAATTGACAATTTCAGCTATCATACCAGCTGGCACAAGACTGAGTACCAGGTCCTGTTTCAAAATAATACTTAGAACATGATATAACAGGAGACTTAATATCATCCTCTGGCATTCATACATACATGGCAACATGTACATGCACACACAAAAAAAATCACACCCTCAAGTAAGAAGTTCTAGGATTCTTCAGTATAGAAAGTTCTTGTGAGTAAATTAATAGATACCTAAAGTCATTATTAGATATTGTTACAATAAAATATTTTCTGTTAGGAAAGACAAATTAATTGTACCAATGGTTATTGTTATCATTTATATACTATAGATTACAGTGGAATAATATACTTTACTTCCATTCTATAAAAGGCTATCTAGTCTGAGTAAGAAATGTAAAACATTAAAATCTTAAAGGAATTAACTAGATTAAATCTCTATCACTCCTATTAAGAAGCAAGTTTTAAGTAAGTTATTTTGTGGTCACTGAAGTAGACATTCATTTCATTCTCAGACCTGTGTCCGGTGTCTGTCAACTGGATGGTGAAGAGTGTTCAGAGGAACACCATTCTAGAGTGTTCCGAGGGTCTCATAAAAGGAACATTAAAGCAAGTGGTTTCACGAGATGCTTTGAATTACATAAAGAAATCCTTTAAGCTAGGCTTTTAGACCTTCAAAAGGCTCATTAAAATAATATTGATGATAACAGTCTGATTTTTTGTACTTTAATTGTTATATTCATGTTATTTTATTGTTTTATATTATTAACCTTGTACTTTTACATTTTTGTTATATAATGCACGAAACAGTTGTACTAAAATTTAAATGTCCACTGGCATGATATGATGTGTGTATGGGACCTGTGCTGCAACAAACGCATCGTATTTGACGTATCACGGTGTGCTTATGGAGGTAAGAAAAAAACTTGTAGGAACCTGTATTTTCTGTCTACCACATGCGCCTCAGCAATGGAACATGGGTCATCAAGCTTGCAAGTAAGCGTTATTACACACTATGCCCCTGTTAATATATTCTTATTAGTAGTATAGGGATATTCATTGCATATTATTTAAATCATGTTTCAGAAAATAGCAATACCCACTCAACTATCTTGTGTTTATTTACATGCAACTTATCTTTAAAATGACTTAATATAGTGGTGAAATAGTCACATGTGACTAGGGTCTATTAATAAGTATCTGGAGATATTAAACATAAAACAGAAGCCTCTCGGGAAAATGTGTGGTAACTAAGCACTGGCTATTTATTTTAACAACAGAATAATATGGGCTAAAATGGTTATGAAGTTAGGGCCATGATTGAAGAGTCAAATTATTAAGGCAGGACTGTATTACAGAACTGGATCCAATCCAAACAGCAGTCTTGGGTTATGTACAGGTGTCTAGAGATCCTGAATATGAGACTTTGGTATTTAAGATGAGTCGTGAATTGGATTCAAGAGGTTGAAGACCTGGAATACTGGACATGAGAGAAAGTTTGACAAGGATATATGATATGAAGAACATCGGATGAGAGGAAGTTGATTGTGTATTGGCTTTTGCAGAGCCAAAACCAGAGGTTTCTCTGATCCATCTGCAACACCAAATTATCATAGCCTTGATTGTCAATGTATTTTACATATAGATTCAATTAGCAAGGAAATATGCATCTTTTTATATTATCAATTAATAAATTTTAAATGGATTATGACATTTCCAACATAAAAATGTTAAATATACACACTTAAAGTATCAAAAGATTTGGATAGACTACATGTGTATATAACATGAAAATATGCTTCCTTGCGACAATGATGACTAGAAGTGAGCTTTAAAGAATTATAACCTGCCTTTTAAAATGAAAACAAATGATGTTTAATTGGTGATGTTATTTAACCTGTTCTTTTGAAAATAAATATAATGTCATAAAAATTAATGAGATTAGATACTTTTTGAAAAAACACTACATGCCACATTTTAAGATGCTTCTGGAAGGAATCTTTCCACGCCTGGCCTTGTGAAGTAGCTAAAAATGAAGATATATCTGAACAGGATGGCTGAGTTGGGAATACCTTTCTCCGCTCTCCTGCAGTTTGTGGATGAGATGCAAAGCCCCTAAAGAGACTATTAACGTTAGGTAAGAAACGTTCGTAAGTTACAAGTTGTGTAAAGAAAGAAGAGAAAACTTATTTTATCTATTCAAAAATGCAAGTGCTAGTGATTTGGGCATCAAGGGTATAGAAAGCAAATGCAATTGTTCGTGAATTCGGCCCTTGGGTTTGTAATTCAAACATAAGCACAGCAATTAGATCAGAAATTCCGACAGTGTGGCATCTCCATGACTTTCTCTGTGAAATCTAATGCTCCTCTCCTGGACATAATATAAAACATGCAGTGGGTCTGCCTTATGTAACCTCCAACCATATAATTCCACATTTGGCTTAAAATCTAAAATATTCATTTGGAAAAAAATATATAATAATATTGAATTTGAAGTCACTCATATTAAAGTATATAAGAATTTTACCTTAAAAGCTAAATGTTTTTGACTACCTGCTTTAAATAATAACTCATCTGGACCAGCTTAGTATAGTTTTGATACTGTTTCACTTCATATTCAATCTTGGAAGTCTCTGACTTTACATATTCTTTGAATTTTGTTCTTTTGATACTAAATAAACTTTGAGAAATGAATTTACCCAACTTAGCACGGCAATATTGATTTTGTTATAAAGTCAGTGCCATTTGTTAGGCTTCCTCAATGTAAACATGGTAGAGTATGCATGGTTTTATTAAGCCTCCATTAACATCATACTTCATATAATCAAACCCTTTCCTGGCTTTTGAAATCTTTCAAGGATTCAGGGGAAATATGCTTATTATAAAGAATTAATCAAAGCATCTATAATATTGAGAGGTAACTTCCCTTTGGAATAGCCCACTAGTCATTCTGACTTTATGTGTAGAGTAATTTATTAGCTCTCCAAAGACAAAGATGTCTTGGGACGCAAACAGTGGCTGCTGCTCTCATTTCAATCAGAGAAGAAAGATCTCTTTCTGAAAGTTCATGAACTCTAAAATCCTTGGCTCTCTTTTGATTCTGAAAGGAAATAAATTTAAGTAAGTTATGGTATTAATGAGAATTATTTTATTAAAACTGCTTGGCTCTGAAGTCGTATGCTCAGTCAGATGTTGTCATTAGAGACAATTATTGAGTTATTTTCTGTGAGTCAGTAGTGCTAGTTTCAGGTTAGCAGAAATAACACATGAGATCAGACGTCTGAAGAGACCTCCAGAAACCACACTAGGCTGATCTGTGTTTAGAAAGAGAACAACCTAGATTTCTCACCACACATTTTCTACTTTTTTAGAAGTGAAAAACGAGTCTCTCTTATTAAACCAACAACGATGCGGTCATGGAACTTGCTTCTCCCTCTCTGGTGACTTCTGCTTGAGATGCTACAGGCTCATCCGAGGGGATTTAGCCTTTCCCTGTCCCTAGACTTGCTCTGCTGTTCTTGCTTCAGTGGAGAGGCCTATAAAATTTCACATTATGAACTTCACAGTATCAACATTTACGTTTCGAAGCTAATGTTCTGCCAAAGAGAAAATTAAATTCTTTATTCTTAAAAAAACACTGCATATCTTCATTTATAGGTAGAAAATTGAAAGGTCAGTCTTAGAAACGTGAGTGGACTAGTAAGGAGTGGTTGGAAAAGGCTGGAGTGAGGAGAGGTGTGTTAATGGGGACAGGGCTCTCTTCCATAGGAAGAATAACTTCTCATATCATCTACCACTACTGTTCACTATTGTCAATTCATATGTCAAAAATCTGGTTGAGATGTCATGTTTCCAACACAAAGCAATGAGAAATGTTTGAGATGACAAATATATTGGCAACCATTATTACAAATATATATTATTGTAATGTGTCAAATCAACTTAAAATGAAATTTTTTAAAGTCCTTTGACAATTTCAAGTCTATTTAACGTATTAATTTAGTAACATCTTAAATACAAATGATTATTGTTGATTAATAGTGCCCATGAACCTTACAGAGAATGATTTGCAATCAAAGGTGTCATATAGAAAATATTTAGATATTGACACATTATCTCCCTGGTTAAAACACCTCTCTCTTGGAGATAGAAATTAGTTTCACGTGGATGTTAGCTTCTCCCTACTCATTTGAGACATAGACAAGAGTCATCCATCGCCAATGGCTATTAGCAAGTAATGTCAACAACAAAAGAACCCGGGATATGTAGAAAAATTTAACAAAACCAGTGATAGGTGTTATTATGAGTTACTGAAGAACGGAACTGCTACATTTACAAGATATAAGCTCCTTACTTTCTGAGTCGTATACACTTAGAATTTAAGTAGGAATGCTACTATCAAGCCCAGAGAGAAGGCAGTGAAATTAGGAGTCAAGAGTTGAGAACATATGCTTCCAGCAAAAATCCAGTCATCATCACCATTAGCATCTTCTTATATTCATTTGTATGTGTATATATTTATATACACAAATATATATTTTTTTCTTTTGAGTTAACATGTTGGTTCTGAGTGGCTATATCAAACCTAAAATGTTTCACACTGTTACAGTCTTGCATAGTTTCATATGGAAAGAGTGTTCCATATATTAAAATACATATCAGGATTCTCGGTATTACTATATTTTAGTAACTTTTCCTTAAAATAAACATTCCTATATTCTTTTCTTATTTGGTAAGTGTCCCAGAAGTTGTGTGGTTTGAATGACCACAACAATTTGATAAATACTGAACACTATTATTTCTAATATGTTTGATTAACCTTTTCTGTTTGTTTGTTTTTTGTATTTTGTTTTGCTGTGACTTAAAGTGAGGTTATCAAATTGCAAAAGGGTTTTCTTTGTTCTGATTGATTTTTGTCTCCCAGGAGTTCACAAAAGCACCACATGAGACGATATGTGTGATCACCATGCAGTCCTTTGCTTTCTTTGTTCAGTTTTTGTTAGTGATTGAGATGAAAGCTAGCCACAAAACTAACCAAGGAGATGAATTTAGAAAATAATGACGTTGGAAATGGAGATTATACCTTAGTCTGTTTTGTAGAATCGGTAAAAAGCAATTCTCACATCCATTTTCTTGAGTAGGCTTTCACAATAAAGACGATTGCCTACCACATAGTATTTTCAGAATATTTCTTTCAATTTGTGTATAAAAAGGTCAAACTGAAAATATACATGAAACCTCCGTGAAAACATCCCCTTTCCCTGTGAACACACCAGGGCTTCAGGTTGGCTCTTCCAGCATTATTTGTTTAATAGAAATATTTTCCATACCACCTGGTTCTGGCAGAAAGTCAAAATTTGCATTTATATGAGGTAGTTTATCAAATATAACATACAGGAGTCTGTTAAGTACACATTGCATTTTGTTTGTGAGAAAATCTGTTTGTATTTAATGTAGTTTTTAAATTAACCTTAATGAAAGCTTCTGAAAATTGTTGTTCTAAGCATTTGAAATATGCAACAAGAACTGGAAGAGGACATAAACATGTTTTCCATTATATGTTATCAGATAGCCCAAAATTACTACAAAGAAGAATGTGGGACTATGTTAAATTAGAAAGATAAGCAAGCATTTAGTTAAAAGCAAACGTCTTTAGAAGAGGCAAGCATCTAACACAGCTAACCTCAGACATCTTAAGCAATCTTCAGTCGGAGATATTTGAACATTTTTAAGTTAGAATACTGCCTAGCATACTCAGGAACTAAGGCTATTTGCTGCAAACATTAAATTCTCATTTCTTAACCCTTGGCTTGCCGGTGCAGCAAACTAAGGCTTCTGAAGTGCTGAGAAATGCACTTGGACTTAGAACCTGTTTGTTTTGTGCATGTTAGATAATAGTTTGCTCTCCCTTCAGGATCCATTGTGCTTCTATTTTTCTCCATATCCTCCCTGACATCTTTTTAATGTAAACACATCATAGAAATGTCACATAGGACAGTCTCACACTCAGTGATAGCAGAAGGACAGGTATTTCTAACACCCTACATTTATTATCAATTGTGCCCAAGTGTGTTTAGGACTTACGCAGATTGCTAACATCAGTCAGCACAGCTCAGCAACTGTTAAAGTGAGCCAGAGAGCATAAGCACTCCTTAAAGTAAGATGTTCTGCCCTGGCTCCAACTCAGGCTTACTGGATTCAGGATAAAGACTTTTGAAAAATGAAAGGCAGAGATACAGATGTTTGTAGAGCATCACATGATTTGAAATTTAAGAAGTTAACTTTGAAGTGTTTAAAATATTATTAAACCAAGCCATGGCCATGTCTCTAACTTGCACTATATCTTAAAAAGTATGATAAATAAGGAATATTAATTCTTCTTCTATCCAAGCAATAACTGAGGACATAGGTATTTGGTTTTGCAAATATTATCTTCCTCTGAAGTCCTGCTTATTTAGAAATAAAACAGATATGACTCTCAGCTATTGCTCTCCAATGTTTATGGATTTTGACAAAGTCTGTGTTATGCTCCCTAATCATAGAATCCGCTGCTACCTTTGATCACAAAACTCTTTGAAGCCATTGCATAACTGTTACGATAGTTTTAGAAAGAAGTTATAAAGTTCCATGTAATAAACTAAATCTTTGATTATGCAATGTAACTGTTTTAGCCTTCTATGTCCCTCAACTCCCAGCTTTAAATTTAGTTATTCATAACATGGAAGGCTGAACTGAAAATTTCTGTTGTTGTTATAATTGAGAACGAAGCACAAGGCTTCACACGTTTACAGGCTAGGTGACAGCTCTACCTTTATACTCTCACCACTGGAAAACTGTCTGTTTACTAAGAGTATACACAGTTCAAAATTCCACCTGTTCTGTCTTTGTTTGTTATTGGTACAAGGCCTATTGTACTCTAAACTACCATATTTATCAGTGATCATTTGGATGAGTGACTCCCAGTTTTGAATGTGGCAGAGGAAAGCATCAGAATCTGTGATTTGTATGCTATGCTTTATCAGGAAAAGCAATCTGTACCTCACTCTTTCTTTTTTATTTTTATTTTTTGAAAGTCTTCCATCTATCCACTATTACAGACTCACTTCTCTCTGTTGACACCAGAGCTCTTCAGATAACAGAGAAAGTGCTGGACATGAATGTGAATCTTATTCCTTTCACTCTCAACTCAGCTTAACACAATCTTCTGAGGAATAAGGATGAGTTGTCCCCTTTACTGTTATACTCAATCCTTCCATGTAACCCGAAATTAACATCTTAGTAAAAGAATAATTGCAATGGCAATGGCTGTGTTTGGCAAGTCTCATGGAAACCCCGACCAAAAACTCACAGAGAGTATCTCCATTGATGGCACTGGAAGTTTTGTTAGATAGTCTATAGCTTTTGGAGAGAACACTGAGACATGTGTGACATAACTCTCATATATATGTATGTATGTATGTATGCATGTATATATGTGTATGTTTTTTAAGTAAACATAAAATAATGTTTTCCCATTGGGTTTTCAAACTTTATAAATTTTATTTTGTCTCTTGTTCCAATCACTCTCTGTGTTACCCTCCTTTCCCTCCCCCAGATAGAGGTCTCCCAATTTTTATAATTTCCCCTCCATAGAACCTGTGTGCAACTATACTCTTTTCTACAGCTTCTTCTGTTCCCCTCCTAACATGGTCCTTTTCTACTTTCTTGGATTCAGTACTTACTTCAGCTCGTATGCTGTGATCTAAAGGTTCAGAGATAACTAGAATTCACCAATAAGAGATAATGTGTGTTGTATGTCTTTCAGGGCATGGGTTATGTGTCTTAATGTATTGGTTTCTAATTTGGTGCATTTTCCTGAAAATTTAATGATTTCACTTTTATTTATGACGAAGTAGTATTCCATTGTGTATATGTATCATATTTTAATTGTCCATTGATATGTTGGAGGACATTTAGGTCATTTTCATTTCCTAGCTATTGTGAACAGAAAGCAATTGCCATGGTTAAGCAATTATTTCTTCAGTAAGACATAGTCTCCCTAAGTGACCAAGACAGGATCAGCCCTGGTTGAAACATCTATAACTTCATTTATGGTTCAGGGAAAATCACAGAAGAGGGGAAGAAGGAAGATAGGACCACACACTAGGATGTCTGCTAATGGATAGCATCTGTAAACATGACCGAGAACTTGCATCCATGAAATCTCAAATATATGACTGCTTCAATAAGACATTCACAATGAAAGTAAAAGCTTTCATGACAACATGGATGGGGAAAATTTCACAAGGTTTCTCTCCTAGATCAAGATTACAGGCAATTGATGGCTGCCAAGAAAGGGAGAATCAGTTTCTTCAGGTATGAGTTCCCTGACAGTCCTAAACAGACCTACATATAAGCAACAACTGAGTGTGCGCACATGCGTGTGTGTGTATGTGTGTGTGTGTGTGTGTGTGTGTGTAAAACAATGATAGTTTAAGAAAAAAAGATCATGAATTTCAAAAAGACTTGGAGGACATGTGAGGAATTAGAGAAGGGATTGGGAGGATTGAAAATTATATAAATGCTGTACTCATGTATAAAATCCTCAAAAATATTTTTAAGTAAAAATAATTACATTTATATTAGCAATTTTGAGTGACTTTGTAAGTTCAAGAAAGAAGTTAAGAATAAAAGAAATGTGTGGTGGAGATTTAAGAGAATCTGTTTTACTATAAACAATTTTCTTTTAAAATTGTCTTTAGTAGAATTTAATCTAAAATGTGCTGTATAGACACCATTCTATCTATAGCTGCAATTTGTCAGTGAGGAGAGGGAAGCATTATATCTTTGTACCCATGTAAAAATTAACTTTTGTCTGATATAATTTGTTGATGACATGAACAAAAACATGTTTAGATATCTTTATGGAAATTCACATATTGTGGAATTTCCTCAAAGTCTTATGGTGCAATTTACTCTAAATTGAAACATTCTATCCTAGAAGGAGCCTTTCTAAGATGCACAAAGTAAGCAATTTCCAAGTCTCAGGAAATCCCTGAAACTTAGAAGATTCATGAAGTCCTTCCCTCTCCTAATTATGTATTCAGTAATGATTGCTAAAAAGTAGATGCTGTTCAAACTGCTCAACTGACTGTTCATTGTGCAAAAGAAATACAGAATTGCAGTTTTTATTAATTGGCACCCAGATCATGTAATAGAGTTGCTTTTGAGTAGTCATTGCTCTTTTAAATAACTCCTCACCCATATACATGCAAGTAACCAAAAAAAAAAATAATTCATTAGTTTAAATGTTGAACTTTGATATAATTGTTTCTCTGTTATGTCACTGGTTTCCTATGTGTAGTGGATAGACATTTACTCCCATCTTGCAAGTATAAGTCACACAGCAACCTTTGAATATGGACCTACAGAACCAAAGATAAGTTGGGAAGAAGTGACACGATGGTATGTATAGCAAGTCCGGTCACTAAGGAAAAATGATATGAGGGAAAAGCATCCATGGGGGTAATTCTGATATGGCTATCATCCCCTATTTGTGTTTGGAAGTGGGCCTTCTCACTTCTTGATATGAGCAATAAGAAATGCAGGTAAAGCTGAGCCATCATTAGTTTGAGAGTCTGCATGAGATATCACAGCATAATAATTTTCCTCCTTTGTGGTCTAGAGGGACATACCTACTTGATGATTCGGTGTTCTTCCCAAGTACAGATGGGCCCTGACAAGGTTGGAAGATTTATAACAAAATTTTCAGTCCCTGAGAGTAATATGTAATGACGAGAGTAATGAAATGGTGTCAAAGAGGTTACATGGCCATTGCTCTGTGTAATAATATGTGCAACTGAGGCCAATGTATGCCTTCAGGGAGAATTGCTTCCATAAGGAAGGTATTATAGTGCAAAGGGAGATGTGGCTTGTATCCTTCAATGAACCCTTGATTTGGTGGTTAAATAGAATTAAAGAGAAAATGGGATGATGCAGGTGTTGCATTGCCCTTTCTTACACCTGGGTTGCTGAAACAAAGTACAAATTAAATCTCTTGTAAAGAGCCTCTTTTGAAATCCCAAAACTTACAATACTCCCTAATTCCAAACTTCAACCTAGAGTAAGAGAAAGTCCATAATAAGACAGGACCTTAATAATGGTCCAATACAAGAAATTATAGTAGTTCGGGAACACTCAACACCTGAGATGCTTGTGTAGGTAAAGAGTCTTTAGAAAGAAATGAAGGAGATCTCACTATCTGGTTTGTGAGTCTATAGGGAAGGATGGAATAAGAGATCAGTCTAAGTGTTGTTGAAGCAGGAAAACTGAGAACTATAACCATCTATTCTTTATTGAGATGAAGGCTACATAACCTGAGAAGATCTGAGAAGAATCAATTCCTGATGGACTGACTCACATGAACCATTAGAGACACTTATCACCACTATGAGTCCTCATAAATATCAAAGACTAGAGGACAGCAAAAGAGGGACAGATGTTGCTAAGACTATGGAGTATCCAAGAGGCAGTATTGAACGCCCAGTTCATAGGAAACATAAGAGTGTGTTCATGAGAGAAATTAGGAAGACAGTAATTTAACAAGGACGAAACTGCTATGAGTTTTAATGTTAGTCAATGGTGGAGAATAATCCCTCCAAAGTAGAAGAGACATTGGTAAACCTAAATAATTTAGACCAGCATATAAACCATGTTTGCAAGGTGTGAAAACACATAAAAACAGGTAAGAGAAGGGAAAGCCCAACAAAGGATTCTTTGTGTGTCACTTGGGAAGCGAGATTTGTATCAAGGTGGAGTTTATGGAGTGTGTGTTGGGGGAGTGAAGGGAGACCAAATGTAGTCTCTGCTGCTGAGTCTTCAAAGACCTTAAGGCCTGTTTAGCAGTTTCCACATGGGCAAAGGAAACAGAAAGTAGAGATTCAAACTATGCTCCCTGCTACAAAGGAAGAGGATATCTTAGGGTGATACTCACCATAGCTGCTTCAGTAATGGGGTAATCAACATCTTGTAGATGAGAACCATACATAGTGACATTTGTGCAATGCCTCCCCAGGAACAATCATAGGCAATAATTAGTAAAAGTAAAGATTTTTATCACATATTAAAATACAATGTCATCAATAAGAAATTATTGTTCTATGTCAGTTATAGCTTAATAAATACTTGTCTAGTGAATAAAAAGGCTTAAACACAAAAAATAAAAACTTAAAATGTATTGCATAATAACAAAAAGAATATTTTTCAGTTTTTTATATCTTAAAAATGTTCAAGTGCCACTGTTAGAAAAAGCAAAAATAAAATTAAAATAGTGATTAAATCATTCAAGGTAAATAAAATTATGTGTTTAAGTAGATAATGCTGTACTATTTTTAAGGTAAATGTTTCAGCAGACAGAAATTCAATTAACTAGTCTTAATGTGTTTAGACACTTTAGTATAACTCATCAAAATTTAAGGTTTGAAGTCCACTAAACATATGCATTAAAATGCTTAGCAATAATTATTTTAAAATATACTCAGAAAAACTCAGTTATAAATATGTAATAATTATTGAAAACATGGTATGTTTATAGCATGGATTATTGTGCAGCTATTAAGAAAAGTGAAATTATGACGTTTACATTTAAATGGATGGAATTGTAAGCACTTGGGCACATGGTGGAATTCCCTTTTATTACCATCACCAAGCTATTTTCTTGTCCACACACACACAAAAAATGAAAACTACAATGTACTTACTAAGACTCATTTGATAAATTAATCTCTTCTTCAGATCTTTCCAGGAAAGTGTAACTTCACCATTAACCTTACCATTGTACAAAGATACTCTGCCATCTTAACAAACATGTAGAGATACTAGATCTCTGAAAATATTTGGTACATTTCCAATTCCTTAAAAGCTCTTAAAGAAGTTAGTGAATTCCTGTTTGTTTTTATTACTGTATATTTAATGGCAATATCTCTCCCACACTCCGTATTCGAGGCGTGCACCCACCCACTGAGACAGTGGAGCTGATCTACGGGGAGCTCACCAAGGCCAGCTGGACTGTGACCGAAAAAGCATGGGATAAAACCGGACTCTCTGAACATGGCGAACAATGAGGGCTGATGAGATGCCAAGGACAATGGCACAGGGTTTTGATCCTACTTAATGTGCTGGCTTTGTGGGAGCCTAGCCAGTTTGGATGTTCACCTTCCTAGACATGGACGGAGGGGGGAGGACCTAGGACTTACCACAGGGCAGGGAACCCTGACTGCTCTGTGGACTGGAGAGGGAGGGGAGAGGAGTGGGGGGAGGGGGAGAAGGGTGGGAGGAGGGGGAGGGAAATGGGAGGCTGGGAGGAGGTGGAAACTTGATTTTTGTTTATGTTTTTTTTTCTTCTTTTCTCAATAAAAAAAAAAGAAAAAAAAAAGAAGTTCAGGTATCCTGACGCAGCATATATAATAACAAAGTTATAGTGTTGACAATTAATCCTGGTGTTTGAACTCTTAAGGGAGAAGATATCACTACATGTGTTTGTCTTCCTCACCTTAGCTAAGAAAGATTAAATAAAATTTTTAATTATTATAGCTTAATAACTGCATTTTCTTCTTTTCCTTTCTGTGGTGGTTTGAATAAAAATGGATTCTATAAACTCATAGGAAATGGAGTAGGTGTTGCCTAGTTGCAGGAAGTTTGTCACTGGAAGTGGGATTTTAGGTTTTAAATGCTCAAGTCAGACCCAGTGTCTCTCTCTCTTCCTGCTGCCTGTGGATTGATATATAGAACTCACAGCTACTTCTCCAGAACCATGTCTGACTACATGACACCAGGCTTCTTGCCATGAAAATAATGGACTAAACCTCTGAATCATAAGCCAGACCCAATTAAAATTTTCTTTATAGGAGTAGCCATGCTAATGCTGTTTCCTCACAAAAATAATACCCTAGGACACTTCTCTACCTCTAAAATCTCCTAGAAAACCTTCTTTGCTCTCTTTCAAATTCATGGCCTTTTTACATTTATTGTTATATGCATAAACATATATGCATGTATATTCATAAATATAACCTGATTAGTCTATATAATGTAATTTATATGTATGTTTTCAGTCCTGAGCATTTGGCATTGGATAAACAATTGATGCTCTCATCTTTGGAGAACACTATTTCTCTGCATTCCCTATTTGCCTGTAGTTCTTTGTGTAGGGTTGAGGCCTTATGACCTTTCCCCCATCCTCCTTGCAGGTTCTTGTTCAGCTCATGTTGAGGCAGTCATGTTGCTGAGACTATGGAGGTGGCTTCTGGTATTACTAGGAGACACAGTCTCACAGAAGACTTTCTGATCTTATGGCTTTTACAATCTTTCTGCCCTCTCTTCCTTAATGTTCATGAGCTTTAGATGTAGAAGTGTTTGGTAGAAGTAGCTGTTCATATGAACTCCACAATTGTGTATTTTGATTGGTTTTCTGTCATGGTTTCTGGCTGTTGCAAAGAGCGGGTTCCATGTGTGGAATGAAGATTTTTATTTGATGGTGGCTTAAGAGAATTTCTATAACCTGCATATCACTTTGTCTCCAACAAAAATAAAACCAATAATTTATCCTACTAAATATGTTCCTAAAGTATATTTGATCTTCATACAAAAAACACAAAACTGAGTTAATATTTCCACACTTAACATTTACTGTTACAAAGAGAAATGCAAACAATTTAATAACACTATTTGCTTATGCTTCTTAAGGTTCAAATAACTGGTTGTCAAATAGGGATAAGTAGATTTTATCTGCTGCGAAGACTCATATGCCATTGCTGTGCAATAGCTCATATTAGGCCACTAATAGATTTAACCTTGCAAGTTCATAGATGTTTAAAGTCTTATGGTTTGAAGGTCAACTTCTGTGTCTTACTGTAAAAGAAAGACAGACTAGTGAATAAAAATTAAAAAGAATTAATTCTTCAAAAAGTTTCTTACAAATCAAAACCCTGCAGTTTCATAGTGAGAACAAAAGGCGCATATTAAACACCAAAGTTTATCAAGACAAATTAGATCCCGGTTTCAAATTTTCTTTAATCTTTTGCATCTGAACTTTTTTTGCCTCATGCTGTTTTCCCTAGTTAAATGTTAAAATGAATTCTAGCCAATACCATTGACTTCTTCCCTTAAAAATATTGAGACACATAATAAAAAATTAATTACTTCCCCTAATTTCCGTGTGATTCTTTAAAAAGATGTAAAATTCATTTAAAGTAAGTGGTGACTTTGTCTTTGAAGATCGCGACAATTAACATGGATCAAAGCTTAGGTTCTGTGATGATCATAGCTTATTAGCATAATGAAATTAACTTAGAGACAAGAATCTTTAATAGGTACAACAAAAACGCTTTAATAATACTTGAAGAAAATTATGTATTTGCTAGAAGTACAACAGTTTCAGATTTTCTATCCAATTAATAAGTTGTTAATTAACTCCTTTTTCCAAACAATGCATACTTTGAGCTAATGTCTGCCTCGGAACAGCCTATTGTGCTGCAATTTGTGGAAGAATACAGTGGCTTTCCTAATGATATTTTATACTTTTATCATTAAGAAAGTTCAAGTTTATCCTTGTCCACTACAGATCCCATATTTCATCATTAAAATAAAACAAGGCTTAAGTTTTGTACCTTGGGAAAGGAATAATGGCTTCCAATCATGCCATGTTGAGTTTGCATGTCAGGCAAGAAGAATTTCAAGGGCTAACATATTTTGGCTAGTTTTAAGTATCTCTTAACTATGACTCAAAAGAAACAGTTTAAATTAACTAGTAATTTTGATGTGGATGCACTTGGATTTGAGGATAAACAACAACAAAAAAGTTTTTGTTTTGTTTTGTTTTGTTTTGCTGTTTCCAGCAGCGAGTCTTCGTTGTTAAGTTTGTATCTAGGGCTAAAGAAAAAAAAAAAAAAACTGGCTCGTCAATTTTAACTATTCAATAAGCCAGTATATGATAGGCACCAAAATTATGCAGATTCATCACATGGAAAACAAAGACTGAGGGCATATGCCTTTTCATTTTCATTGCTTCTGGTGTTCTTGTTTCAGTTAATGATTTATTTTCCTTTTGTCTCTGCACCAAATGATGTTCTGACAAGACCTTCCTCCTTGGTTACACAAGCTTACATAGCATTTTGCAGGCTGAAATAATTGAACATAATCCAAAACACCAAAACAAAACAAGAAATAATTCCATAGCTTCTCAAAAGAAGACTGATTCTTTTTGGTCGTATTTTCAAAAGCCAAGGTTTAACAAAGCCTGGAGTTTAGATTAGTGATAGAACACTTGCCCAATATGAGCTAGTGTTCTGAGCCCAAAGCCCAGCACCAAACCAAACTAAACTAAAATAGAATTGAACAAGAGAAAGGCTGGAATAGAGCAAAGAATTTCTCTACCTGATGTCATAGCCCCAAATCTACCTCATAAATCTCCTTTCTATAGCCATAATCACAGACTATTTGTGAATATCTCATTCATATATATTGATAATATGATTCTGAAGTGTTTTTCCTGGTCTCAAAATTCAGGAGTACTTCTAATACCAAGTGATGCTACCTTCAGTTTCATTTTCCATTCCAGAAAATGTCAAGAAACCTAGCTTATAGCTTACCACGTAAGACCTGTGTGTCCCTGTCTGAATAGCAATAACATTTGCTCTTTTTCTCTCAGATAAGGTCAAGGCAAAAGGCACAGCCACGGGGTCAGAGTAGACAGACAAGAGAGCCTAGGAACCCTATGACTCACTGTGTCCGTGAAACACAACTCAAATGTAGCCAAGTGCCACCAGAAGAACACATGAGATTTTGGATTGAGAACATCTCAAGTCAGCACATAAAACCCCTTACAATTTATCTTTATACTGTGGAGTAGTTCTGCTTTCAGCCTGGGTCAAATAAGTATTTTACAGAGGGCTACAGCTAACACAGTGTCACAACTGGTTAAGTGTTGACAGTAAGTGTCTGTTAGGTCCCAGCTATCTGGGAGATGTACATAGCTTCCTTTTCAAGGCCCAGTAAATCCCACTCACCACAGAAGAGGGCCAGAAAGACTGAAAGAATAAGTGGTAGAGAGGTGTGCTTTTTACACTGACTCCTGGATTTGGACTGGATTTCACAATCATATACACACAGCAACTGTGACTCTCAGCACTAACCAGAAAACAAGACATAAATGTAAGAGGAAGTCAGCGATTGTGGGAGAGAGAGGTAAAAAGGAGTAATGGGCGTTAAATGAAATCAATACATGTATGCAATTGTTAATAGTAAACAGATTTATAAAATGCTTTGAAAACTCCAATTATATTTGGACTTGGTTATGAAAGAAACAATAAAAGTTAGGAGTGGGATGTGCTGAAGGTATTTGGTGGGAACTGGAGGAAAACGATAGGGGAAAAGATATGATCACATTTCATCATATATATGAAATTGTTAAGGATAAAGAAAGCAATAAAATCAAAAAATTAATAAAATACATCTTTAAAGAAAACTTTTTTAAAAACCTACTTTATTGTGCTATTTAGCAAGTAGCTTTTCCTCCTTATCAGAATTCAATGATCATTTTCAGTTTTAATTTAAAGAATATTAAATTCTATCTTGAATATATGGACATATTACCTATTTGTATTTTGGTCATACTCCTCAACTATTCTTAGGGGCCTATTTAAAATATTTCTAATAGAAACACTGACTTTTAAGCCATAGCAAAGTCCAAGGTTGAGGGAATACCACATTTTCAAATCTCATCTTCCAGTCTCCCTTAGAGAAGACACTTGTCCCAGCAAGGAAGGAAACCCCAGAATCCTGAGATGAGCAGGAGAAAGACACACAGCTGATGCAAGAATGACTGGCAATTCATTCCTCAACAATAGTCATCAATCACTGATTTTCAATGATTGAAATGGCATTCTTGGTGATTTATCTACTAGCTATTTAAAATTACTCTGTATGATTCTAACATGTTGGGAAGTGTGGATCAGTTTATATCACCCAGCCCATATTTATACCTTTCAGCTTATTCTAACAATCCCAAAGAAAATCTTCATTATAAGACACAATTTCTAGCACTTCCTTCCAGCCACTAAGACTGTTACAAGTAGACCCCCAAAGATGAACACTCAGACACAGTTTATAGCCAATTAAAAATCTTTTATTCCAGCCTCCAATCAGTTTGGATCATACCCAAGTATTCAGGGAGGACCTAGGTGTGGCCTTGAGTGTCCAGGACACAAGAGTTTTAAAGGGAGAAACCAATGACCTGGTGCCAAAATGTTGCTCAGCAAACACTGAGGGCTTTGCAAAACCTAACAGGTTGAAGCAAGCAGTTTTCAGAGAAGCTAAGATAAGCAGTTAGCTGGAGGGAGTTCCTAACAAACAGGGCATTTTACATAAGCTAAGAGAAGTTAACTAGGTTATCCTTTGGTTCCTAGAATAGAGTTGGGTAGTTTTCCATGGGATTCTCCATCAATGACATCAGATTCCAGTTAAACCTGAAATAGCCTCACCAAGAAAATAAGATACTGTCTCGCTCTGTCACAAGACATATACTCTGGCAATTCCCAAATTTAAACTACTTGGAGTCACCTGAGGTCTACACTTGGAATGTTCATAGTCCCTTTTACCTAACTTTACCATAACTATCATTGCATGCTGTGTGTTTTCTACCAGTGTAGAATAGCTCTTACTGTCCTTCAAAGCTTATTCTTTATGTTCCTGCTTTGAGTTCAGAGGCACATTATGTATCTTAGGCCATTATTATAGTGAGTTGTAATAAAACACTTAATAGGACATGTCCTATTCATCCTACTTCCTGTTCACAATCTATTTTAGCCATCACGCCTGCCATCCATTCACTTGTGAACTTATCTTTGAACATGAGAATCTCGTAGGAATAACTTTAATCATGTTACCACTAAAACAGAAATTTAAGTCTCAAAAATGATATGGTAATTCAGGAATAAATGTTCTAGTTTCCTTTCTGTTAAAAACTCTCTAGCCAAAAAAAAAAAAATTAGAGCGAGGGAGGGACTTGTAATTCCAGATAAAACTGTATCATCAAGGGACATTAGGAAAGGACTCAGGCAGATTTCATGAGCTGAGTTACTCACAGGTTTAAGCTCAAGCTAGAGTTCTAATTAGCCCAGGTTCACCTGTGTAACAACTGGATTGTTCACAGTGGATTGGGCTTTTTTCTATCAGAAATCATTCAGAACAATTCCCAATACACATGCACAGAGGCCACTTAGATCTGGGCTACCCCTCAATTGAGGTTCCCTTCTCAGATGACTGCAATCTGCCAAGTAGAGATTTAGAGCTAACTGGAACAAATATTTCAGGTGTTTTATAACACCCTCAGAAAAGCTAGCAATTATTTTCTGCTCTTTCTTATTGCTTTTGAATAATAATATGAATATAGCAATTAATAATATAAACTACTTTAATTTGTTTTGAATGTTTAATCAATTCTGTAGCAGGTAGTAAACTCTACTTGATTATGGCATAGAACTGTTTTGCATTGTTAAATTTAATTGGCTGATATTATGTTAAAGATTTTGTGTTTGTAATGATTTTGGACTGTGATTGTTTGCATTATCTTTGGATAGCTTTTATGAATAGAACAGCAGTGAACATGGATGCACAGGTGTCTCTAGAGTGGAATACAGAGTCCTTTGGCTATATATACAAGAGCAGTAAAGTCGATTTTGTGGTAGATACATTTTTAGATTTTTCAAGAAACACTGATTTCCATAATGGCTGTACCAATTTCCACTCAGAACAGAGTAAATGTTCACATTTCCCAATATCCATGCCAGCATTTGTCCTCATTTAATTTTTGAACCTTAACCTTTCAGATTCGAGTAAAAGTGAAATCTTAAGTTAGTTTTAATTTGAATTTCCCTGATAGCTAAAGATGTTGAACATTTGTTAATGTTCCTCAACCACTAGTATTTCATCTTTTGAGAAAACAAAGAATGAGGGAGTATAAAGTTGCAGACAAGGCAAATGAAGAAAAAGTCATTGGAATTATTAAAGGCATTAGTATCATTGTGGGAAAAGTGCATATTTTCTCTTATGAAAGATATACCTAGACATATGAAATAAGAAAAAGAAAATAAGACCAAAAAAAAAAAAAAACAGAAAAAAGAGCTCCACAAGAAACAAGTGATGTGGGATTCCCCTCTATATGCTATTTTTTTATTGCCATTGGTTAATAAAGAAGCTCCTTTGGCAGGGCAGAATTAGGTCGTAAAACTAAATTGAAATCAGGAAGAAAGAAGGCAGAGTCAAGCAGACGCCATGCAGCTGCCGAAGGAGAGAGATGCAAGCCAGCCGCTGAGGAAACAGGACGTGTAAAAAATGAGGTAACACCACAAGCATGTGGTAACACATAGCCTAATAGAAATGGGTTAAATTAAGATGTAAGAGCAAACTAGAAATACGCCTGAGTCATTTCCAAACAGTGTTGGAATTAATTTAGTTTCTGTAGGATTGATCAAGTCTGGACAGCTGGGGTCAAATGTGCAGTCTCTATTTACAAATAAGAAACATAGCTGAGATAGACACATTTACATTTGCAGAAAACCCATAGAAACAAATGAAAAACCACAATATATAAGCAAAGATCTCAAAAAGACTAACACTTTGCTTCTATATTGTTTTTCATATATATATATATATATATATTTGAGTGTTTTCCTTCAAGAGCTGTAAACAATTGTGTTGGAATTTTGATGGGAATTGCATTTAATCTGTTGATTGCTTGTACTATGTTGATCCTATCAATCCATGAGCACTGAAGATCTTTCCATCTTCTGATATCTTTGTCAATTTCTTTCTTCAAAAACATGAAGTTCTTGCCATACATGTCTTTCACTGGCTTGGTTAGAGTTACACCAAGATATTTCATATTATTTGTAGCTATTGTGAAGGTTGTTGTTTCCTTTCTTTCTTCTTTATCCCATTTATCATTTTTATATAGCAAGCCTACTGATTTTTTTGAGTTTGTTTTTATCTCAGTCACTTGGCTGAAGGTCTAGAAGTTCCCTGGTTGAATTTTTGGATTCTGTCATGTATACTATCATATCATCTGCAAATAGTGATACTTTGACTTCTTCCTTTCCAATTTTTATCCTCCTGATCGCCTTTACTTGCCTTATTGCTCTAGCTAAAACTTGAAGTACCATATTGAATAGATATGAAAAGAGTGGACAGCCTTCTCTTGTCATTGATTTTAGTGGAATTACTTTAAGTTTCTTTCCACTTAATTTGATGTTTTCTATTGACTTACTGTATATTGCCTCTATTATGTTTAGGTGTCGTTTGTATCCCTTATCTCTCCAAGACTTTTAGCATGAAGGGGTGTTGAATTTTGTCAAAGGCCTTTTCAGTATCTAATGAGATGATCATGTGGGTGTTTTTTTCGCTTTCAGTTTGTTTATATGGTAAATTACATTAGCAGAATTTCATATGGTGAACCATCCCTGCATCTCTGGGATGAAGCCTATTTGATCATGGTGCATGATCTTTTTGATGTGTGCTTGGATTCAGTTTGTGAGTACTTTATTGAGCATTTTTACATTAATGTTCATGAGGGAAATTGGTCAGCAATTCCCTTTCTTTGTTGAGTCTTTATGTGGTTTGGGTATCAGGGTAACTGTGGACTCATAAAATGAATTTGGCAATGTTCCTTGTGTTTCCATTTTGTTAAAAAAATTAGAGTCGTATTGGTATTAACTCTTCTCAGAAAGTCTGGTATAATTCTGTGCTGAAACTATCTAGCCCTGGGCTTCTTTTGGTTGGAAGACTTTTAATGACTCCTTCTATTCCTTTAAGGGTTATAGGTCTACTTAAATGGCTTATCTGATCTTAAT
Source organism: Microtus oregoni (assembly GCF_018167655.1). Classification (NCBI taxonomy): domain Eukaryota; kingdom Metazoa; phylum Chordata; class Mammalia; order Rodentia; family Cricetidae; genus Microtus; species Microtus oregoni. Next base: position 1,239,362 of record NW_024543084.1, read on the forward strand.
TTGGTAAGCAGTATATATTGAAAACATTGTCCATTTCCTTTAGATTTTCCAATTTTGTGGAGCACAGGTTTTTGAAGCATGACCTAATGATTTTTTTTTGACTTCCTAGACATCTGTTGTTAGATTCTCCTTTTCATTGCTGATTTTGTTAATTTGATTATTCTCTCTCTGCCTTTTATTTGGTTGGAATAGTAATTTGCCTATCTTGTTGATTTTCTTAAAGAACTAACCCTATGTTTCATTGATTCTTTGTCTTGTTCTCTTTGTTTCTATTTTATTGATTTCAGCCCCCAGTTTGATTATTTCCTGCCATCTACTCCTTTGGGTGTGTTTGCTTCTTTTTGCAACAGACCTTTCAGGTGTGCTGTTAGGTTGATAGTATGAGTTCTCTCTAATTTCGTTATGAAACCACATAGTACTATCAACTTTTCTTTAGTGCCACTTTCATTGTGTCCCATAAGTTTGGGTATGTTGTTTATTTGTTTTCATTGAATTCTAAGAAGTCATTAATTTCTTTCTTTATTTCTCTCTTCATCCAGTGGTGAATCAGTAGAGAAGTTTTCATTTTCTATGAGTTTGTAAGTTTTCTGCTATTGTTGAAATCCAGCTTTAATCCATGGTGGTCTGATAAGATACAGGATTATTTCAATTTTCTAGTATCTGTTGAGGCTTGATTTGTTTCTCAGTATATGGTCAGTTTTGGAGAATGCTCTTTAAAGTGCTATGAAGAAGGTATACTCTTTTGTGTTTGGGTAAATTGTCTTATAGCTATATTTTAGGTCCATTAGAGTCATTTGTCTGTTAGCTACATTATTTCTGTTTAGTTTTTGTCTGGATGACCTGTCCATTGGTTTCCCAGTATCCATGAATGATTACCAGCATCAGTTGTTCTAGTAAAGAAAATGTTTCATCTAAGGAGTTCTGATCTCTTGCTAATCACAGTAGTAAGTACATTGGCCCCAGCTACCTCAGAACCACACTTATTAAATTGAAACTATCAAATGGTCACAATAGGAATTTTACTTCTCTCAGAAACTTAATAAGCTAGACTTGCATTGTAGGTATTTCTCCAAACATTCATTACAAGCTACCCCCAAGCATCTCACTGAATCTTGAACACTTAGTGGTTTTGCCAGTCAAAGTTTAAATACCAGCACAAGCCAAGAACCTGGAGGCAGGAACTGAAGCAGTCTAGGGGAGGACAACATGCTAGCTTTGTGCCTCATAACTTGCTAAACATGCTTTCTTAAAACCCAGGACCACGTGCCCAGCAATGTCACTAACTTCAATGGGCCCTCATTTATCAGTAATTAATAAAATGCCACAGACTTATCTATAGCACAGTCCTATGGAGGTATTTTCTCAGTTTTGTTTCCCTCTTTTCAAATGATTCTAGTGTGTATCAGGTTGACAAACAAACAAACTAAACCCAAACCCACCAGGATATCTACCATCAGTGATCAGAACCAGGAACGAGATTCCATTAAGTGAGAATAACCCTAAAGGTAGATGAGTATTAGTCCTAGAGCCTGAGAACTATGAAGTTCCAGGAGGATAGGTAACACCCACAGTTACTTTCCTTCATAAAGATGACTCATATTTAAAAATTCTTGAAAACATAAAGGCTGATTCATGCCTTCACCAGTCTCAGTACTATGGTTGCTTCCCATACAAACCCCCTTTGGTAGTTTACATTACAATTTTAGGAGTCACTAGAGGGTGACAGAATCTGTCCAGTCCACAAAAAGCAAAGATTTGGGTAGCAATCTGAATGAAGTCTTTCTAAGGATTTGGTGTGCATAGAAGGAAAACTGGCACAGTTAAGGCTGCTCTGGAAAATATCAGGAGCTTATCCAATATAAAATCAGCAATAGCTTTAAAAGACGGAAGCACATTAGCTCACATTCATCTACCCTGCCCCTCCGGTGCATATAACTGACAGTCTCAAATATCTGAGGACCCAAAAAGGATGTTTCAACATTCACCTTTTAAAACATATCTTGTAATTTTGAGATTTTCCACATTTATTTGACATAATAATTTTTAATGTTTTTGTCAATAACTTTCATACATTCATTAAATTTTGTTTATATGGTGATTTTTTCCAATTTAGGGCAATATTCATTCTCTTCTTATTTTCTAAGTATTTTGACTTCTCTTCCACTGCTAAACTTACTAATATTTTTACCTTAAGTTACTCAAATTTTTAAAAACATTTTTATTTGTATTCTTTTCTTATACTTATTTACTGTTAAATTTTATACCATTTAATTTTTCCTCTTTTCTTCATTTTTCTAATTTCATACTATTTGCTCTTCCCTCTCCATGACATTCTTCTTTATTTTTTTAAATAGGACCATATTCATTCTAAATAATTTTTAACTTTATAGTGTATTCATAATTATTTTTTGCCATTTCAGTTTTGTAGTGATGAGATTAATGTTTATAACTAATTTTAAGCACATTTATGCTTCTTACGTGGTTTGATATCAATACTGATATTTTAGTTTGTTTTCTCCTTGCTAAGTCATGAAGACTTCATATTCAGAAGTAATCTTCTCAATAAGATGTCCCCTTAAGAAAAATATAAATAAAAATATAGGTCCATGACGATAGGTAAGAAAAGCATTCACAGAAGTGGGAGATATGATAAATCAAGCTAACATCTCTAAAAGATGACAATCTTTGATTACTTAATTCAAAAACTTTAAAACATATAAAAAACCAGACTTCAAAGTTTTCGGCCAAAATGATTGGTGGCCTGTAAAATAAACTCACATAAGTAGATGACTTTAATATAGGATCTGGACAGGAAAATCAGTGAAATGGATAACTGTGACAGTGGAGCTGATCTATTGGGAGCTCACCAAGGCCAGCGGGACTGGGACTGAATAAGCATGGGATGAAACCGGACTTTCTGAACATGGCAGACAATGAAGGCTGATGAGAAGCCAAGGACAATGGCACTAGGTTTCGATCCTAATACATGAACTAGCTTTGTGGGAGCCTAGCTTGTTTGGATGTTCACCTTCCTGGTCCTGGATAGAAGTGGGAGGACCTTGGACTTCCCGCAGGGCAGGGAATCTGGACTACTCTTCATTCTCTGAGAGGGAGGGGAATGGAGTGGGGGGGGGAGAGAGGGGGAGTGGGGAGATGTGGCGATATGTGGGAGGAGGGGGAGGGAAATGGGAAACGGGGCGGAAGCAGAAATTTTTTTTTCAGCAACTAAAAAAAAAAAATAAATAAACAACAAAAAAAGAAAATCCAGAAATGTGAACCAAAAATTCAGCAATGAAATTGGGATATATATAAAACATTAAAAATTATTAAGTCAAAAACTACACATAGAAATCCTGTCTTGGAAAACCAAAAAGTAAAATGTAATTAAAAATCATCATCAATAATCTATACCGACTAGATATGAGGCTATCAAAGATGGAGTAAATGCTGATGAAATACAACATTCAAACACCATTAGGGATAAAATAAATAAATGGGATAATGACAATGTCCAATAACTCTGAGGTATTATCAACAGATCTAACCTAAATAATCACCAAATAGAAAAAGGTGATATAAAGGCACATGGCATAGAAAACAGAGAATTTAATTCCATGATAGAAGGAAATTCCCCAGATCTCAAAAAAGAAACAGATACTCAAATACAAGGGTCACTTGTTACAGGCATGGCCATACAAAATATTCCTCATGACAAAAATGCAAAGACTATTAAAAGCTTTAAAGGAAAAATGCAAAGTTACCGACCTTGTCTTTTTGTCAACTTGACACAGCCCTAGACATAGAAAAGAATGTTTATTGAGATAATGTCTTTATGTGATTGGTCTATTGCGAAGACTATGGGAATTTTTTTAAGAAAATGATTGATGTGAGAGTGATCAGCTCTTTGTAGGTGGTGATGGCTCTAAGAAAGTAGTCCTGCGTTATATAAGAAAGCAGACTGAACAAATCATGAGACTCTAGATAAGCTGTGTTCATCCACAACCTCAGTTCCTGCCCTGAGTCTCTGACCTGGATGATGGGCTATAATCTGTAAGATAAAATATAAAATCTTTCCTTCCCAAGGTGTTGACCAAAGCAACAAAAAGGAAATTAGGACATAGACATAATACTTGACCAGCTACTGAGGAGTTATTACTACACTTATAGAATAATGTATCTCTAACCCCCATAAGAGAAGTTTCGATTTATTTTGTAATAATGATTAACCCAGAGACTCACAATTGATATAAGTGCATAGAGTGAGAGAATGTGGACTATGAGGTATGCCAAATAAATAACCTAATGATGCACCTTAATGCTATATAAAAGGTAAATAATCCATACCCCAAAACAGTAGATGGCAATAAATAACAAAGAACAGAATAGACATTAATGTAAAGGAAACTAGAAGAACAACACATAGACTCAATTGTGTGAGCTTTTGTTTTGTTTTGGTTTGGTTTTTTGAGACAGGTGTCTCTGTAGCTTTGGAGCCTTTCCTCCAACTTGCAACTTACTCTGTAGACCAGGCTGGCCTTGAACTCACAGAGATGATCTGCTTGTCTCTGTCTCCCAAGTTCTGGGATTAAAGGCATCTGCCATCACCACCCAGATCAACTGTGTTTTCTAAAAAAAAAAAAAAAAAAATTAAATGTATGTTTGATGAGTCTTTAGCCAATCTGAACATAGCCAATGGCTGTTATTATATATTTCAGTGAAACTTGGAGAAACAAAGTACACTCAAATATAAAAAAATAATTTTAAAAACTAAGAATAGATGAAGATACAAAGAGGAAATCTCTTTAGGGTCAATAGTATGAAATATTCAGGGCTAGTCCATGAGGAGGCAAAAGTACCATTGTTTTTGTTTTGCTCTTTGTGAATTTGCCTTTCTGGGGATTTACACTGGTTGTTATTTGACATCTACATGTATGTTCGAGTACTTTGGTAGCATGTGACTGAAAATCAAGTCAATGAGTATAAGATATATGCAAATAAAAGAGAAATGTGGTGATCAGAGACTTGCAGAACAAAATGAATTAAGCTAAAATTTGTTCTTAGCATATCCTAGCTTCAAGCGATGAGATAAACCTGTGCTTGGATTACTGTCTCCGTTAGGCTTTACTTTAGGCTGCCTTTCATTCTACACAGACAAGCTGATTTGCTAGCTGGCTTATAGTGTTAGTGATGGAAGTGCGTGCAAAGCAAGAGTAAGTGCTTTCCTCTCAGGCACATTCACAAGATTCCTTAAATATCCCAATTTTTGTTGCTATGTCTTGACAATCTTTACATGAATGCCTTTTCTTTGAGGTCATTTGGCCGAATGCCACACAACTGGTCACTGGGAGTAGATTCACACAAGATTCTTAAGTGAAGAATTTGCATCTCAACTGACTGCAAGCAAGGGAAAGTTGATTTCATAGAAAACTCAGACTAATGGATTGTCTGTTGTATTCAAATAACACCAGCCTGCAGTCCGGACCATTCCTTACTTCTCTCTTCCAAGATTCCCAAATAAAAACGTGAAGAATGCAGGGAACCTGTCACAGCCCTCCTACCAGAGCCTGGAAAGCTCCAGAATGATGGCAGGAAGTCCTTTCATTCTCCCATTTCAGTATGTGTGTGAGGACAGGCAGGGATGGTAGTCAACAGTGCTCTTACAGTCCACAGGGTGTGCTCAGTGTTTTCTTATCCTGAGTTTGTATCTGACTCCTCTTTGTATTTTATCAGTTGATTATAATTCTTGCCGTGAAGCCAATCAGGTAATTTTTATCACACACTCTACATAGTAGAATTTGATGCCTTTCCAGAAACTTTACACTGACATAACATTATGTCCTTATTCCAGCTTTTATGGTATTCCATTCTTCTGGTCTTCATTTTTGTTGCTTAGACTTGGGGTCTTGTTGTGTATGTTAATTTTTATTTATACAATCTCAGAAAGTCAAGAAATGACAGGGCAACCTGAATTCAGTGAATAATTATGTCTTTGTAAAGTGATTCATCACCTGTTGCCTTAAATATTAAGAACAGCAGAAATAAACAATCTCAGCAGATGAAGAAAGCTATTTTGAAGCGCAGTACATGCTTCCTTTTTCTTCAGCCTTGTGTTGTTTTACCCCCAAAATAAACAAACAAGCAATTCAGGTCTCTTCGAGAGCACACTCTTTATAATCTTGCAGTCTCCTAAAATTTTATTTATTACTGCAAATGGCTGGATTCCTGCTTGTGTGCCATGGGAACTAAATTTCTGTTCCAGTGTTTTGGCACATCCTCAGTATACTTACCTCTGTAGGAGTGGTGTGTATCCACAATTATGTTATTTGAAAAGAATCTTTGTACTGGAAAATCCCATTGAGATGTAGCATCGTGTTTCCAAGGGTGCCTTGGGACAAGAAAGAATGGGGCAGTAATATACAACCACTTGGTTACATCATTCATACCAGAGAAATTATCATCCTACTGCTGACGGGAACATTTGTACTTCTCTATTATCAAAGATTTTGCAGAACTGCTCAGCCCCCTCTATTCATTTCATTCCAGCTGTTCTAACACAAGGAAAGAAACAGATTGTTTCATTCTCTGAACGTACATTAAAAAGGACAATGCCATCATTTGGGGGGCCTTTGAAGGGATTTTTGCTCAATTTGAACTGTGTGTGGAGCAAGCTCGCTGCCTTGTAACAAAAGCATGAGGCTCTGCGGTGACAGGCAAGTCAAAGGCCGAAGAATTTGTTAAAAGGAAGAAGCCCTAAGTCTTCAGCATAAACAAGAGACATGAGAAAGGAAGCAGGGGAAAGGTAAAGGGGACCGTGAGAAGGAATGCTTGCTGGCCAGCGCTGAAGCCTTTCACAATCCTCTGGGAAAATGCACTCGAAGCTTCCAGGACTCTTTCCTGAATTTGTCGTGCATCAAAGAACCGCAAGCTTGCTGTCACTGGAGCTCACATTCCCTGACCCTGTGTGTACAGACTGGGTTATTTTTTTTTAATGCAAAACTACTAAAAGTGTTCTGCAGTAATAACCTCATCTTTTTTTGTCATATTATACAGGAACATAAGCTTTGAGTTCTTCTTGGGAATCCTTCATTTCTCCACTTCTTACCCCGCCTTGTTATACATTCTGAATGCACAGAGAGCCGTCCTTTCTTATGATCCTTGCTTTTCAGTGCTATTATTCTTGACTCACGAAAACATCAATACATATGACTACTTCTTTTTTCTACAGTAATGGCAGAAAATGAAAATTAATCACAGAAGCTGTACAATATATAACTGAACCATGTTCAATATGTGTTATAGGAAATCACTAAACAGAGCAGAATTGAAAAGTAAGATGAAGTGTATTCCCACAGTCTAGTCAAGGATGTCAAAACTTAGTGATCTAGATGTCTCTATAAACAGTGCCCTGGTACGCCTTTGAGGAAAAACGTATTTTTATCCTTTCTCTGATGGCTATAGTAAAATTGATACTTAGTGTGATATTATGTGGACGGTAGTATTTTGTCTAATGGTTCATCTTGTCTTTTATTCCTCAAATTAATGAAAATTCAGTACATAAAGGATTTGAAAGCTCATAATTTTCAGACAGATAAAAATAATGCTATGCTTTATAGTGACTGCAGAAGGGAATGTAGACTTTGAACTTTTTCCTTCCTGTCTCTATTGCCTCCTGTCACCATGTTTGCACTAGTGTTAACTGATGATTTGATTTCATTTTCTGATGGCCGAGACATTGGTTAAAGTTTATACTTTTATTCTGGATGATTTTTTTTCTCTGGGTAGCGTGTTGGATCCCTCTGGTCCCAGTTTCCCCTCAGTAATCCTAATGCCTGTGGAACACAGCTAAAAGTGATCATAGCTGTCTATTAATTGAGTACTCAGTTCAATAATTCTCCTCTGAAATTACTAATAAAGGCATATTCATCTAGAATGATACATAAAATAGAATAAATTGATTTTTACCTTGGACACATAGTCACAAAAACATAACAATGTGTATTAAATTAAAGTAAATGAATGCAAATCATGTAGATAGCTATAAGGCAGGACTGAGTTCAACCTAGTCATGGATTAAGTTCCTGGCAGTAAAATAAAGAAATTGAGTATCTGAAGAGGTTGTGAATACAGTGTTTGTTACTGTAACAGAAGAGATTATAAGGTGAAAAAATATATTTGTCTCACAGTTTGATTGAACTTGTTAGTCAATATTGAATAGATTCTTCTTGCTTTGACCTTTGGGGGATATGCCAGCTGCACAGCCCAATGGTTAAGCAAACTGCTTGCTTCTTGACCAGGAAGGAAAAACAAACAAACAAATGGTTGAAAACAAAGAGTCAGAGTCTCACAATTTCTTCCAGAAGATATCATATCCTCAGTGACCTCAGTAGCCAAGGGTCCACAGAATCTTGGGATAGCACCACACATGTGCCAATAACACTTGAAACTTGAAAAGTCACCTGTCCGCACCACATAAAGGCTCTTGAATGACTCGCAGGTGCGTGTGGTTCAAGTTCTCAAACACAATATTTTTATGTATTATGCTCTCACCGGTTTTTTCTGTACCATAAAAAACCAGTGGGTTGAATCTACACAGTGGGCCTTCTGAGCTTTTTTCTAATTCAACCTGAGCAGCTAGGACTTAGAGAGATGGTTCCTGGGTAAAGTCTCTTGGCACCAACCCCTATGACCTGTTTGACTACACAAATATTGCATGGTGGAAGGAAAGAACCAACTCCCTTAGGTTGTTTGACTTCCAAGGTGTGCCCTAGCACACATTTATACACATACTATTCAATAAATATCTGAAATGTTTTTTAATTAAATCTAAGCTATTATTTCCCTTTTACTTTCTCCTAAATGTTTATTTGTGCTCAAGGTTCACACACACATGAAAAATTTTAATATACCTGTATGAAAATTAATCTAAAAACCCACCCAGAGTTTATCTAATTAATTAAGTCATTTCTACCTCTGATGTCCGGCATCCCCTGAGTTCTGGCTCACTGAGAGGCAACTGAAAATCCCATCACGAATGGGGGAGGGGCTCACAAAGCCCCATCCTGAGAAAAAGGGTTATTAGCAATGGGTGACTGCTTGGGAGGAATAGTGAGTTTTCTCCAGAGATAGAGCTTCTAGTAGCTGCCCATGCTCCAGTGGACTGCCGTATACCCTGACATGTATAGAAAGTAGTAATTTAACTTAGTAATTGATTAAGAAGCAAGGACATAGAGGTGGAATGGAGAAAGGGATGTGGTCTGTGGGAAGTAATGTAAATAGGAGGTGTATGAGATTAAAATCAATTGTATAAAGGTATGAAATTCTTAAAAAGCAAACAAGAGAAAGAGATCTATGTATATTTATTTTAAGTCATCCATTTGAACCTGTATGAGCTTCTTGGAGCCTTTTTTCCTTAACCTCCTTCCTTCACAAAGCAGCCACACACTGTGATTTTGCTTATTTTTGTAGAGGACCATGGGTTTATTAGTCATAAGGAAAGGATATTCTACGCAGCCAAGTTAAACAAACTGCTCTTTGGACCTTCCTCTCCTCATGCCATGGTGACCATGATATCCCTAGAGTCTTTTGGGTCATGACAGCAGCTGGAGAAAACCTCAGATGGGATTTTAGTGGGTGAAGGAAAGAATAAGGCAGGTATTGTTAGTTGGTTAGTGTCCATCATAATGAACTATATGCAACCATCAAAAGCTGTAACCTTAATGTCCACCTTCATCCAAAAGAAAGAAGGGTACAAATGAGTAGGAAGACCTAGAAAACTTTTCCCTAAATGACACAGTGTGCTTTTACTTTAGTCTCAAGAGGGTTTTCCACAATGAGTGAGCAAGGAGACAAATGGATTGTAGTGAAAAATAGAAATTCCGTTGGCTGGCTTTAGATTTTATTGCATAACTTCCAATGCTGCGTGCTTATTAAAAAATTAGAAAAAAAAACACTTAACTGTTTATATGAAGGTATAATTTTGTTTCTTAAATTCATATTTACTCTCTTATACCTGCCTGTAATTCTCTTTGTATTCCTCCAGTAAGCCTACCTCTCAACTTTCCTGGAGCAAGGGAATACAAACAGTTGTTCTACCTTCCAAAAATGGTTGCCCATCGTCTAGAAGCTATCAGCTACCAATAACTCTTCAGTAAGGCTCATATGGGCCCTAGAGATCATCTGCTACATCTATGCCAGGATTTTAGATGACTTACCCTTCTGTAGGTCTTGTCCATACAATCACAAGTGTGAGTCCACAGTCCACACTATATCTAACGTTCACATTCCTCCCCATTTTCTGGCTCTCACATTCTTTCTATATTCTCTTTGTCAGTGTACCCTGAGCCTTGGTGGTGAAGGTCTTAAAACATGTTTTAGTTAAGAATAAGCACTCAGTCTGCTAGTCTCAGAATCTAGAATAGTTTTTCTTCTCTCCATTGACCATTGGCAATTGCAAAAGAAAGCTTCTCTGATCAGGGATGCGAGCAGGCCAGAACTCTGGGTATAAACACAAATATTTTGAAGACAAATTGATAGTGTGACCATTATATGAAATTACAATAGTAGTTACTACTTTAGAGTCTATGACTTTTCCAGCCATGAACTTTTGACCAAGATTACAGTACATAGCATGAAAGTACCTCCTAAAGAACAGGCCTAAAATTTAAACATAAGGTGGTTAGTTACCCCCATGCCAGTCATACTATTATTGTACAAGAGGGCATATCTTACCTGACAAGTTGGAGTTGAAGCATATAATGTTCTACACTGGTTAAAACCACTGATGTGTTTTCTTCACTAGCAACTGTCAGAACATTTTCTGGCAATAGAAAAACTAGCCAGCCATCAAGAAGTCTCCTTATTGCCTAGAGTTTGATTTCTCTATGTCTGAAAGCCACACAAAGCAAAAGATTTCAAGCTAGGATACACATATCAAAGGAAAATTGTTTGTATTTCTGGGCTTGAATTATCCTGATCAGTATGATTTTTTCAAGGTCCACCCAGCTATGTACAGACTCCATGCTTATATTTTATTCATGGGTGAGTAATATTCCACCGTGTATATATACTACATTTTTCTTATCAACTCATCTCTATGCACATCATTTTTTCTGGCTGAAAAAAATAGTGGAGAATCTCTACAACTGTGCTTTCTATTACTGTAAAGCCGAGCAATGTTCCCAGAGGAGCCATTGCTTCTCATCCTACTGCACGGAATTTGCACAAAAAATAGTACCATTGGCTAGGAATGTAGTGAAGGTTTTTGTTTGTTTGTTTGTTTTGGTTTTTGGTTTTTTTTTGCACTTGATTTACTTTCAGTAGGAACAAATCTTTTTCTTTTCATAGTTTCTCCCTTTCTTTTCAATTTTGCTCAGGAAGCTGAGAAATCCAAAATGTATCAATGTATCTGTCCCTTAGAGAATATTTTTTTTGGAGGCAGGGTTTTTCTGTAGCTTTGGAGCCTGTCCTGGAACTAGCTCAAGTAGTCCAGGCTGGCTTTGAGCTCACAGAGATCCATCTGCCTCTGCTGGGATTAAAGGTGTGTGCCACCACTGCCCAGCTAGACAAAGACAATGATTTGTTTTTGTTATGGAATATTCTCTCTCTCTCTCTCTCTCTCTCTCTCTCTCTCTCTCTCTCTGTATATATATATATATATATATATATATATATATATATATATATATGCTTTTTAGAGATTATCAATCTGTAATGCTGAGATATAACAAATATACTGCAAAGAGTCCCTCCCCTTAACAAATGAGATACTGCATATTTAACAGAGAAACCTCTAAACTGAAGGGCTTGCCGTTTCTAACCTGGTTGAGCTAGATTTTTAAGCTTAATGATTATGTGACTTACAGCACTTTCTCTGTTACAAGGAGAGCAGGGAAGGGGGGCCTTTGTTCCATCCAAGCCGCCCAGCTAGCTTACACCTGAAATAATTACACAGAAACTGTATTCATTTAAACACTGCCTGGCCCATTAGCTCTAACTTCTTATTGGCTAATTCTTACCATTTCTATGTATTATATCCATTTCTTTGTATGGCCACGTGACTATGGCTTACCAGCAAGATTCTAACCAGTGTCCCTCTCAGGCAGGAGATCCATGGCATCTGTCACTCTGCCCTTCTTCCCAACATTTAGTTCTGTCTACTCCACCAACCTAAGTCCTGTCCCACCAACTAGGCCATGGCAGTTCCTTTATTCATTACCCAATGAAAGCAACACACAAGCAGAAGGAACTCCTCACCATTTCTCCTTCCCTAGTTCCTGCTTAAATACTGTGGAAGATCAGAAGCAGAACTCATGGCAATGCTTTTATTCCCACAAGCTCTTTCACAGTTACTTATATCTGATAGATAGGGAATGCTTATGTATTTGAACAGTCTTGCTTTAAAGGAGCTCTTAATGCTCCAGTCCCAATGTGTGTCAGGGTTACCTGGAGTGTTTATACTGACCTATGGCAAGACTTTACCCCTAGAGTGTTTCATTTAGTAGATTTAAGCTCAGTCTCTATTAAAATACAGGTGGGCCTGATACAGGAGGCTGGGCAAACACACGAAGAACAGCTACTCAAAGCAGCATGCTATGTCTTCTCTCAAAACACATAAAGGAGGAAGGATCTAGAAATAGGGATGGAGAATTACCTTTAGAGGGTTGGTTTTCCTTTTGGCAGTTCTGCCATGTTATATCTCTAATCACTAATGGTGAACAATTGTAAAAATATATATATTAGAATTATAGGCTATATATATATATATGTATGTATATACTGTATTTGACAAATTATTGTCAAAGTGCTAACTTTCTTACTTGTGAACTAAAGTCTTTCAAGTTTTCGATTAACATCAACATTTTGCATTGAAAAACTAACTTCTGACTGATGTCGTGACTAGATGGGTTCACATCTCCCCCCAGACTCTTCAGGTACCGCCCTGGCATCCATCCCATCCCCTCTCTTATGTTAGATATTTTTATTTGTTGAAACCCATGTATACCTGAAATGCAAGGTGGAATATCAAGTAGGAATACAAGTTGAGTAGAACACGGGTCTCTGGGTTCTGGGCTTTCATTTCCTTTAATTAACTTGAACCAGCCCTAACATGAAGAAAAATTATTAGTTTTCTTTTTTCAGATTCATCATATCAATAGAAACAATAAAATATTGTCAGTTTTCTTCAGAAAAGTCTGTGGATAACATACTGCCAAATGCAAATGCATTAACCATCTTGCAATCTCTCCATCCAGACTTCTCTTCATAAGGCATCAGGAGGGATCTGGTCAGAGAAAGCATAGTCTAGGCATTTCTAGAAGGTACTAGAAGTCTACAGCCTAAAATATAAGCATGATTTGTTTGGAAGTGTATTACTTTAGTTCTGCAGTTTCTGAATGGAATAGGAAGGTGGGTGTTTAATATTTAAGCTACTTACTGCAAGTTAGAAGGAATATGAAATTACTTAGCCAGGAATATGATATGCTTTTTGGAACCCACAGAGTGAAGTGAAAATTCTCCACGAGACTCAATAATCATTAAATCAGAATACAATTCTACTGCGAAGAATGGAACAACAGTTCACAGCTGTTTCCCCAAAGGGGGAGAAACTGGTTCAACCTTTGTCCTACCAACTTCCCTTCTTCAGTCCCTTCAAATGCTTTCCAAAATGTTTTGAAATATCTGTCCTAAAAATTTCTGTCTTTGCTAATATTTGTGTATAGTTTTTGTATCTATCTAACTCAATGCCAAACTTATATATTTCTTGAATGATATTACCAAACCTTACTTGCTCAAGGCTATAATTTGTGCATCTCTAGAGCCCAGCCCCTCTCTAGCTATATTCACTTCTATATAATTCAATTGAACTATAGAATGTTGGAGTCAATGGCTTATTTAAGATAGCACTGAACGTCCAAACTATTGTTGCACAGAGCAGGATGGAAAAAATTACAGAACTACCTAAAAACATATTCATCTCTTATAATGAAGTTTGTAACTGGACTAAAGCATCCTTCACTCTGGTGGCAGCTATAACATTGTATACTATCTGGAATTTGTGTCTTTTCCTAAAAAGCCAAGATACATGTTAGAGTCAAGTCAAAGTCTCTTGCTGAGTATCAGAGGGTTCAGAAGAAAAAAAAAGATGCAAAATACGTTTAGATGAGACCAAATAGTGTGCACATGATTCCTACATAACCCATTTATGCCATGCTGGCCTAAACCACGTAATAGCAGTCAGAGCTCCAGTTTCTTCTTCAAAGAAATGAGAAACCAAATTACCTTTTGTGAAGGATTGCAGCTATGACAACATATAGCCAAACTTGCCCTTCATGAAGAGGGAGTATCTGTGTTCTTCCTGTCACATAGTTCCCATACTACTTCTTTCTCTAAGTTATAGTTTTGGTTTCAATTGCTGCACCTCTGGCTTCCTGTCACTGTCCTTGGTGATTTTCACAGTGTCTGACTATGTACTTTTTCCATCTTCTAACCTTTTCTCATGAACTGCCCTCAGAGCATCTATACTGAGCAGGGATTGTTTACAACGAGACACTAACATCAACTCTCTGCATACCCTGCTGTTTTGTTTGAGGACACTTTTAACCCTGCTTTTTGCTCATTTTTGAATGTCATAGTTATTGATTAGGCATTCAGAAAACTGGTAATGAAACCTTCCTAACCTAGACAAAAAATACTCCACTGGTCATGGTTTTGTGGTCACCTAAGCCCAGCAGAGGAAAGAGGCAGATCTTTGTGAGTTCAGGGAGCCCAGTTTTGTCTACATAATGACATCCAGGCCAGTCATGGCTACGTAGTGACAGAGTGTCTCATCAACAACAATAACAACACCAAATAAACAAATCTATCGAAACTGTGAATATTAAGATTCAGAGTTTTTGTTTAGTTCTCACTTCATACCTTGATCTTTGAGCTTAGACTTTTGGGAAGTTAGTATTGATATACCTCTCACCACAACAATCTGAGATGCTCCTTTGCACTTTGACCTGCCACCAGTGGTGAAATACCACATTTGAAAGGACAAGTTAGAGGAAAGGATATTCTTGAGACAGCCAGGGAATCTTTCATTTGAAAATTTCTCCATTATTTTGCAACTCTGTTAAATCGCCAACAGCATTGCAAGATTTGGCTTGTGGACACCTGGAAAATGTGAGACTCGAATATTTCATGTGGACACTCTGACTTCACTTCCCCTGGGAAAAGAGGAAGTGACTGAACAGCATGTGTTCAATTTGCCCCTAAAGAGTAACACCTAGTGTGCTACAGAAAGCTTCCTGGTGGCATCATAGTCTTTCTACACTGACTTCCTATCTTTTCATCCCCAAACGGGTTTACTTAGCTGCTCACTTATTGAAACAAAGTGCTGTTCAGGGTCAGCTTTAGCCCCAGGTAGAAAAGACAGATGTTTATGGGATATGCTTTTTAAAATGTTCACAAGCCTCCTACAGAAAATACTTTCCTTAACATCCTTACTAAAATTCCCATATTAGTCATTTCCTTGGAATGGAGCAATGAGAAAGGAAAAAAAAAACTTCTGATAAAATATACAAAGATCCAAAGTTACAGCACACAAAGCCTCTTCACTTACTGTTCAAATTAGGAGGACTTTAAGACACTTAAAAGGACTAAAGAAGGAAGAATTTTGAAAAGAAATGGGAGGTAAACAAGGCATGGAATATGTCAAAGCTTGGAAAGGAACAGAAACCTAAGGAATTTCAGTCATGTTCTTCAAATGGAGGTTCAAAAAATATAAACCATACAGTATATATCTGTATATCCATCAACACAGTTTATTGTCTTTTTATTCATCCATCTATAGATCCATCTACTGAAGAATTGTTTTTTGAGTATTTTTGTTTGAGATATTGCAGTGATATACTAGGATTAACAAAGAGATTGATTCTGTGTTTTGCTTATTTGTTGATTGAGATATTATGTTTTGTTTTCCTTTCTTTCTTTTTTTTTATTTATGAAAGGGTCTTACTATACATCTCTGGTTGGCCTAGACCTTACTCTGTGGACCAGGCTGTGATATCTCACCCTGTCCAGTTTGAATCCCTATTGGAAAAATTTTCCAAAAGGGCTGGACAGAGATATGGTTTAATAGTTAAGGGTGCTTGCTGCATGCCAGGCATGGTGGCATGTGCTTTTAATCTTTTAATCCCAGGATTCAGAGGTAGAGACAGGAAGACTGCTGTGAGTTCAAGGTCTGCCAAGAAAGTTCCAGGACAGTCAAGGCACACAGAGAAACCCTGTCTCAAAAAACCAAACCAAAAAAAAAAAAAAAAACAAAAACAAAATCAAACAAACAAACAAAATCATTGTTGCTCTTCCACAGGCCCAGAGCTTAGTTCCCAGCCCCTAAGTCAGGCAGCTCTCAACCATCTGTAACTACAGAAGTTCCCAGTACCTCTTCTAGCCTCAATGGCATATGTATTGGTACACACACACACACACACACACACACACACACACACACCAATACCCATAGTTAAATATTAGAAACAAAAACTGCCTATGAAGCAACAGAAGCACATAAATAAAATTCATCTATCTACAGGTGAGAAAATGGTAATTAGTGTGTGTCTGTCTTATCCAAAATTTACAAGTAACATTAGACAAGACTGAAATGTGATCTCAGTTCATATATCTCAAAAAAATGCACATGTAACTGTTGTAGAACTGTCAAAAAGCACAGGAAGTGTAGGTGACATATAAGTGACATCACAAAAGCTGAATAGTCTTTTGTATACAAATACTCATCTGGTTAAAAAGTAAATATAACTCATCAGATAAAACTGGGCTATCATAGCCGTGGCTTTATTCCTAGAACATTAGTAAACACTGTCACCAGCTGAGGGTTAATTCATGAAGGATGAACTGTGTCCTTATGGTTGAAAAAGAACTAGCAATAAATGCCTTTGCTTTGTTCAAGTCTATGTGTCACTATTGAAAATGTATATTAAAATTAGTGTAGCTGAGATGCACTAGGATCCTGATATTTTCACTGTGACTAAAGATGCCTGTTGGACCTTCCTGGGATTCATGGAACAGAAAGGTGGTAACAGATTCTGGGGGGCCAGTGAGGACTTCTGAAGAAGATGGATATTGTCAGGAGGAGTATAGGAAACCATAGCATCTAGCTTGACACATTTATAGGCCACAGTCATGACTGAATGACCAAGAGTCAGCCTGGACCACAAAATCACCAGGGTAGTGGCAGAGGCAGCTGGGGAGAACTAGGAAAAGGGCCAAGCCAATAATGAAAGGGGGAAGTAAGGTACACATTAAGCTCCCCAATGGGAAAAAATAAGCGAAGTTTCCAGGACATTTCTAAGAAAAATTTGAAATATTAACCTTTTTGCTAAAGTAGCAAAAAATGGCAAATTTACTGGTTTCTCTAAGTATATTCTATTGCTTTATTGTTTTTTTTCTTCTTGAAGTCTTGAGGTGGTGAGGCCTCATTGAGCAGTAGTGAGTGAGGTCTTGAGACTTAACAAGTTATACACCAGTCAATTACTCACAGTTCAGAACGAGTGGGCTATTTTTCCGGTGTTCAGAATCAGCATTTTTTGGAGCCGGGTTCTGGGGACTGAGCCCACATCCCTGAGAGAGCTGGGGTTCCAGTGGGCCGACAAGCTGTCTTATTTCCTGAAGTGAAGCTGCCACTGGAACCCAGGGCACTTGATTGAAATTTCAGACATGTGATTTTGTCAGAGATCGGATGCCTTTCGTTTGAGATGCCTTGCCTTAATAACTTCTTTAACCCATTGCCAATCTTGGCGGGAAGCATGCCTCCCATGATTGGGAAAATTAATGAACAGGCACCAGCTAAAGCAATTAAACCCAAACACCCCTGATTTCAGTGTTGGGTAAAAGGCTGCCTTGAATTTCTCTTGACAATGCAGAAGCCTAGGCATCTCCGAACTGTTGAATTATTGAGGTGAACTGTAACAGCATACAGGAAGGGGCTGTCACAGCAGGTGGGCTCGGCGAGGCAGACTCTGGACAAGGTGCCCAGACCTGAGGCAACTCATTTGCTGTTCCCCACGGTCAGTAAGTGCTAGGTGGCCAACAGCCGCACGAATGTCCTGGGTTTCCCGAGGTCCAAGGGTGCTTGCTGGTTTAAGAAAAGCTAAAGTCCGCTCTGGTGTCCACCACAACATCACAGTTCCCATGCCCTGATGCATTCCTCTTTCCAGATCCCAGGCCTTTTTTCTCTTGCCTCCCTACGTGCACCCCAGGATGTAGACAAAATGAAATCCAAGTGACCTATGTGGGGGTGGAATTTTTTTTTTTTTTTAGAAACAAACAGAAAATTAAGTGAAAAATGAAAAAAAAAATCCTGTTCTCACTTTTTTCTTTTTGGAAGGGGTATGTTTGTTTTCTCAGAGACACTTTCTGGCAGCGATGAGGGAATTCAGTTCTATTAAACTCTTTTCTTAAAAAAAAAAGTATTAGCCCTTGCTTAACTTTATTTTCTGACTCCTAAGTCTAATAAAAACCTATACCACTCACTTTTTTGTAAAACTAACTGTGTCAAGTCTTCTGATTTGAGAATACATTTTCTGAAAAGGTAGAATATTTTCATAAAGCATTAGCAATATTTAGATTATTACCTAATATAGTAGGAGAAAATACTTGAAAAAATTTTAGAGACATTAACATTAGGTAAACGAGAATCAAACCATGATGTTTGCTAAGTTATTTAATAATCGTGAAAGGCAATAATATTAAACAATAAGTTAAAAGAAATACTTTCTAAATATTTCAGTTGTTCTGAATCACAAACATATTTTTTTTAAAAAAAAGCTAGTAATTATTAAGAGTGAAGTATTCGTGGTTGCACCAGGAGAACCTGAAGAAAATTGTGCATTTGACACAAGTAGATTTTTCATCATAGTCCTCCTTGTTAACACGGCTCTCGTCTCTGCTCAGAACCACACTCAGTACCAGCTGCATGCCTTATTTCTCTCATTTACTGTCTCAGTATTTATGGTGTTAAACTGTATTATTAAAACTAGTTCTAGGGGCTAGCAATGGAGGCAGAGCCCTCATGGGACTTGGAAATCCCCATAGAACATATCCAGATAATGTCCTTTGAAAATTAGAAAAGGGAATATAAAGTGAGATTTTTGCTGTATGATTTTGTATTCACATTTGAACAGCTTTTTGGATCAAAGAGTAGTGGTAAGTCAGAGGAGTAACATAGTCTACATGGTGGCAATCATAGGTAAAATGGGACCCATACAATCTGCTGATCTGAATCATCATCATCATCATCATCAACATCATCATCATCATCATCATCATCTGAGAATAAAGAAACAAACTAGCCTTTGTGCTGACCATACATCTTCCTCTGTCTACCACATACTCCCTATCCTGTCAGTTTGAGCTCTTGGATCTACTCTGCGAGCTTCTTGACATCTCATTTCAATCCTGTCATCACTATGTATTTCCAGTATTGCCATGACCAGGTGAGGTTTTGGTAGCTCATGTATAAACTGTCAAAGCTCTTAGAAAGGCCCCTCTTCCATGGCCCAAGTCCCAGAGAGCCAGAAGTCCTTCAGTGAGGAGTTGGTGGACAAGAAAGACATCAGTCCATAGGCAAAACAATACCATCAGGAATCTTCAATCGGAGCAGGGTGCAAAGCTGAAATGGGAAGACAATCTCCCTTACTCCTGTAAAAACAACATGGTGGACATCCCAGGAAAATTTTAGCAATTTTAGCATAGACCTGAAATTAAGGGCCAAGACCAGTTCCAGAGATATAACAACATTAAGTATAACCTAAGCCTCATTTAAGACAGAAACCACAATTCCTTCTATGGTCCACCCTTGGCAAAGCTAAGTTAAACTATAATTCGTCCACCTCGGGAAGGTGTAAGAACAAGCTGTAGTGGCTGTACAGAAAACAGAAGAATTTCCAAACAAGGTGAATTTCCCTCCTCCATTGCCTAACTTAGCATTAACCTAGGAAGAAAACAGGCATCTGTAAGCTGTACTTAATCCATTCTTTAAACAGCATGATATGATAGCCTTTTTCATTTCTCCCCACACTGCGTTTTGTTGTTTTTGTCTCAGAGGCTTTAGCACAAGATGGGGACTTGTGCTGGGAGGCCCGCAGATTACAAGAAATAATGACCTGTATATATTTAGTTGTTCAAAGGAAATTAGAGTAGCCTGATTTTTATTATTCCCCATTGCCTCACGTTCTCTGGTGTAATAACTTGCCCTGTTCTCTAATTTGCTTTTACATCATTGGAAATGTATAGCATTTAGCCCACATACTCCCATGACCAATCAGGACCTGCTGCTGAGCTAGGTTAACACAACCTTGCAGGGAATGGCAAGATTTCCTGGGGCAGGCCAGCCAGAGATGGCGATGAGCGTATCTCCCCTGAAGGCAGGTTTGGCGAAAGCCCTTAGCACTTTTACCCCTTGAACCCACTGGACTCCGTGGGCCCTACTCTGGAGCAAAGTAGCTGTCTTTTCAAGGACGGAGGACGGTCTCGGAGAAAATATCCTTTGCTGGAAACATTAGTATGTAAGTGCTTAGGGTTAACTTTTTCATTGCTAATTTCCCAGTGCCTGTCCAGGAATACCACTTCGCCCTGCCTCTCCATCCCTCTAATCGCTTACTATTTTGTCTCACACTAAAAATCTAAAAGCCATCTGCTTTTAATTTTTTTCTCAGAAGAAGAAACAGCTGTTTCAGACATCATGGGTGTGTGGTGATGTATATGTAGGTTTTTTATATGTCTGTGTACAGATTTAGGAAAAGATACACACACATGTGTGCATATTCACATAGAGTGCAAGGTTAGATGTCTTCTTCAGTTGCTCCCCACCTTATCGGTGTAGACACAGTCTCTCACCGACTTAGAGCTCACTCCTCAGCAGGTGCCAGGAATCCTCGGGCCTCTGCCTCCCCAGTGTTTGGTTTATAGTCACATGCCATCAACCTGACAGCGTCTAGCTTCTTACACAGGTGTGGTAGATCTTCAGCCCACATGCTTCTACAGCAAGCATTTAACTAATCAAACCACCCCAGTCATACTTCGAACGTTTGTAAGAACTCCATCTAGACCTACCCCACCCCCACATAACCCACGTATGGTATTTATACTCATTGGAGACAAAAGCAACACGAGAAAGACAGGCAAAAGTGATTTCCATTTAATTAAGGGTGCTTTTCAAGACATTTAGTGAGTTCGTGTTCTTTAAATTCTACTCTTAAATAGGCAGGATTTGGCAAGATAAAAATGACAAGAACTATATAGTAAGCAGTTTTAATAATCACAACTTCTGAAATTTACTTCAGGAGCATATTTTAGGAGCTCAATAAATTTGATCTTTATAAACGTTTCTTCTTCTCTCCTCAAACATTTCTTTGGAGCCTGGGCAATTGCCTCGTTATTCACCAAGTCTCCATTCCAAAACAAACTCGGGCCCCTCATATTCACCCAACTTTAATTTCCTTCAGTCTCATATATTTTAAGATTAACTACTGGTTTTGTTTTGTTCTCTTCTTGCCTGCTCTGGGCACCACAATTTTTCTCATTATGATTTCTTAGAAATAACACATTCCTTTTAATACTGTCAAATGTAATACTTCTAATTGTTCTCCGCTTTTTCTAAATCAACACTAAAATCCCCCACTCCCCATAAAGAACCAATCTACTGTGGCTCAGGAGATAACTTTTAATGATCTTACTTTATAGTTAACTTACTGTCCTGACTGTCCTTTTATTACTGGAGCTTAGGCAATTCAACCCTCTTGCTAAATTGTACCCCTTGCCCTAAATTCCATTCATGGGTAACACAGTACTTGGGTGAGTCTGTCTGTCTCCAGAGGTGGTGCAATCCTTTTGAGATTTCTCCAGATCATAACCTTTCAAGGGGCAATTTTCATTTCAGAACAAGATTAAATAGGAAGTTTGTACCTCTGTGCACAAGTAAATCAGCCAACAGTTACCCTTCCCACAGACTGACCAGGTGGTTGACTGTGGGGCCAGGATGGGGGAAGGACTGGGAAAGTGTAATGAAGCAGTGAAGAAAAATGCTAACATTTTCTCTGCAGTGACAAAAATATTCAGTTTCTGAATTCCAGAAAACATTTAATTCCATTTGATTCCACTAATTCCAAAATGAGTCCTTTGGGAATCCTGCAGAACACTATGAGGGCAAAAGAGGCAGATTATATATCTACTTCTTCTCTTAAGATTCTGATTCCACTTTTTGGGATCCTAGTCTCTTTGGATATATACCTTGCTTGGCCTGGATATAGTGGGGAAGGCCTTGGACTTTCCACAAAGCAATGTGCCTTGCCCTTTCTTAGGATTGGATAGGGGTGGGGTGGGAGGGTGGAAGGAATGGGAAGAGGTGAGGGAGTGAGAATTTGGATTGGTATTTTTTTAAAAAAAATCTAGTAAATAAAAAAGGATTCTGATTCCAGTTTCCCTGTCATTCCCTTCCTTTTCTTCCCAGAGGTGATAGCAGTTCTGTGGCCTCAAATAATTTTTTGATATTGCAACTCAACTTATCTTAAAATTCATGTATCTGGAGTGACTTTGCATGATTTTAAGTCCTTTCAAAGAGTTTCACAGCTAAAACAAAAAGCATATATAGAAGTTGTTATTGGCCCTTAACAAATGTGTTACTTTCTTTATAAGTAAACCAATTTCATAAATATATACTATGCAGCCTTTTGTTACTAGCTTCTTTTCCTCAGTATAAGCCTTAGAAGGGCCACACATGGTATAACATATGTTGACTAAAAAAAAAGCCAGTATGAGTTTCTATTTTTCCCTTTATTTGCATTGTTATTGCCATAATCCTAGTGAATATAAAACAATATATTATGTCTGATTTTCATTTCATTGATAGGTAGCAATAAACTTTTCCATGGATTTGCACGCACATTACGTATCTTCTTTGGAGGGGTATCCATGGCTTTGTTAATTGTATAGGACAGCTCATTTTTCTATTATGTAGTCAAATGATCTCTTTATGTACTGTAAGCGCAAGTTGATCATCAGAGGTGTCATCTACGTACTTCATCTATCCTCTTGATTAAATTTCATAATTTCTATTTCAAGCTTTGAAGGTTAAAACTTTTCATTTTTCTGTAGCTCGGTTGTTTTTATCTTTTGTTATTCATGCCGCTAGTACTACTTCTGAAAAATCTTTTCCGGCTCAAGATAACAAAGATTTATGAGTGTAATCTTTGGGACTCTTGTGACATTAGGTCTATGTTTGAGTCTCTGGACCATTTTGTATGGGCTGTGAGACAGATTCCAAATCTTTTGGGTTTTTTTTTTTTGCTTTTTTTGCATATGGGTTTTGAGTTTTCTCAACACTGGTTAAAAATACTATTGTTTTTTTTTACCACTAAACTGTACGCGCAATCTTATTGTAAATCAATTGTAAATATGAAAGCTTACAACACAATCTACATTGTACATAGTTTTCTGTATATCAGATCATGACTATCCAAATGTGTATATATATAATTATTTTTTTTCCAATCAGGAATCCTTAATCTCTTTTTTCTGCTGAATTGTTCTTACTAGAATATGTTGCTTAGAATTGACTATATTATATATAATACATATGACTGAGGGATTTGTAGCTACCCTTTATCAAGATAATAAAATTCACTTTATTTCCTAGTTTATTAATTGCTTTTGCTATGGCAAAGTGTTGAATTTTGTCAAGTGCTGTTTCTATATCTATTGAGATAATCATATTGCTTTGTCATTTATGGACATTCTACTGATTTCAGATGTTAAACAAACTTCTAATAAATCCCAGTCAGTCATGATCATATTTTTTTAATATCTTATATACAACTTGCAAGCATTTTGTCAAGGATTTTTTATCTGTGTAAGAAAATTATTCTGTATAACTTTATTTATTTATTCTGACATTGACTGTCAGTAATAGAAGGCTGTGAGTGATGAAATAACTTTTCTTGGTCTAATTTTAGGGAAAGTACATGAAGAATGAGTACTAATTTCTTGAGGGAGCTACTCAGTAAAGCAATCTTTGGTTAAAAATATATTTCGGAGAAATATATAAACTGCTACACAAACCTGCTGTATTGGTCTGACCTGCATTTCCTTGTTTCTAAGGTAGAGACATTGAATCTTATTTGTAAAATTAAACTCATTGGACAATTATCAATAACATCTTTATGAAGGACATGAAAGTAGAGCATTCCTTAAAATATAGCAACAAGGAAAAAAAGGTGAAGAGTCCCCGTGAGCTGCAGAGACACCATGTCTGAAATTGCCTTTGTGAGCTGACATGAAAGGCATCTCAAATAAATGTTATATGGATTTTTGAGTAATAACAGGAGAGATGTAAACATTTAAGTTTCCCTCAAGTCCTATGAATTACTGCTACACCTCTCTTAAAGGTAGCATTAATGTCTAAACAACTATTTTCATTCTATTGACTTGTCTCTTAAAATAAAAATGAAGTCCCATGTATTTTAAAATCTTGAGTTTAATGGCTAAAATTTGTATCTGTTGCATTAGAAAGTCAGTGACATATCATATTCTGTAAAGATTTCCACAATACAACAATTAGAATCGGTCAGTCCTTCAAAAAAGTTCAGCCATTCAGAAGTTCTTCTAGGTTGTTAATTTTAGGTGTAACAGAGAGAGGACCTAGCATTTCTGAGATAGATGTCTAGTTTAGCACATTGCAGTTTTTAAACTTAAGAATTATTTTTCTTTCAGTGGTTCAATTTGTTAAGCTTTAAAAACAGAGATTATACGTAGCCTCAATATAATAATTTCATGTATATTAATATGTGGATTACATGTTATTTACTCCATGGCAACCACTGTAATTAATATTTCCAGAAACAATAAGCTATGGGGCCAAAATCTGTGTGATGTACCCAATCATTCATTGTTATCTGAGTCTGCTCATTCCTTCCCAGAATATCAAACTCAAAAATAACCACACAGAAACTGTATTAATTAAATCACTGCTTGGCCTATTAGCTCTATACTCTTATTGGCTAGCTCTTCTATCTTAAATTAACCCATTTCCATTATTTTATATTTTACCATGAGGTTTGTGGTTTACTGGTGTGATTCCAGTTTATCTGTTTGCTGCAGTGGCTACCTGGCATTGACTCTACCTTCTTTCTCCCAGCATTTTGTTTAGTTTTCCCACCTATCTCTACTCTGCCCTATCACAGGCCAAAGCAGCTTCTTTATTCATTAACAAATAGAAGCAACATATATACAAAAAGACTTCCCACACCAGCTCACCCACCTACTCTTCCTGAAATGACATCACCATTCCAATTATTCCTATTATTCTTAATAGGAGTATAATAATTCCTGCTATTCATTTTCTGTTCTGTCCTTGATACTTTTTCAAGCTCTAGGGCATCTTTCTATAGATTTTCCCTCATGTCCCTTCTGTTTTTATTCAGCATTAGAGAATTTAATAATACTGTTGAGCAGAGCTCTTCAATTATTGCTTCCAATGTTTTGAACATGTATTGAGTCTGTCAAGCTAAGTGCTGGTACCTTAAACTCATTCTTTCCAGTCCATGTCAATATGTGCAGAGCATGAATGGGCATTCTGAGTTTATGGATGATTAAAAGGGATAACAGAACTTGGTGACCTATTTAGTTCATTCAGTTTATACATGATCATTCTACAAAATACATTTGTTCTTCTGAGTATGAAATCCATGCTGCTTCTTATCCTTCAAGTGGCTGCCAAGGCAATTTTGTTATAGTGTAGTTTTGATTATAACACACTCAACTTGATGGGTCCTTATTGCCTGTAAAATAAAGCCCAAACTCTTAGCTTGAGAATTCAAAGCTTGTGATAATCTGGTTTAAACCTGCTTTTTAGACTCTACTCACTGATCCTTCTCACACCCACTCCACTCCAACCAAAACATATGACTTTTCACTGCAAGTATGGCCTCGACTTCCCTCTATAACTGCCTCTTCCTATGTCCTCCACCCAGAACCACCTCTACCATGAAGGCTCTCCATTCCCAGTCACTTGGATTGTGTCAACTTATGATTTATAACCTTCTAAACATAGGAAAAATACTAGAGGGATGTGACATCAAGGGGATTTCAAGAAAAAGGAGCATGAGGAAAAAGCTAGAATTAGTTACATCGACAAGGCAAAACCCAGAGCAAAAGGGGAGAACATGGTAATATAGAGTAAAAGTACATTGTGCTGAGAAAGGACCTGACTTGTTTCATTTTCCCACTCATTAGAACATATAAATTATTAGGTGAAGTGAAGGGTATCAGCAGATAAGAATTTTGGCAGTACCAGGAGATTGGCTTCCATATGAAATTACTGGCTTGGCATATTTTATATGTTATTTCTGGCTGTTGATTCAGTTTGACTCAGGCTTTTGTGTATGGAGTGCTTTTCCAAAATTGAAGATATTCCTGAGAGTTAGAAGGATGGGAAGAAGCCAGGAGTAGCCATATTCCATGAAATTAATTACTTGGACAGATGCTTGTCAAAGTACACCAAAATGGATGTTAAGTACTCATAAGTGAACATATTCCAATTTTTATGTAAACCTGAAAGTTGTGGAGCATGGAAACTTTGTCTTATTCATAGAGACTCCATTAACACCTTTCATGTAATGATGCACAGTTGTTTTTCATAAGATTTAACATTTTATTTTCAGTGGTTCAATATAATTTCTATAAGAATGATGAGTTACGTGGGTGAAATGGAGACCGAGGAAAGAAGGGAGAAGCACATGTCCAGAGCCAAGATTTGGTGAAATGACATGTGTTCCTTAGCCTTGATATGTACAGCTTAAGGCAAGATTCCTTAACTTTGGTACTACTTGTATTTAGGTTGCTTAATTCTTTGTTACATGGGCAAGTCCTTTGACTTACATAACCTATAGGAGTGTAACTTGTTACTATTACTATTTCAAAAGCATTTCCCAGTATGTACATCCAAAAGATGTCCCCTGACTTGGCCAAACAGCTCCAGTGAGCCATAAAATTTTGAAGAGAGTGGTAAACAATGAAACCTACAAGATTTCATACAATCAACTCACTTAAAGCTACCATCCTGCATGGATTTGAAAGAATTAGATCTAATGCTGGCAGAGGCAAGGCTAAGGGAAATAACTATGGAAAGAATTTTCCAAAAAGAAAGTACTCACTGATGCCAGCAACAAACATTTCACGTGTAGTCTGGGTATAGGGCCTAGAGGAGCTTCTTAAGAGACTGTCAAACTGTAGTGTCAACAGAAGATGTCTTGGGAATCTGAGCAATGATATGAAAGAGTAAATAATCCCTTTGTAGGCTCTGGAAGGGCAAGTATAGAGAAAATAACTCAGAGAGATAGCACACAATACAAGAAAAAAACACCTGCTCTATCTTAGTATGTAAAACAAGATTCCAAATGTTTAGCTGAGGAAAAGGCTCAGTTATAAAATCTGTAACCTTAGAGTAAACAAGACATGAAAATTTTTAAGTGCAATTTTTATAGAGTATGAGGGCAAGCCAGAGTCTGAGCTCAGCCTTGGAGTTCAAAAGAGGAGTAGGACATAACTATTACAGGGAGGTTTGTAAAAGCTAGAATTGATGTGCAGGAGAGCCTCGAATGGTACAGTGCCAGACCAAAACACTTTACTTGTATTAGTTGCTCCATTCATTGCTGTGACAAAATACCTGCAACTTGAAGCAAGGAGGATTTGTTTTGCTTACAATTATCAGGTGAAGTTTATCTTTGCGGGAAAAGCCAGGAGCAGAAACCAGGAGCCCTCAGTCCCGTTCTATCTGCAGTCCACAATGAAATAGAAATAAGTTCTGGGCCCAGCTGCCTTCCTCTTACTTTGTTTCGCATTTTAGTCTATGACTCAATCAGACGAAATGGTGCTGCCATATTTAGAGTAGGCCTTCCCAACTAAATGAACCTAAACTAGATAATCCCTCACAGACATGCCTAGAGTTCTCTCTCCATGGTGACGCATGGTTAATAAAAACTCTGAGACAGATATGGGAATTTAACCTGAAGACTAAAAAAGCAGCCAGCCACTGGCTCTCACCTCGACCTCAGTCCAAAAATGACGATCCTGCCTCCAGGAATCATCAGAATGAGACTGGGTATGTAAGCTGTCTCCTTCAGTCTTATGTCTTATTCCTCGCTAGGGCTGTGATTAAGGGTGTGCACCACTACTGCCTCTTTCTATGGCAAGCTAGTTTGGCTACTGGGATTAAAGGTGTGTGTCACCACTGCCTGGTATGGAAAGCTGGCCAAATCCTTTGACAAACTTTATTTATTAAAATACAAATGAAATGCTACTATACCTTGGTGACTCCAAATCCTACTAAGTCACCATTGAATTCAGCAGATTGAGTCAAAAGATGCTAACAGAATGCTAGTCAGGACCTTGCTAAAACAAGAAGGGTTTAAGATTACATATGGGCAGTGAGCAATACTAGAGATGCCATGCGATCTTATTTGTATATTTAAATACATAGTTATAGCTAACTACTTACAAATATCAATATATAGGAAATACCATGAAGGAAAAAGTGAAGGGACTCTTTAGGATGTGAAAACTTGAAAGACAAAAGAAATTCCATATGGCTTTTATTTCCTGTATGGCTTTTATACTTTATCTTCCATGTTTTAGGTGAAAAGTGTTTGAATAACCACTTGCAAACTATTCTTGAATAACACCATGCTGCCTCAAACAAGGATTGGACTTGGAATTAGGAATGGTGGATTATTTAAGTAGGGAAAATATTGGCATTTATGAGAAAGATCAGGGATGGCACAATCTGAGAAAGGTATAAACAATCCAGAAAATACAGATTGCATGGTGGAAATGAACACGCCATTACACAAATTTGACAAGAAGTTTGCATGCATAAGTGGAGTACTTTGCTCCTAATGGAAAACTACTTTGTCGTTTCGTAAAAAGAAGCATGTTCTCCTTTCCATGGACCTAATCAGCAGTAGCTCTTTTGGAAAGGAAAGAAACTCTGCGGCTGTGTGTAACTGTGTGTTAGACTATGGAGCAGAGCGTTTGTTTGGAATGATGGATGGTTGGACAATATACCACAGTCAGACAAGACCAGCCATCAATCACTTTAAATCAATGATAGACCTTGGGTGTGTTTTGTGCCACTTTCGCTCATTCTAGTGCCCGGAGAGTTGCACAGAACAACCTCATGACCCCGTATCAGCAAAGAAAATGGCTTTTAAAGTTGTTTTCAGGCTCTATTCATTACTCATTCCTGGGTGAGATGCCAGGAAATAATTTTCG
Organism: Microtus oregoni; assembly: GCF_018167655.1. NCBI lineage: Eukaryota > Metazoa > Chordata > Mammalia > Rodentia > Cricetidae > Microtus > Microtus oregoni. The sequence continues at coordinate 1,268,684 of NW_024543084.1, forward strand.
TGTGTTTTTCTTCAACTCATCTTTCTCACCCAAAATAAAATTTGGTTAAAGGATAGACAAACAGACAAGAAAGGGAGAAGCAGTCCATGTGAGGGCACTAGGTTTGGCATCTTGCAAATAACTTAGCATCCAAGTTTTTCTTCTAAACTTGTCTCACTCATCAAAGATTTACCCAGATAGTTTTCCCATCTTTCTGGAAGGGAGCTGCTATTTCCCCATTATTACTTCTTGGGCCATTTTAGAAGATTTGAAGATGGGCAATCTGTCATCAGTGTCACCAGTACATAGCCAACATTGTTATTCCTCAGTCTATGTCCTGAGAGACTTCCGCTGAGGGCATTGTGATCTTCAATGTTACTATCATCAGCATAGTTATTGATGGTTAGCCCACCGACTTCAGAAACCTCACACTACTATTTGATTGATATGGGCTCAGAGTATGTTCCCATGAAGGGACTGTGGGGATATTGTGTATTTCATAATGTGAGGGAATCTAGAAGACCCTAAAATTCCATTCTTTGACAAATAATTTGTGAAACAGACTCCTTAACGCAAGACACTGGTTCATCTCTGCCACCTTCCTAAAGCCCAATGGTCCTTCACTATGCCTTCACTATGACTCCTTTCCTTTCCTTTCCTTTCCTTTCCTTTCCTTTCCTTTCCTTTCCTTTCCTTTCCTTTCCTTTCCTTTCCTAGCCAAGGAGTAAGATGGCGAAGTGACAACAAGCCAGCCCCTCAGAAATACAGAGGTTCCTTCAAGCAGCTGACTCTGAGACCAAGGAAAAGGTAAGCAGATCTATGTTCTTGTCTCCTCTTGTTGAAAGTATTATAAAAATAAAGGTTAACAGGAATTAAGAATATTTTATCTCATAATGCATGAACCTACCAAATTGCTCAGATTTTGCATTTATCAGGAAAAACATTTGTCATCTGTCATATATGACATTTCATCAGGATACCAAACAATTCTATAAATAGATAGAAATAGCTCTGCTGAGGTCTTAAGATGCTGAAGTTCTGTTAGTGAACGCATGAATTGAAATTTAAAAGCCAAGGGAAAGAAAGGGAACACTAAAATATTGGATAAACTAATGCTATGATTATAAACAACTTAGATACAAGACAGCCTAGAAAAGTGGAACTTACTGGCCAAGGATGAAACATCTAAGGGGCCTCTATATAACATAGTACATGAAAAGTGATTAGCAAAGGAATCAAACATCCCATTTGAGTTTCAATGTTTCACCACTTTCGTGGGATAATTTATGTTTTGGGGACTCCTAGGGATTAAAATCTGACCAAAAGTCTGACTTTCAGCAACAATTATAAAGTGATAGCATTTTTATAGTTGTGTCACTTTTATTATAGAAACTGTAGCAAATATGAGAATTTCCAAATAAAGTAATACAGCTATATGTATTGTCTTGGTTGGTTTTCATTTTGTGTTTACCAACTTGGCATATACTGGAGTTATCCCAGAATGGAAAACTCAGTTGAGAAAATACCTCCACCAAGTTGGCAAGTCTGTAGGATATTTTCTTGATTTCACATTTATATAGAAGGGCCCAGCAAACTTTGGGCATTGCCACACCTTGGCAAGTGGTTCTGAATTGTATAAGAAAACAGGCTGAGAAAACTATTAGTAGCAAGCTAGTAAGCCATACTCTTCCATGGCTTCTACTTCAGTTCCTGCCTCAAGGTTCCTGCTTTAAATTCTTGTTTTCACTTCCCTCTGTGTGATTTTACTTACCTGGGTAGTATAAGATGAAATAAATTCTTTCTTCCCCAAGATGCTGTTGGTCATGGTCTTTATCACAGCAACAAAAACTCCAGTTAAGACATATTTGTGATATATTTAAGTCTGAGTTTGTGTTTATGTGTTTTATAAATATATATGTGTGCATATATGCATGTATTGTGCATATATATGCATACATAAATATCTATGACTATGTATGGTGTGGGAGGTCCTTCTTTCTATGTGTTGTTCTTATTGGTTAACGAATAACGAAACTGTCATGATAGGGGAGAGCAGAACTAGGCGGGGAAAACTAAACGGAATGCTGGAAGAAGGAAGTCGGAGTCAGAGAGAAGCTATGTAGACTCGCTGGAGCCAGATGGAACTTCACCCAGTAAACCACAGCCACGTGGCGATACACAGATTAATAGAAATGGGTTAAATTAATATGTAAGAGACACCTAATAAGAAGCTAGAGCTAATGGGCCAAGTGGTGAACTAAATAATACAGATTATGTGAGATCATTTCAGGGCTATGTGGCCAGGGACCAACAAGTGGCCTTCCTACATATGCATACCTGTGTGAATGCATGTGAAGTTTATCTAATTATGATTTTTATCATGCTGAAAAGAATAGCTTATTATGGCATTGGTAGACAAAACATGTCATTAACCTCCTTTTACTTCTATTGAAGGCTAAAGGGGGCAGAACTGGATGGTCAATCATAGATATAAATAACTGTTATATATATATATATATATATATATATTATTGAGATCAGAGAACAGATTTCTTATTTGAAAGGAAATTAAAAAAAAACAGTCTAAATATTTATGCCCTCAAATCTAGAATCCATTCAGGAAAGTGTGTGTATGACTCTGTGTGTCTGTGTGTAGGAAGGACTTAAACGTGGTAGAGGAAAAACTTTATATTTCTTCACAGTCCTTACAAGGGTGCAAACAGAGTTCACCCTGTATGCATCTGCTCCAGTAGGCAAAGAAAAATCTTGTCTGGAAGTGGGAAAAGCCAGCAAAGTAGCCCTCCTGCTGGTATCCAGTCCACGGATCCCAAAGTAAAGCTATATTTTTATTTTTCCTGTTACAGCAGAGATCTGTTGTTTGGCTACCAAATTACAGGTTGTGTCTGGTTCTCACATACTTCTGCTTTTCATGTGCTGAACAAGAGTAATAACAGGCTACTTCTTTCTCTTGTGGGATTTAGGTACTCTTCATCATAGAATAGGCCATTTTTCTAAGAAAACCTGCCAGTTTAAAAACTGGAGGTGTACGCCATTCATGTGGGGATGGAAAACCCATAAAAATGAGAGGTTTTTGGCTTGAAAGATGGGTTCTAGTTACTTGTTCCCAGATCTAAATGACATGTTTATGAGTCATACCCTTATTATCTAATCCGAACAGTTCTATCCAAAGATCACTATCATTAAATGGTTGCTCAGGGAAGGGTCTCTGGGAAATTTTAGCCCAGAGAAAATTATACACATTCATTCAGTTATGGAACATCACTCAGAACACACTTTTTATTCATTTTTTAAAGTGTGCTCTATTGATAATCTATAAAAGAAATTAAACAAAGCACAGCAAATATTGTTCAAATATGTAATACCTGATATTCTGAACATAAGACCAGTTAACTTAAATACACCACATAGTGAGGGAAACTGCTGCACACATATATTAGCAATTAGTATTTGAATCAATCGGCCATTGCACAAATATTCCCTTCATTGTGTGTGTGCTCTAGCTTCACGGAGAAGTGGAAGATGACTAAATGGAGTAAGAGTGAACAAATGATGTATCCATGGAGCCCACTGACAACTGAGAAGATTGAAGGAACAGTTTATTGAGAGATCCTGGATCAGCATGCCCTACCCCAGAGTAGTATTAGGGAATTTTGCTGGTCATTTCAGGAAAGAACCTTGGAATTTTGACTCATCAGAGAATTTCTAAAGACTCTTTTTGGCAGACAGAACCCAGTTTGAGGACATCTGGGTTACTTCAAATGAAATTAATTTATACTTATTTTCTTGAAAAATAAAAAAAGAAAAAAGTAGACATTTCCTTGCCCTTAAATCATTTGTTTTGTCCAAAGATTAAAAAAATAAAACAAATTCATTTTCACCATTATTCATATTTTTGGAATAAGAAACTATTATTACATTTTATTAGAAAAGGAAATGAAAGAACACAGTATTCAGTTTATATCAGTCCATGACACTAAAAAGACGTAGTAGAGCTGAGGATTCTTCTCAGGCCCAAGGCTACACCATGAAGAGAAGTGGGTGACACCTAAAGAACTCTTGTTTTTCAGTCTTGAGGTAAAAGGATGCATTATGATGCCAGGCCCATTCTAACTGTCTTATCAAACTGTCACTTAGACACACCTTAATCTCTCCCAGGGAGTGTTTCTGCAAGTTACCATTGTTAAATTCTGCATCTCTTTTGTTTAGCAGTCTTGTCCTTAACTCATATTTCTCTTCTCACATTTTACTCTAGGAAGTAGCAGAAGACAGGCCTCACCTTCTACCCTGTGTTGAGTGCCCCACTTCCCCTACCCATCAACTTTACCTTTTATAAAATATTAAGACACAAATACAAGTCCTCAGGGTCACTGTCATCTCATACAAGATTTGCCTTTCCTCCAGAATCCTTCAGCATCTTCCTCATTTTCACCCAAGATGTCATCACAGTGGTCTTTATCCACAGTTCTATGGGCGTTCTTGTCAAGACTGAGATTTTCTCAATAGCTCTCTTCCCTTTCTAAGGCCTCACCAGAACCACCCTACAGTTTGTTCAGAGTGCTTTTGCTTGTTTGTGTGTTATTTGTTTTCTTCAGTGTTTTTCCAAAGACATCTAGTCTCTAAACTTTAGTCAGTTCCAAGCTGCTTTCGCACTCCAGGCATTTGTTGCAGCCTTGCCATCTCTTTTTCCAATGTTCTGCCATAGTTTGCTCAGGCAGAGTGCTGGATGGTTTTATGTCAACATAACACAAGTTGAAGTCATCTGAGAGAATGGAATCTCAATTAAGAAGATGCTTCTATAAGATGTGGTTGCAGGCAATTCTGTAAAGTCATTTTCTTACTTAATGATTGACATTTGTAAGAAGTGCCACCCCTGGGCTGGGGGGTCCTACGTTCTATAAGAAAGCAGACTGAGAAAACTATGAGAAGCAAGTCAGTAGGCAGCACCCTTCTCTGGATTCTACATCAGCTCCTGCCTCCAAGTTCATGACCTGCTTGAATTTCTGCCCTGACTTTCTTGGATGATGAGAAGTGATATGGAAGTGTAAGCCAAATAAACTCTTTCCTTCCCAGTGCTTTGGTCATGGTGTTTCATCATAGCAACAGTAACCCTAATCTAAGACAGGGAACTCTTACAATGTAACATAAACCATACAGAGTATGAATGGATACTATGTATCGCATGGTTATGGGAAATCCAATTTAAAAGCAACACCAGGTCCATGGTTTGGTGTTCTCAGTCCTGTAGATGAGATCTTCTTGCTGTTTGCTAATAGGGGTGGGATGCTGGCTTGCTTTCTTGGAGTTTCTTACTTTTTAAAAGGCACTAATCCTAATTGTGTCAGCCCAGCTCACCTGCTGAGTTCTAATTACCCATCAAAGGTATCATTTCCCAATATTATCCATCACCTTGAGAGATAAAATTCCATTATGTGGACATCAACACTCAGGCTGTAGAATTAAGAACATGTTTGCTTTCTAATCAATATTTCTTTCTCTTCTCTGCATTGGTGTGTTTCTAACCCTGACCTAAAACACCATACTCTTTCTTCACTCTGCCAAACCCATTGTCAAATAATTTTAGGTTACTGCTTTAACTAAGGCATTCAACAGTCATGGTGGTTAAGAAATAACTCTATATTATTTGAGAATATTAGGTATGTAAGTCAATATACCTTGAACTGAATGGTTGACAAATACACAAACAAGAATTTTTGTGCTAACAAAAACCCAAAATTTTGAAAACCAAGTGTCATCTATACTTATTTTTTTTAGAAATTAGTTTGCTACTAGAATTAAAAACATCATATCAAAATATGAAATGATTATTCGGATGACGTAACTAAAATCTGAAGAAAACCAATATGTAAACTGGGACATTTATTGCTAATATCCCCAGCTACTATTGAATATTTCATCTTTTAAAATGTTGTAAATATACATTTGTCACGGATTATAAAACTCTTTGCAGCCCATAAAGCAGAAGAAATAGAAATTGAAACAAAGAAACAAAAATACTTCAGGTTGTACCATATAAAGCTCTGTGTGCCTATGGTTTTGTATTGTTAATAAAGTTGTTTCTGTTTGTGGCTCTTTTAAACTCCTTATAACACAGTCTTACTCAAATCAGGGGTCCCATGCAAGGTGACACATACACTCACCACCTTTCAAGCACTCCATTCTGATCTTGTATTTTCTGCACATTCATCTTTAGCCATTGCCAAGTAAGGACGTGCCGCTATGACCTGTGCTGGGAAATAAGCAGGTTGGGCCGTTTTTCTTGATTTAGAGTTCTTCTGCTTGCTGAGAAGCCTTTGGAAGCTGAGCCTCTCTTTAAGCAGCTGGCATGAAGACTGTGCAGAGGCAGCAAACAGCAGCAAGCACTCCAGGTGTGGACTCTAAATCAACAAGTTTTTATATTCTCAGGACCACCTCAGAGAGCGCTCAGCTCACCATACATCTGGCTTCTATTAATTGCATGCCGGAAAGAGCATATGAAGATGCTGCATATGCAATTATAAATTTTGCCAAACTATCACAGGATTGCCTAGGAGGCTGTGGCCATATCTATATCGGGAGAAGTGCAAAGAACAGGGTAATATTTGGAGCTTTGGGTGCTTTCTCTATGCTGGATGACAGTTTTCTCTGGGGAAGCAATAGATGGAAGTTTTCAACTACAGTGAGCAGAAAACATTAAAGACATTTCCATTGTCACAGCCTGGATGTTTACACTAGCCACAAACATGATGTTTCAACCCACATCTTTGCCTCCACTCTTTTTATTCGGTATTGAACAGAGCATTTTCATTGAGTAATGAGACAGATCCTACTATACTGATTTGATCACTCCTTCTCACCCAGATCCTGCAGAGTGAAATTTAAAATCTTCCTGAGAGAATATCCAAAGATTACCTGTGCTTCCCCCTGCCCTACCACTGTGAGCAGGATTTTGGTTTTCTTTCTTGGGCTTATGTCTTTCAAACCACAGCGGCATGTCTTTTCCTTTAACACTAACTCCACCCTTTACCCTTGGGCATCTGCACTTTCAGGGATCTGTATCTGATATCTTTCTCTTTTTTTTCTCACTCTGGCTCACTTCCTTCAAATAATTATCCATAAATCATCTACTGAATGAAGCTGTTTTTGACTCTCCCATATCCTCCCCTACACACTCTCTTTAGGTTTCATCTTACATATCATTACTTTATCCATTTGCTTACCCATTGCTGTTATTAGATATTTACTATTCATATTATTCCTGTTTTATATCTTTAAAATGAAAAAACTCATGGATACTAGTTTTTGTCTATCACTTTCATACCATAGAACATTTTTTTTTATCACAGAAAAGGTGATTAAAGAATTACAGCCTGAAAGATGCTGACAGGAATTTGCTGTAGATCACAGTCAATGCAGTGATTCATTTGCTTTACTCCTTCCTAGAGTGTTTCCTATTGAAGCAATAAACAGTAATCTCTTTAGAAAAGAAATATCTAATCCATGCAAGGAACTTCCCCCTCCCTCTAAACACAGTACACAGTAACTATTAAGGAAAACTAGAGGATGAAACAAGATTCCCAACATAGGCTGGGAGAGAAAGAGCATCTCTGGCCTTTACCTACCTGCAGGGGAACACACAGCCACTTGTCCCAGAAGCAAATATTTCAAGATAGAAAATACATTTAAATCCAAACAGGATGACAAATGTTTCTTCCCATCTGATTACATATGTTAGCAGTGATATTCAATCCCAAAACAGCACACTTATTTCATTAATGTCATTAGCAAATATATGCTTTTGCTATTTTAAAAAAGCATATGCTCTATCATTTAAAAAATCAAAATGAAATGTAGTTCTGTGAAATTATGTAGTTTACATAAATTATTAATAAAATTATAGCACTCTTGTCATTAGCCATCAAGTTATCTTGTTTTTCTTAAGCAATTAGTTTATAAGAAAGACATAAAGCTAATTTAAAATGACAACTTAGTCATCTGAGCACACAACAGCTTAGAATTAGTCCCTCTTACCCACTAGGAACTGATAATGCAATAGATATGGCTTGTGATGACCTCTTTCAAATCCCACTTTAAAGTCTTCACAACAACACCATTCTCATGGGCTTTCCTCTGCAATGCTCTGCTAACATATTCTCCATAGTCAGATTGTGATGGTGGGAGGCCACTAGGTAGTTCCCGTCACTTAGCCTTGAAATAATTACACAGAAACAGTATTAATTAAAACACTGCTTGGCCTATTGCTCTAACTTATTATTTGCTAACTCTTACATCTTAATTTAACCCATCTTCATTAATCTGTGCATCACCACGAGGTCGTGGTCTACCAGCAAAGTTTCAGCATGTCTGTCTCTGGCAGAGCCTCTATGGCTTCTTTTTGACTCCACCTCTTTCTCCCAGCATTCAGTTTAGTTTTCGTCAGCTAGCTCTGTTCTCCTATATCTCTGCTATAGGCCCAAAGCAGCTCCTTTATTAACCAATGATATTCACAGCATACAAAGAAGAATCCCATATCAAGCTTGAATGTTAGATTGTGTAAGATTACATCTACACAAACTATTAGAAACTCATGAATGCTTAAGTTAACTAATGTTTTCCATGGCTTGAGACATTGTCCATTCACAAACTCTGAAAGGAATTTCTAGGAACAACATTTGATCAAATTGTCCATGCTATACTTTAGAAAGCACTCCTTTATAAACTAGCTAGAATAATTCTGTCATGAACCAGTATAAATGATCAAAACATCAAAAAAGTATTCTGATAAAAGGAAAACTTATTGAATATTACCATGTCAAACTTAAGAAATTCTATTTTAAAAAATCATCTCGAAAGTTTGAAGATAAAGCATAAGCTGAAAATATGTTTTGCATACATAATTTACCTATTTATTCTACTGTCTCATCTTATTTCTCTTATATTTCCTCAGATTTGTTCTTTTGTGGCTAACAGCTTTCTTCTGTGGTTTGCACTGTCTTCATTATTCTTGTACCCCATGCTTTAGACACACATGTGTGCATGCACACACACACACACACACACACACACACACTCACACTTAACATCACTGTACAGTCTACTCAACTAGTTAAGGTAGGATGTGATATCAAAATCAGTTTGATTTCATATATAGAAAGCTGTTCAGGACTACCAGATAAACAGAGATTTCTAGAAAATGTCAAGGGAGAGACAGGTAGACAGACTGGACTGCATTTCATCTTGGATCTTCAATTCATAAGCTTTTACTCTGACCATGGCAGAAATAAGTAGCAGGGCTGGCTACTGAGGAGTTATAGCCAGCAACAGAACTTCTGATATGTCAGACAGTTCTCGATGACTGTATTTTGCTGAATGATAAAGTAGCCACTGCTGGAAATCATAATAGGCCTTAAAATAGCAAAAAAAAAAAAAATCCTGGATGACTGTATCAGGGAGTAACCAATTTCTATCATGTGTTGATGTCAATTTAGTACAAGGATATTCCCTAGAGAAAAAAGAAATGAGATTCCAGACTTGATGGTTTGTTTTTTTTCTTCAAGTGATTTAAACTACATAAAAAATCCCTTCCATGCTCAGCTATGGAGCATTCTGGGAATGTCAAAAGGCCAAATGACAGGAAATGCCTTGTGTATAATCAGTTTGCTTTCCACATTTAATGTTGAAATAAGAAAATCCTCAATAGCACAGCACTCCTAGGTGGATTTGTAACCAGAAACTGTCCGAAACGCAGAGATCAAGAACTTTGTACAACACAGTTTTATGAGTCCATGAAATGGAAGTCGGTGGATTTGGTAACATGAACGCAAAAGGGAAATTGTAATTATTAGAAATATAAGCAAGTTATGTTGACATATGCTCCCAAATTCTACCATTTGTAGGCAGGATGAAGTCCTTGCACAAACTAATTTTGAGGGCAGCCTACGCTAGGATCACAGATATTCTACTTTCAGCAGCCACTATTTCTCAGTTCCTTTCTCTGTCTGGTTCCTTAGGAAGAAAAGCATAGGTGCAAGAAATATGGATCAGCTAACATATGCCCTACACTCCTGTGGTGCAGTAGACAAAAATCTATGAAATCCAGACCAGTTCAGAAGAAAATGGACAGTAATCGTAAGCAATGGCCAAATGACAACCCCTTTACAAGCTTATGGACATTAGTTAGAACAGACATACAAGTTACATGTGCTTTGGATCTCCATATGTTCTGGAAAATATTGAATCATTTGCAAACATGTAAAACTGGGAACTCTTATGTTAAAACCCCATTTGATTTTTTTTTCTTTTTTATAGAAAGAAAAAGATATGCACCACCACATGTATTCTTGGAAACATTTGTTCAGGACTGAAAGTGGCTTTGTAGACAGTAGCAACCTAGCTCATCTCTCACTCCTTGATTATCTTATGGAAAGTATGCTTCAGCATTTCCATTACCATCATCAATGGAACTGAGAAGTTGGATGTGAAAACATCAATTGCAAAGAATAAGTTCAAAAAAGTTACTTTAGAGAAGAAAAGAGAAAATTAGAGGTTTTCACTCAATAAAAACAATGTGACTATTGTCTTAGTTATTTTTTCAGTTGCTGTAATAAAACATTGCTGAAGAAATCTGAAGAAAGGCTTGATTTCATCTTACATTTTCAGGTAACAGTCCATCCCTGAGAAAAGCCAGAAACTCGAGCAGGGTTGGACCCTGGAGAAGTGTTGCTTACTGGAATTTTCCTCATGGCTTGTTAGTATGCTCGCTTCTTCTTCTTCTTCTTCTTCTTCTTCTTCTTCTTCTTCTTCTTCTTCTTCTCCTTCTCCTTCTCCTTCTCCTTCTCCTCCTCCTCCTCCTTCTTACTCCTCCTCTTCCTCCTTTCTCCTCCTCCTCTTCTTCCTCCCCCTCTTCCTTCTCCTCTTCCTCCTCTTCCTCTTCCTCCTCTACCTCCTCTCCTTCCTCCTCTTCCTCCTCCTCTTTCTCCTCTTCATTCTCCTCTTTCTCTTCTTCCTCCTTCTCTTCTCCTCCTCCTCCTCTTCTTCTAATTAGTTTTTGAGATTATAATTATATCATTTCCCCTCTCATTTCTTCCCCATAAACCCTGCCATAAACACCACTTTATTCTCTTTCAAATTCATGGCCTCTTTTTATTTTATTGTTTTTTACAAATATGTGTGTATTCCTACACATATAAATACAAATTTTCCAGTCTATATAATGTTTCTTGTATGTATATCTTTTCAGGGATGAACCTCTTGGTATTATATAACAAATTGGTGTGCTCTTCTTTGGGGAAAAATTTTCTTAGCTGCATATGGAATCTTTTTGCATAGGGTTGTGGCCTCTTGAGTATCTCCCACACCTGCTGTTGTCATTCTTTTCAGTTCATGGCAACCATGTTAGAGAAACTTGGTGGGTGTAGCTTTTGACATTCCAAAGTTCTCTGTTCATCTGGCTCTTACAATCTTTCTGTCCCATCTTCTGCAGTGATCCCAGAGCCTTAGTTACATCAGCCTGATTTCTAATACAGTCCAAGACTATATTAGACTTCTCAGGAATGGCACAGACCCCACACTGTGGATACGCTCTCCATCAATCTTTAATCAAGACAATGTGCCTCAGACATGCCTACAAGTGATCTAATGGAGGTATGCTCTTTATTGAGGTTTCTCTTCCCAGATAACTCTAATTTGTGTCAAGTTAACATCAGATTAGCCAGGATAATTGTCTTACTCCAATCATCTCAAGACACATTTCATATTTCAACCATAAATAATGGTATGGGATGAAATGTTGATTTCTTTTCAAAATAAATTGAATTGAATGTAGAAGGAGAGAACCAACTCCACTAGCTGTTCTCTGACACTCCCCCATGAGTTCTGAATCCATGGCAAACAAGTGCTTTTCCCCACACATGCAGACACATATACTCACACACACACACACACACACAACCAACATACTAATAATAAAAATAAAATTTTCTAAATACACAGTTACCCGTGAGGCATGGGGGACTGAAAGAGTATAACAACTGGTAAGAGAATGAGAGAGAGAGAGTGGGAGAGAGAGAGAGAGAGAGAGAGAGAGAGAGAGAGAGAGAGAGATCCCAAGACCTAGGAGCTAATACATTAGCCAGATAGCATAAAACTGTCTTTGACCATTAGTATTGATATTTCTCCTTGAAAGTCAAGTTCATAACTGAACAAGGAAAATATCTGAAGCTTCAAAAAGGTTTCTCTCTGAATTCTTTCACTGATTGCTTTGTGTAACTAAAATAGTTGAAACTTTACAACTCCAAGGTTCTTACTTATCTCTTAAAAATATTTTTAAAGATATATTTATATTTATTTTCTGTATATTGATGTTTTACCTGCAAGTATGTCTATGCAACATGCTCTTACAGTACGTGCAGAGGCCAGAAAAGAGCATTCGATCCCTCTGGGACTTTACAGATGGTTGTACTCACAACCATGTGGATGCCAGAAATTTTACCTGTGTCCTCTGGTAAAGCAACCCACACATTGGCCACTGAGACACCTCTCCAGCCTAGTTTACCTACTAGTATATTTTTGTTTTGCAACTTTCTCAAGAAAACTTTATATATTTGAATTCTCCGAGCTTTTTATCTACCTCTGACCACAACCTACAATTTTAAATCCTGTAATCAGTCAATGAACAAATGAAAATTAGGTGTACTTCATTAGAGTCCAGTTGTGTGTGTACACGTGTGTGCATGAGACGATAGTAAGATATTCCAGACAAGTGCTGTTAGAAACTACTGAATTTTTTTTTGTTGTTTTTCGAGACAGGGTTTCTCTGTAGCTTTGGAGCCTGTCCTGGAACTCCCTTTGTAGGCCAGACTGGCCTCGAACTCACAGAGATCCTCCTGCCTCTGCCTTCTGAGTGCTGGGATTACAGGTGTGTGCCACCACCGCCCGGCTTGAAACTTTTTTTAGTAAGTAAAAGTTCACAGAGCTGTTTATTTTCATAGAATGCATAAGTCATTGCACTACAGAATAAACTTTGTTTAATGTTGTATAAATAAATCAACATGACATTTAAAAACTATTTTATGAATAAAATAAACTCTGATATTTACATATCAATTCTGTTACTTAATACTATATGCCATCAAAGATCATGAGAGACAGTCTTCCCTGAAGTCCCCTCCAACACTTAGGACACAGAAATGCTCAAAATCGTTTCATCACAACTATGCCTTAAAGAATTATCTTTAAAAATAATCATTAGGAAAGATATCTTATCAGTATCCACAAGTATCAATAATGACCAGTACACACTAAATTTTTAACGTCATCGTATATTCTTTCCCTATTTAGGACAATTGTCTAGAGAATAGGCACATTTAAAAAGTAAAAATCGTAATATAATGAATACATTCATGTTTAGATATTAATGCTTAAAATTACCATTTCATGTCATGTCTTGTTGTAAAAGGAGTGGCAGGCCACTTCCTACAGCCCGGCTCCTGTCCACCTGGCTAGTTTCACACCTGAAATAATTACACGAAAACTGTATTCATTTAAACACTGCCTGGCCCATTATATCCAGCCTTTTCTTGGCTAACTCTCACACCTTTGATTAACCCATATCTAGTAATCTGTGTATCACCACAGAGTCGTGGCTTACCGGCAAGATTCTAACCTATGTCTGTCTGAGAATCATAGCATCTGCCTGACTCTGCTTCTTTCTCCCAGCATTCTGTTCAGTCTACTCCACCTATCTAAGCTGCTGTCCTATTAAAAGGCCAAGGCAGTTTCTTTATTTGACCAATAAAGGTAATATATAAACAGAAGACCCTCCTACACCAATGTCTCAAATTCAGAACCTCATATCTGACACGCACATCCCAAGCATAATCTACTGCTTTTAAACTATATCCAAGTTTGCACTGAGAACTCTCTCCTAAGTGTTTTCATTGCATCCAGCTTCCAACGGCTCATTCTTCTTCATTCAGAAGTCATTTATTTAGGACAAAGATACAGAAATTCATGTTACTTCAACACAGAATATTAAGATGAGGCAGAGAGCAGCAGGGTGGCTTATAAAGGGGATTCCATCTGTCAGTAGGAAATAAAAATATAATTAAATAATAATATACTGGAACTCAACAATATGCTTCCTTTACCCTTGTGTTAATGGTTTATCAGATGTCTGACATGGATTAGAGTCAAGAACATTCTGAAACTATCTATAATTAAGACCCTTGAACAACATCCAAAAGAGGGACTATTGAATCCAATGCCTGCCATTTTATATATGTATACATGTATATATGTGTATATATATATATATATATATATATATATATATATATATATTCTTTTCATCAGAGTCATTTGGTAAAGTACATTTCTCTTTGACATTTTCTTTTAAAAGTCACATATTATAATTTGTTGTTAAATATACTGAGTCTACTACCATATATATATATATATATATATATATATGGTATATATATACAGTGGTAGGTTAAATATACATGCAATTAGACTATGCTTAACTGAAGAAGATTTGTATGCTTCTTGTCTAATACATGAAAAATCCTCTTTTTTAAAGATTAAAATCAGATCTCCTTAGAGTTGCATAGATTTATACTGAGTTCAATGATTAAAATTATCTACTTTGCAATCCTAGCACAAACAGTATAGCTTTTAGAAAGGTATTTTAGTTTTTGTTACATAACACATTCTTTCTCTGACTATTGACCCTTCAAGAGCTTTTAATTAAATAATACGTAAAAAAATGGTACATGGATTAAAGGTCAGTGGAAATCATTTACTTGTGTGCCTCTGCTTCCTTCCTTCTAGTGACAAACTTACGTTAGTATTTTGTACCTTTTAATTATATTTTGGATATAATGTCTTTTATCTTGGTTTTGTTTTATAGTAAAAATGGTTGATATAAAAAACTTTCTACTTATGATCAACTATGACCATTTGATTAACTTACTAGTATGATGAGCAAATAATTTTTTTTAGTTTTATAATATTGTTCTAAGTAAAGGGGAGATATTTAGTTTTCACATAGATTAAGAATTTGTCTTTGTCCAAGTGACCTAGAGAGACTCTTTTCTTCACCCTTCTTTCTTATTTTGTGAAGTAATGAAATATTTAAATAACGGGTACTTGGCAGAGACACTTATTCCCACAGTACTTCTTGCCAAAACTAAAGAAGTGAGCTCCAAATATGAGGCAGGGGTGCTGTGTTTGTGAGCTTATAAGCCTGGTTTCCTCCGTGGCATACTTCCTAAAATGAAATAAATAAAATAAAATAAAGTAAAACCAAGCAAAACAATATAATTAGCGGAACTCCACAGGGTTGCTTGTGAAGGGAGGCAAATTTCCTCAGCTGGTGACAACTGAAAACCGACAGAGACACATCAAGAAACCATCTCGCCCTGACAGGAACCTAATCAGTTAAATTGCTTTTCCAGTTTCAATATTTGTCTTGTTTTTCAAGGAAGCAAGAAAGTTAGGACAACATGACCCATCACTTTTGAGTATCTAAATAGAATTCAATACCTTTAAGATACTTTCTACCAAAGTGCGCGTCAGAGGGACTAGGTCGGAAACACCATGAGTCCACTTGTCCTCCGTTCTGAAAGGAAATGTTCGGCAGACAAAAGTACTAATTATAATCTGGGCAGTTCATGTGTGAAAACATCAAACTGTCAAAGATGCGCGGCATTTTTTTTTTTTACTTGAAATTTGCCTCACAAGACTTAAGGAAGAACTTTGGCCAGGCTCCTCCACCTAATTGTTGCATCCAAAATTTATTAAAGAAAGAAAACAAAACCATTTGTGAGGCATCAGGACTGATGGCAATTCAGGTACAGTGAGAGGAGAACGAGCTGCCGCTGCCAGATGGAGTGGATGTATTCCCATGGCACCTATTACTTGCCAAATGTTTCATAAAGCAAACACATGACCTAAAAGATCTTTGCAAGTGTGGGGTCTCCACAGAAAAAAAATGAAAAAGAAAAAAAAATACACACTTGCAAAAAAATAAATTCTGTTCTTATTTAAAAGTCATTTCTTAATTCCTAACCATAAGTTGTTTTTAAAAACACACACACTTTTAATATTTTTCAGCTGTCATGCCCACTTTAGTGAGTCTACATGTGTGGGTACTCCATAAAATCTCAGTGGTGGTGGCAGATGTCCCCTTTGAAATATTTCATCTGCTGTTGGGGGGTGGGGTAGTGTGGCTTTGGTGCCATGAACACCATTCCTTCTGAGGGCTCCGATTTGGGACAGACTCTCGGGGGCCAAAGCAGCATTTCTGCATGTCACTCAAGCCAATGGAACTAGAAGTAGAGAAACAGATGACTATGTTAAGATGAAAAAAAAAAGAATTTTAACTAATAGCATACTTATGTGGGCATTTAAAACAGCACAAGAAGTACTGCAGGAAAACCAGTCTTTGTTGTAACTAAGGCTCACAGATAGATTAGCGAAAACATATAGCTGCTATATGAAGTCACCAAATTTCTAGCATGGATGTCCTACACATGGGGGCTCTAGAGTATTCTTTCTCTGAATTCTTCTGGAAATTTTACTGTATCCCACATTTTAGTATTTGATTGCATATCTTGTCTTTTTCTCCCTTCCAATTGTTTACAGATTTGATGGGTTGGGATTTTTGCCCCATTTTCAACAGCCTGTATTCTTCTCCCTTCAAGGTTATTTCTGTACTTTAGGCAGGAAAATACATATATAGTTGACTATTCAGTCACTTGGTTAATTTTAGTAATTACCTAGAGTGCCTAAGTTTTTAAAGGTCATTGTCCTTGCCATTAAGTAACAAACATATTTCATAAAGAGAAAGCGATATTGAGCCTATGATCATTGAGTCACCAATACCCATGTGGAATGACTTGGTATGCTAGGAGGGGCCCTATTGGGGATTAGTGTACAATTGGGGGTAATAGGGTGAGGATACATTTACTGAGCAACTGACTTTCATTTGGAGACCAACAGGAAAGTAGGAAATAACTAACAAAGATAAACTAGAGACATCTTAGGAAGATGAAAGTACCAGTAAAATGAGACAAATGGGAGGAGGAGTGGATGAAGATTCTGGACATGTAACAAGGGCCTGATCATGAGGATGCTTGTGGTCTGTAAGGCACATGTTGAATTTTATGCTGTATGAGAATAAGGATATTCAGGATTTTGAGCCAGGAAACCGTATGATCACACTTGCCTCTTGATAAGACCATAATGGTTGTAGTCAGTAATGGATTAAAGAGAACAAATATTCAAATTCAAACAGGGAGGCCAGGGAAAGTCAAAATGAAAATACTTCATTAGTCCAGGTGACAAAGGCATATCGTGATGAGGGAGCAATGAGCGTACAAGGGAGGAAAGAATTGGACAGGCTTCAGGTGTGTCTATAGCTTTAGTTCTTTGAGATTTAATGGTGACTTTGATAGGAAGCTTAAGAATGAAGGGGATTTTAATCAACATACAGGCTTCATGCTTAATCAAGTCCATATGCCATTGTATCATTTGCAAAATGAGACAAAAAACTCAGAATAGCAGCTGCAAAAAGGTCTGATTTCAGAATAGAGATTTAGTTGGGGGAGGGAGAAACCAATTTGAAAGAATAAACCCAATGTAAGCAGTTAGGAAAGGGAACACAGGAGCGCTACTTAGGGGCTAGGTATGTGGTTTAGTTGGTAGAGTACTTCCTCACATTCATGATGTCCAGAGTTCAGTCCTCAGGCCTGCATAAACCAGACATGGAGGCATGGACCTGTCATCCCACCACTCAGGAAGCAGAATCAGAAGCATCAAAAGTCCAAGGTCTTTCTCAGCTCCATGAGTGAATTTGAGGTGAGCCTGGGCTACATGCAAGTGTTTCCAAGTTAAGAACATCACCAGCAAATAAAAGCTCACTTAAGGAGAAAGCAATACAGTGAAGGGTAGGTAATCAAGAACAGAGCAGGAAGAAATCCAAAGAAAAGGGAGACCATGAGACAGAGGCATGAAGGAAGATAGGGTGGAAGGAAAGTAGAGTAGTGAGCAGGAACTCAAGGGACCAGAATGAGGAAACCGCACTACAGGTGGCCCCATAAGGAGCTGTGTAATCACCAACGCAGACTTTCTAAATGTGCCCAAAGCACTGGTAGTTTTCTCTGCTACAGATACCTGCATTACTGTGCAATATTTTTTCTTCAGTTAGCCTCAAATGAGCTAGCTCTCCTTGAAAATAATTGCATACCTTTTTGTGAAATTGTATGGATTTCTAGAGGCCTTTTTCACATGCCAAGAAACGACATTTTGGAGTCAGATCATCTTAAACACAGACTCCAAATTTCGTGAAGAAGAATCCAGCCATATTTATGTGATATGATTAAAAGTCAAATTAATTTATTGCTGCATTTGCAAATTATCTTTGCATATATGTATTCAACTAACTGCAACCTTATCTCTCCAGCCATTATTCCTCTGTCTCTGTCTCCGTCTTTCTCTCTCCAAAGTCTCTAACACTTTGGGCTACCAAAAATAGTAAGACAGATAGGGAAACTTTTTAAAGTGTATTTTATTGTTAACATTACTGATAATATTATATTCTATTACAATGTCCTTACAGGACTGTGCTAAGTACATGGCTGTTGGGACCTTAAATTGGTACAATTACCTTGGAGAAGAATGACATCATCCTCTAAACTACATAGTGATAATGTAATACTAAATTGCATATAATAGTCCAGCCCTCCAGATTTTCAAATTTAACCTATGTCTACAATTAACACTCAGATCAAGAAACAAACCCATGCTCATTCTTCATAATTTCCCTTGGGACTGTTATTTTTTAAATTGAGCATTCACTGACAATATGCTATAAGCATGAGCATATGCTTGTGTGCGCGCGCACACACACACACACCTCCAACTGAAATTTCTGAATGCAATCTCAGCAATTATTTTAGAATCCACTCAGCCCCAAACTAGTTATAATAGTCTAAAATTTGAACAATCCGTGTATAATAATTACCTGGAATTAAGAAATTACTCACAATGGGATATATGATAGCAGAGAACAATTGAATGAATGAACTAGCTCCAAGGACATAAGCATGAGCTAACTTTTGAAACTTACAAAGAATTCAGTGGAGAAGTGAAAATTTCAAGAGAGTACATTGTATGATACCTGTTTTGTGAAGTTAAAAGTAGTGTAATATCTGGGCGCATGCATGTGTGTAGCAAGAATGAACAAGCAAGTGCATGACAAACAAGAAATGCAACATTGCATTGAAGACTGATTTCCTGGAAGGTAGACAGAAAAAGAGCTCAGAGAAAGGAGAGCCATTGTAATGTAATGCTACCTAACAGAGCACAATACGAAGTCAGGGGGCTACTGATCACTGTGAAGGATGGATGACTCTCATATACAGGAACTCTCTAGGAAAGCCAGCACATAGTGGTAACCTAGTTATTGGTTACACTCCCATAAGGTGGTCTTTATGTTTTGTTCTCTATTAATTAGCTGATGGATAAGAATTAACTAGTTAACTATACAAGGGGGTCATTACTGTGTCGTGGACTGAGAATTTATGATTGATCACTTGGGAATCCGTCTGAGCTCCAAATATAAACTATGGTTCACTAAATTAAAATGGTTACTTAGTTAGTTGTACAAGCCTTAAAAATAATGGTTTTCCGCATGGCTGAGTAGGATGGAAGAGAACAATCATTTCTTATTATATACTGTAGCTGAAACTGATAAAGGGGAGATAGATGTACTCTCAAGTCCCACTCCTCTCTCTTCCTCAGAATTCTCAGAGTCAGGGATTATGAGCTGAGGAATGTCATGAATGAAATAATGACTTGATTTGCACACCTGGTTCAGGCTGGCCTAGCTGCTCTGGATATTCTGGACACGTAGGTAGGGCATATATTAAATACAACTAATTAGCTCCTGGAAATTGTTTTATAATAGCTTCCAATTGTTTCAGAAAATTTATGAGTTGATTGGACCATCAGATTTTTATGAAATAATATTCAGAAAAATTTACCACTGATAATGCATAGAAAACCAATAGATGTTATTTTTGGTGAGGCTCCTGGCATCGTCTGTGACTGGATCAGACAGTGATACAGGTTAAGATACAAGGAGAAACAACTGGAGACAGAGCATCTGTCTCTCTCTTAGATTTATGTTATGACTAACACGTGAAAAGTTCAACACTTTAGAAATCTTACAACTAGAAAGGACACAGTTATATAATTTTGTGAATTTTG
The DNA here is from genome assembly GCF_018167655.1 of Microtus oregoni. Classification (NCBI taxonomy): domain Eukaryota; kingdom Metazoa; phylum Chordata; class Mammalia; order Rodentia; family Cricetidae; genus Microtus; species Microtus oregoni. Next base: position 1,288,952 of record NW_024543084.1, read on the forward strand.
CTAAGAAAATGAACAAGAATTTCCTTACTTTCACAAATAAAAAATTGAGACAAAGTATCCTTACTAGGACAGAAGCTTGAATAACTTACACATAAAACCACTATTAATTTAATGAGAGCCTTATCCTTATTTGTCGTTTCCTCTATCTGAGTCCACAACAACTATTTCAGAACCTATGGACTCTCAGCTTCAACCAGAGAGTCTGCACACCTGTCCTTCTGGGTGACATTGCCAGAGCAGAATCCATCAGTGAAGTATTGTCTGCTGCCCTTTAGTTTGCATATAATTTGATTATAAATTGGATTTGACTTCCTTCATGAGGGTCTGATCATGGAAGTATGAACTAAGTATCTAGCAAAAAACAGAATAGCACAGAAGAAATTCTCAACACTTCTTTCATCTCAATACTTCAGTCCCCTCTATCAACTTGTGCTTATCTCACCAAGACTAAAACATAGTAAAGAATAACATGCATGGCTGTTGTTTGAATAAATGAAGGTAAGTCTGGATTTCAAGAGGAAAAGTAATAACAAATAAACAGAAGCGGTCTAGAAAGATTATTTTTTAAGAAATTCACATGATAGAGTCTCAAATATTGTTTTTACATAACCTTTCTTCTAAAGTAAGGCCCACTTACTCTAGTTTTGACAAGATGAGTAACTCAGTCATTGTAACCCATGGCCAAACTAAGAGTGACTGATGGATAATTTTGTGGAGATAATGAATTAAGTGTACAAGGCACATATTCTATATCTTAAGGATTTTCTGGTAGGAAGCAAAGGAATAATAGCAATTCTCCTGTTTTATTGGAAGACAGGATGCAGCATTGTTAGTGCAACATGCCAATTATAGAACAGCTCTTGATAACGAGTGAAAAATGCAGATTATAGTTCAAGTAATGAGTATTAAAATCCCTTCTCTTGTAAACGTCTAAGCAAGTTTTGAGTATTTCAGAGGTTATGAGTCAAGATAACTGGAAAAAAATAAATCAAACTTATAATGTGGTCATTAACATCACTGCTGTCTTTGATGAATTCAGAACTGTTAGAAACATCAGCCATGGATGAAGTGTGTTGTATGCCAAGTGAACATGTGAATAATAGTTGAACACCTGATTTTACCAAGAAACAATAGTCTTCTTTCTAGGAAAGAGCACACGGGAGTCCAAAGTTTTGTATTTCACAGCTTAATCATTGCTGTTTAGGTTTAAGTAGCATCGTAAGTTATGGTTCACCCATCTGGTAGAGAAATTTTACAATTAAATCAAGGCTTTCATTTTCTACTGTATTTCATTCTCTTTTGAAACTCTCTTTTTTATACTTGCAATTATGAACAAGATTCTGAGAAGTAAATCCATTTCCACTTCTAGCTGTACTGAAAAACATGGAATATGAAGCCTCCATAGAGTGCTCAGCATCAGAAAGATTTTTCCCCTGGGCCCAACAGGATGCATTTTACAGCACTCTAGGAAAGGAACCAATAGGTTTTACGGTCCTTAGGAGCTTTGGATGGGTAAGAGACCACCAAGAAATAAGATAAGTTTTCGGTGCTGTGGGTGTTTCTAGAAGGGATTTGCTAAACCTCCAAATTTCCTCTAAGGTTACCATAAGTCAAGGTGACATGTCTGTAACATATATGTGTTGATGATGTAATTGTGACAAATTATTTCTGTCATGATGAATTTAAAATATTTCTTACCCTAAATACTTACAAGTATATTAATGTAAGTAATATTTTATAGAGTATATGAGATCACTTGGTTACTTTCAAGAGAGGCTTAAGTATAGTTGAGATCAAATAGCTACAGAAAATTTTGTTTTTCTATCTATAATTGCTTCGTTTTAAGGATATAATTTTGGATTGGTACACCCTTGTTTTCAAAGAGTAGGTTTCCTATGTACATACTATGAATACCAGTAGTCCCTGGAAAATTATCCTAAAATACTGTAAAGATGAAAGTTGACTACTAAGGATGAGAAAGAAAAGTATTTTGCTAATTTCTATAGGGTCTTGGGGATGTTTTCCATTTTTCATGATAAATTTCAGGATCACAAATCAGCTGTGTCTGTTGAAAGCTTTAAAAGATGTTTTCCACTATCAACTCAATTGCTATGAATTCTATTTCTGTGATAGATACCTGTGATAGATACCCTTGATACCTCCAAGCTCACAAATAAAAACCTCAATGGCTACCAGACAAAGTCCAAACACTCAGATCTCAGCAGAGCCTTGAGTAATGGGATTTAGTTGCACCAAGACTTTCTTCTACTAACAGAAATCCTTGTTGAGAGCAAGAGGGCCATAACCTGGAAGCAGTTTTTATTACAGACTTTTATTACAGACACAGATGAGGGTCATCTCAATCTTACATATTTTACTGTGCATATATTAGCATTATATATTAATAAATATATTAACAAATGTTTTCTATTTTCCTTTCTTGACTTTCCAACTAATCATTTTTATGTATATATGTATGTATATCTATGCATATATAGTGTATATGTGTGCATGCATGTACATGTCAATACTGATAATGCTTGAGCATGTGTTTTAATTCAGCTTTCACTACACCTCAAGGAACCACATCTAGAAACAATAAAGTTTATGTCAAACACATTGGAGTTTGAGAGCAAACCAGCTAGTGGCCATACCTTGCATTGTCACGTTTGAAGAGAGATGTGAGTGCCTCTTCTCTTGTGTTTGGGTTACACTTTATTAAGGAAAAGAATGAAGCTGTTAGGAAATAACATAGAATCATCAAGTGGCGATTGTCAATGGATGCATTTATACATTTTTATAATGGATTTCTCAAAACAAACATTTGATTTTAAATGTTTAAATTTTCTCTTTATATGTTTTTTATTGTGGCATCTCTGTAAAAAAAGACGTAGATTTCTCTACTTTGTAGAATCTTGAGGTGGGTGGGAACTTTGAGCTTCCTTCATTATTCCTTTCCTGACTCTCTCTCATGTATGTGACCTTGTGAGCAGTTAGTTAGCAGCTACTTTGGCTGTTTTAGTCTTATGGCGGGGGGGGGGGGGGGGAGCAGAACACTTTCATTTTCAGCTAAATTTCAATAAAGAAAAATGATGTGCTGACAGCTGAAGTTCACGACCAAGAACGTTACCTGATCCCAAGATGTGTACGCTAGGTAAATGGTTGAGGATCTGCCCTCGGGGAACCTTCTCTTTTTAGAAATAATCAACCTACTACCTCATTTCAGTCACAGATCTTCAAATTAAAAATATGAGGAAAGTAACTATTGACCTAAAAAGCTCAGATCTAAATTAAGATTTTATAAGTTCTGGTTCCTGGTAGAGAGATGAGAAAGAATCACTAGACAGCTTTACATTTTGTGAGGTTTGCCATATTTTTGTGTTTCTGTTCCCAAATGCCTAACAATCAAGGCCATATATAAATAAAATCAGTAACAGGAACTATTCATAAACAAGAAAATGTAAGAAAGTATGGAAGCATCACTGTTATATTTCTGAAAACAAAATCAAGGTTCAAATTATCTTTCCTAAAGTCAATAGATTAAATGCTAGCTCCCTTACATTCTTGCAACACTTCTGCAGCTCACTAGTGTCTTCCAAAAAAAATTAAAAACTAGCATAACTTAGAAATTAAATTATATGGCAAATCTTTTATATACCTTTGCTATATACATTAACTCTGTGTGTTGGAGAGGCGAGAAGAGAATTATTTACCAGGTGTACCATTGATGGATGAACTTTTGTAGGATGTGGGCAAGTAATGAGCAATAGAGATATATGGGGAATGGTGCTTCCCATTCTTAAGAAATTTCATGAAACTTAAGACTTTCATTTTCAATTGTCCATTGCCAATGGGAGAAAAACTCTCAAAAAAATAAGACAGTCTCATTAATTCAGTTGTCCCCACTGCTGTCAGCAGAAGAAATACAAATGCTGCCAGTATTCATGTTTGAGTTGAAAGACAAAAGTTAGTAATTTTCTGAATTACTGAAAAGACCACTCTTTCCTTTAGAAGACAGGACCAGAAAGACTATAGGCTGAGAGAAGCTCACTATGAGATTCATATGATATGGCAGACAACACAAGGCAAACACCACACCAGAGAAGACAAATGAGGAAAGAGAGGAGCACCTAACCAGCCCAGCTGCTTCACCTCTACTCTGTTCCTTGAGGAAAATTTAAGACAAGCATTCAAAAACTTCACTGATACTTTCCCAATCTGCACTGTGGTAATACCGGACTAAAAATCACACTGAGGGAAATGTTGCCTTATTTTAAGACCAACAATGGCTAGAAATAGTATTCACCACTAATAGAGATAATATATATGCTTAGCAGTTGTTTATCAATGGGCATTCAAGGAGATGGCCTGGCACATAAGAGAGCAGGAGCAGCCCAATGGTTCTGTGACATTTCTGATTTTGCATTTCTCTGTTTCTTTTGTAAATACACCCTCTTTTTTAGGAGGTAGAGCTGCAGTGCTAGAAGAATGAGGGGGAAATCTTTCATGGGTTTCTAAAATGATCACACAAATATTTGTGAAATAAATATACATATGTAAGTCCCTATGAAAATCAGCTTTTTTGTTGCAAGTTTAAGGGTAATTGAATGCCAAAAGTGGAAGTATCGTGATCCTGAACTAAAGTGAGGCTCTAGGGAGGACCCAAGGGCACTGGGATTCTGGTTTCAATGTCCCAACTATTAGCTAAGTTTGAGGATGTCACTGAGTGGCCATACTCACAACTGGTTTCTCAAGGTCTGCTTGAGAAAAGCTTTGTAGACAAAGAAAATATTCAACTAAAGCAAAAATTCTCTAAACCCAAGAGAGGATGCTTGGTCACAGGGATCCCTCGAATTATCCCCAGTTCTAGCAATGACAGAGGTAGTACCACTCCTGGGGAGAGGCTGAAACAGAGGGGAGCTGTTTTAAACCCAGTAGAATTAAGGAAATTGATTTAGCACTTTTATATTTGTTTGTGGCTTGAGTTTTGTTGCTGCTTGTTTGTTCTTATTGTTATTTTGTTTTTCTAAATTATTTTTTCAGTTTCTTCTCGCATATCAATGAGATGTCCATCACACATAGAAATAAGTATCTGCACATGAAGGGACACAGTTATCCAGGAATCAAATGATAACTGAACAAATGTAGACCATCATGGGAAACCTCTATGTCGTAACAGCTTCTCTGACGCAGCTTAAACATCTATGGATCAGGGAACGTAAAGGAAGAGGGGGCAAAAGATTGTATCATTTACTTAGTGAAAACCCAGTGGAATGTGAAAGAATGAAGTATTTTTTAAAATCTTATTTTTTCCGTTCTTATCATTCCTTCTTTCTGCATTTGTTTGTAATGCCTGCTTTCTTTGTGATGGCAGCAGTGGGGGGGATCATTAAGAAACAGGGCAAGTTGATTTAAACAATGCGGCCTTGAAGGAATCTGGTCTTACTGTCCCAGAAGTTTGAAGTTCTGACTGCTGTGCCTCTTCATTTCCTGGGCTTAGCAGGGACACTGAGCTCAGGAATGAAAAGGCGATGAGAAAAAAAATCTATCTTCCACAACATTCACACCCCAGCAGGAAAGTACCATACCAGAAATTTCACAAGAAAGTCGGCTCTCATGAGAATGTCAGCCAGACTCTTAACCGTACTGATAAGTTCAGAAGAGCTTCAATCAAAAAGCTTTCAAATTCCCATCCCAGATGACCCCACAGATCCCTCTGAGAGTCACCCAACACCACTTCATAGTTCCCATAAACACTTGGACCCTTCCCTGTGAAAGCCAACAAGTTTTCCCACAAGTCCTTTACATACCACATCTTGCCAAATGAGCTATCTTAGTGGGAACTGTTGGAACTTTCCAGACAATTTTATACTAAAAGCAAACTGATCTTCAGTCACCGACATGCCCACACAGTTTTCTGGGACTGACAATGTTTCCATATTTCATATGCTACATACAAAGTCACTTACCCTCCCCCACAGACAAGTATTGCTCTCGGAATACTTTGTAAACAGTGTTTCATAACTGAAATAATTACTGATGTCAACAGTCTCATTAATATTCCAGAACTGCCAACATTTTACATCAAATCGCCTTATAAAAATGGAGCTGTTCACCTCCTCTTTGCAAATCGGCTATTTGATTTATCTGTGGGAAACATTTCTCAAATATAGATTCAGAAAGACATCCACCACATGATGATTTTTCCATATGGCATCTCATAATTATTTTTCTGTGTGTGAACATGGTGAAAACGGTTTCATAATTCTCCAAGGGTCAGAGTAAATTATTTCAATTAGACATATTTCGGAGCAAACATTACCTTAGGGTTCATTAATAATATTACCTGAGAAGGAACAGCTGCCTTTTATGCATAAAAAGCTGACAGCTTCTTACTGCATCTTATCATAGAAACCCTTTTGTGGCTCTAAAAAATGGCAGATTTTCTCACGCTTTACCTAAACACAGCACTTGGCAGCACGGACCTAGTTGTAATCCTCAGCTTGGGAGCTAGTGGGTGGTTTTTTTTTCTCTATAAACTCTTGTATAAATCACACCAGTCTCTTGGTATTTATTCTAGGTAATGCTGGAAATTGTACACAGATCCAACAGGCCATGTAAAGGACTTTTGTGACTTCCTGTTGTTCTTTCAGGCACAGTCTTCACTCTGAGTGTAATTCTAGAATATGGAAGCTTCGGAGAGCTGTTCTCTTCTGTATCCTCTTCCTATTCCATGAGGCCTTGAAAGTATGGAATAGATGAACTGAGCTAACATAACAGCAGCAATTACTAAGACATTCAAGGACCTGTATTAAAAATTCAATGCCCATTGAAATAGCTTGAGACGGAGCCACAGAGATACTCTAATCAAAAAAATGAAAGTCTGGAACATTTCTTTTTAAGTAATCGTTACTCTGTTGACAGTTGGGTGGACTGTACATTAGTGTAACCCACCAACCAACTTTGGGCTGATTGTTAGCACTAGGCTCTGGCCACACATATTCAAAGGTGAGGTGAGGGGTAAGACATTCCTAATACTCTCTAAGTCAAAGAACTAGGTAATCTTATTGCCATTTATAGTCTGCCCTGCTTGCATTCCATGACACTGGTGCACATGGGGGTGGTGATAGCAATCGGATGGCCATTAGGATAAGGACTCTTCACCAACTTATCTTACTTTTAGCAAAATATCCCCACTATAATTCACATTTTTTTTTTTTGGTTTTTGGAGACAGGGTTTCTCTGTGGCTGTGGAGCCTGTCCTGGAACTAGCTCTGTAGACCAGGCTGGTCTCGAACTCACAGAGATCCGCTTGCCTCTGCCTCCCGAGTGCTGGGATTAAAGGCGTGCGCCACCATCGCCCGGCTCTATAATGCACATTTATTACTGTAGTACTAACACCATGGTTATTTGCTTTGTCAACTAGGGTTGTTTGGCTGCTGCAATTATATGGGAAATAGTGGCATCAGACAACATTAACTCATTAGATATTACTTTCTTGGCATTGGAACCAAGTATAACCTCAAATCTTTAAGGGATTTTGGCTGAGGATCATGACTCTGATTCTGTGAACATTTTTTGAAACAAACTGCACTTAGCAATTACAATGGAAATTTAAAAGGAAACTGAAGTGAAAAACAAATTTTCAAGTGCGTGCAGTCTACATTTTTTCTCATAACCATATGAGAACCCACAGTTGAAGAAATCCTCCATGAAAACAAGAAAAGATAAGAGGAAAGGGGATTATCAAAAATAACTAACATTTATCTATATTTTATCTAAGTGTGCATAGCTAGAGGGGAAATAGAGAAAGAAGTGCAATGGGAATAAAACAAAAATTACAATCAGAAAGGTCATTTACATAATTGTTTTAACTATATGTTATTTTATTAGAAAAGTTAATTACTATATAGTAACATAAAATTAGTATTTTAACATATTAATAAAATATCATGTGATGATTTTACATATGTGTATATTATATAATGTTTTACTACTTCAAATATATTCAAAATTATCATTTCTTCACTTAAAATATTCATCCTCCAGGAATACGTCCCCTAGTTTCTTATCCAATACTAAGTGGTCAGCTCTGAAGTCATGTACAAGCAATCAACATTGAACAGACTCTCTCTCTCTCTCTCTCTCTCTCTCTCTCTCTCTCTCTCTCTGTGTGTGTGTGTGTGTGTGTGTGTGTGTGTGTGTGTGTGAAATAATTAAAGAATAATAAGAGGAGACAAGGTATTATCTAGGGCTGGGAAGAATTGGAGGAAAAAAGAAAATGGCATAATTACAATTTCTTTTAAAAAAATTCTTTTTTAAGCCTTTTGAAACCAATAGTGTACTGTTGGTGTAATAATCATCTTACTATACGGTAGCACACTAGAATTTCTTGCATCTCTCCAATTGCATCTCGTTACCCACTGCAGTTTCCCCCATTACTTTCTCTATTTTCCTTTGCCTTCAGCAACCACTATTCTCCTTTTCAACTAGATATACTCTCTTTGATTTTATATATGAATAGAGCACATGGTGATTTTTTTCTATGTCTGGTTTATTTCACTTCACATAATGTCTAGATACATCTATCTCATTCCCAAAGGCCTTCAGTCAATTGTCAATGATCCCATTTAAATCTTTGTGTGCTTATGTGTGCATGCATGTGTGTGTGTGTGTGTGCTCAGTATACACCAGAGCACTGGTATGCAAGTGCAACCATGTACCCATGTGTGCGTATAAATGTGAAGCCAGAATATGACCTCTGGTATTGTCCTCAGGAATAGCATTCTTCCTTTGAGACAGGGTCTCTCCCTGTTCTTTAGTTCACCTACTATTAGACAAGCTTGCCAGAGAGTTAAATGATCTGATCTACCCCCCTACTGCGGGAATTACAAGAGCACACCACTATGTCTGGCTCTTCACTGGGTGCTGGAAATGGAACCCAGGTCCTTATGCTTTTGACACAAGGAGTTTACAACCAACTGAGCTCTCTCACCCTGACTGCTGATCTTTTGCAAAAAGGTTAATCGAATTTAACCTTTTTATTAAATTTATTTATTTATTAAAGATTTCTTTCTCTTCCCCGACACTGCCTCCCATTTCCCTCCCCCTCCCCCAATCAAGTCCCCCTCTCTTCAGCCCGAAGAACAATCAGGGTTCCCTGCCCTGTGGGAAGTCCAACGACCACCCACCTCCATCCAGGTCTAGTAAGGTGAGCATCCAAACTGCCTAGGCTCCCCCAAAGCCAGTATGTGCCTAAGATCAAAAACTCATTGCCATTGTTCTTGAGTTCTCAGTAGTCCTCATTGTCTGCTATGTTCAGCAAGTCCGGTTTTATCCCAGGCTTTTTCAGGCCCAGGCCAGCTGGCCTTGGTGAGTTCCTGATAGAACATCCCCATTGTCTCAGTGTGTGGGTGCACCCCTCGCAGTCCTGAGTTCCTTGTTCGTGCTCTCTCTCCTTCTGCTCCTGATTTGGACCTTGAGGAATTATGAGTAGCTATCAGAGCCTGGATTTATAACACAGGGTAGAAGCAATGGATTTTATTCTTGATACAATGAGAAGCAAGTGACCTAAGATTAAATTAAGATATAAAAAAGGTTAATCTTCTGGTCACTTGCTTCTTGATGTATCAAGAATAAAATCCATAGCTTCTCCCATAAATCCAGGCTCCGATAGCCACTCATAATGCCTCCTCATAGCTCAACAGCACGTGGCTTTACATACCTTTGTCCCCAAAGCCTAGTCCTCTCTACCTCAGCCAGGACTTTGTAATCCTGGAATTCTTGTATTCTGGATATTCACATGGCCAACTCTTTTCCTTCACGGACTCCTTTCTTCTAAATAATGCTCTCTCACCCTGCCCTGCCGAGTTTACTTTTCATGATTCTAACTAGGATGGTGTGTGCCATCACTAACTATAATGATTAATTTCATGTGTTAACTTGGCTGAACTGAAGGATGACTGGGTAGCAGGTAAGTTGCTTTTTCTAGGTATATCTGGGAGGCTCTTTTATGAGGAGATCAACATTTTGTTTCATAACTAATAAAGGAGATACCTTCAACAGTAAACATAAGTACCAACTGATTTGAAGTACTCTCAAATGTAACCAAAGGATGATGAGGGCAAAATGTTTCCTTCCTGCTGTGCTTCAATATCCACCTTCTGTCAGACTTTGATGCTGATCTATCCAGGAATTAGACCAGAAATGATACTATTGGCTGCCCCTGTTTCAAGTTCTTGAACTTGGAGTAAATCTTACACCACTATGCCCTAGGATTCCAATGTCTCTTGACCTGGACTGGAGTTGGGGCATTTTTGAATTTCAGCTCGCAGGAAGTAGATTATACGATCAATTGTAGGGCTGCAGTTTTCATAACTTTGTAACATCATCACATCATCAATTACAAATCTCTCTCTCTCTCTCTCACCTCTCTCTCTCTCTCTCTCTCTCTCTCTCTCTCTTTCCCTGTGCTTCTCTAAAGAATCCTGTCCAACGCATTGTCCTTTCACCCTGCTTCAGTTTTGTTCTTCAGCATTTTTGACATACTCATGTTTTGTAGGTATTGACTTCTATATGAACAGAAATTTCAATTATTTACTATTTTTCTAGAAAAATAATCTTTGTGAGATTATAGGCTTCTATATTTATTTACTAGTGCATTCTGAATACCTAGGAACATTGTTTGCCATAAAATATACACTTAATAAACATTAATGATATAAAGGCTTATATTATATTTCATTTTTTTTCAAGACAGGGCTTCACTGTGTAGCCTTGGCTCTCCTGAAACTCACTCTGTAGATGAGACTAACCCCTACCTCCGAGAAACCAGACTGGCTGTTCCTCCCAAGTGCCACCACTGCCTAACTTCAATGAAAAATTTAAAATACATAAAAATAGGTGTCAAGATATGCCAGCTAGTTAAATTTGCATTTGCCTCATGTTAAAGAAAGCAATCATGTCTTAGGAGTGGTGAGACAATAATGACTAATTGAACCAAAAGTATTAATTCCTTCCTTGCTCATGATTTTATAGTACATAGCTATTCTCAATATCATGTAATATACTGACTGTCATTAGATTTTTGTATATGAGGATCCATAATTTTTGTGTCCACTTCTCAAATTTAAAATAATAAATTTTTAGGTTCTGCTTACATACCATTGAAAGGTTTAGATTATAGCACAGTTAATTCTCTAAAGAGATAACTAATAAAATATACTGAGTAATTTATAAGAAAAACATTAATTTGTCTCATAGTTCTAAAACTGGAGAGTTAGAAGTCTGGTGGCCACATCAGGTAAGTTCTTTCTTGGTTGGCAACAAGGTAGGGAGATTTGTTAGAGTCCAGAGTACTGAGAGTTATCAATGTAATATAGCAGATTAAATGTCCTATCTCATATCTCTTTTTTTCAAACTCCCACCCTCATCATCTTAGACTTCACCTCTGTCCTGATTCATCGCAGAGATGCCACCTTCAGATACCAGAGTGAAGTTTTGAATTGAATGCCTCACACTGGAAGTGCCATTTCAACATGTCTACAGAGCATTCAAACCCCAGCAGACTCATAATCTCCAAGATCCCTTTCCTATTACAAAATTCTACTGACAAAATAAGAGCAAAGTAGAAACCCGGGCAATTTTCATTTACTTACAATCTTCTCGTATTTCAATTCTTTAAATTCTCGATGTGTAAATATAGCATAAACGAAGTCATTTGAGAGCCTATATTTTTACTTTCCCAGAGAACTAACATTTAAATGCACTGCTTTGTACTATATATCCCTGGGAAGTCCCTCGCAGTTAGAATAAGTGACCAATCTGTGATCCAATTAGTCAACACTCTATCCTCTAAAGTTTAATTGCCCAATTTGTAAAAGAAAAATGAAAACACTTAAAACCTTGTTAATATAGTTCCCGTCTTAGGTAAGTTTCTCTGGAGACAGACATTAAGAACATGTTTTGGATATGTCAAGGTGATGACATGGGTTGGACAACTATGGATTCCCAAATTTCAGCCAAATGCTCAGGATTTCTCTGGAGTCTACAATCTCCCTCACATGGGAAGAAGATGCAATTTACAGAAACTGCCTAACCATGGAAGGAGCTGACTGATGAAAAATGTCTGCCAGCACTTGGACAATAAGTTCTGTCTTTTGAGTGTTATCCAGATTATTCCTTCCACTCTTAGAACCATATATAACCCCATGTATATTTTTTAAAACATTTTTATGGTTTATTTAACTTTATTTTATGTGCATTGGTGTGAAGTGTCAGATCCCCTGGAACTGATCTTCAGACAGTTGTGAGCTGCCATGTGGGTGCTGGGAATTGAACCCGGGTCCTCTGGAAGAGCAGTCTGTGCTTTTAACCACTGAGCCATCTCTCCAGCCCCCATATTTTATAATAACAAAGAAGAATAAGATATATTCTCTGTACATGCTTTTCCCAAATATATTAACTTAATATATATAAACTGCAATGCATTCTAGCTCCAACTTACAGTGGACAATGGTAATATGTATATATGATCTACAACAAAATAGCTATGTGTCACTCACTATCTATGTCCTTGTGTGCAGAAGAGAGTTGAAGCACCATCTGAAAACTAATATCCCCAGTAGAAAGTAGTAGTATTCAATTCAAAGATAGTGCTTTGGTTACAGTGTCTCCTCCTTGTCTTAGCAAAACATGGACTTGAGCTGGGCATGTTGGTGTGTGTTTCTAATTAGCACTAGGGAGGTTAAGGCATGAGTCTTCGTAGGTGCTACATAGCAACATCTTTACTCAAACCCTGCCTTCTCCCTCAAGAAAAAAAAATGCTAGGTTTAGCTGTGTGCCTACTTAATTGGCTCTCTTTGAATTCCACACACCTTAGATCTTATATCATTTAAAAAATTCATCAACAAATGCATGTAGGAGAATGTAATAAAGGCGGAGATTTATGTAACCATTGTATAATTCTTGAACTTTCTAAATGTGTTTTATTGTCACTATAATTTGACCTGGAACTATGAGTCACAGACTATACCATAATGATCCGTGCCTCTCCCCCTTCCCCACATAGTTCTAAGCCATTTTCTTTTTTATTTGTTTTTAAATAGTCAACCAATAGGCTTGGCCCTTTTTATCCTGCTGTGTCACTTTTTAATACAAGTTTTCATCACCTCAGTAAAGGGTATTTTTTTTTCTTCCCAGTGAAAAAGATGGATTGGTAAGCAGCCCCGTGGCCTATAAAATGTTTCCTTTTAATTCAGGACCTAACAGTTTGGCCTGGCTCATGTTCAGGTACTACTATAACTTGTCTGAACCCCTTCGAAAGGGCCTCCTGCTTGTGTATTTATGTCTGAGCACTTGAGCGAGCCTTGAAACCACCTCTCTGAAGAATGATTGGATACTTGTTCCCTCCCAGCACATGCTGTAATGAAGCATGCCCCTTGCTCTTCAAATCCAGAGGTTCTGACCTCACCAGGTGAGGTTTTTCTCAGGAAATGGCCCCCCGAGGCAATTCCCAGTTGCACAGTTTCTGTGCTGGACACCAATAACCGTGTGCACTCTGTCAGCTGTTTTCCTGTTCCAACATAAAGACCCACGTAGGAAGTGTTAGGAGATTTCTAAACCTCCTAAGACTTACCCTGGCTAAACTGTTCTTTAGTATTCTACTCAGGGTCTCTGTATGGATAAAAATTCTGCAAGAGCGTGTTCATTTTAAGGAGGGTGATAGAATATGCAGAAGAACAAAGAATCTTTTCATCATTGGCGTTGTTGCCAAGAACAGGAACTGGTGTTATGTGAGCTTTGATCTCTGCTCTCTCCCCATCCCCCCACTGTGTAATTCAATTATGTATCTCCCCTTTACGTAAGGCAAGTACCACTCCTCCCTACCTCCTCCTTAATTGCAGACTGTTCAATAACCTAGATGTCCTGAGATAGAATCAGGCTACTTTGGCATTATTTTATTCAAGCCTCTTCCAGGTACCGTGTGCTCAGGACAATTTTCTTGTTAAGGCTCCTAAACAGCAGAATATACATAATAGCCCATTCAGTAATCAGTAGATTATGAAGTGGCTGAAAAGTAAATGAAAATTAATGGGTATCTTGAGACAAAGAGGCTACTTAGATTTCTTTGATGAGATGACACAGCAACTTGCAGCCAGCCTAACTGTCTGCCATTTCCCTTCACCCTATTAGCCATGCAACTGCAAATTTAACGGAAGCATCTGAGCTTTTATAGTTACAATGCTGACCTTGAGGGATTCTTTTGGTTAAATATTAAAGATTTAAAGAAAGATGCAACCTTTATCCTTTAGTTTCACCATCTATATAATATCTGATCCCTGAGCAAGTATTAATTATTCTGCCCATCTTAAGAAAATAAAGTCGGACAAACTATCAGTTGATCATATCAATGAAAGGAGAGAGCTTGAGCATCGTGATTGATTTGTAGCATGCCTTCTTGCTAAGCTGGTCTGTCCTGGATATGCTTACATGTGTGACTATAAAAGCCGTGAACAAATGAAAAGGCAATAAGCAAGGATGTGTGGACTCAAACATAACTGTTGTGTGAGGTAAATTACACATTCTTCTAAAATGTCATGTGATGGCAATTCCAATCGTAGTGACGACGTGTGAAACAGATCTAGGAATGAGCTGTGGGCCAAAATGCCTTTTCATCCTCATGAAGCACTGATGTGACTATGGCCCCCCACAGCAGTGTTCATTTATTTTCTTTCCTTGCTTCAAAATAATTTCTATTAATTACAGTTATTTGTCACAGTATCAGTTTGATTTAGAGAGGTGATTGTTGATTATGAAAGTCTAATTATATCAGGTATTCGGAAAACATCAAGGCTATTTCCTAACTAGTCAATAGCAAAGCCTTCCTACTCACAACCATTGATGCTCATGTTAATGTTGTCACCCATATTCTTCAGGTACAGTTGCCCTCCAGAATAAAAAGAACAGGAACCCCACTCTATACTTGTAATGAGGTTTGATTTTATTTTTAGTATATTCAAAAGCTTCAATTTTAACCAGAAAAGCCACTTACATGTTCAATCACAGAGGTGGAAATTAATTAAAAATAATATACATGAAAGGAAAGCAATTTAACTATAAAAGGGTTTTTTAAGAAGAAAATATTGTCTTTATAGCAAAGTTCAAAAGGGCTGTCAGTATTTATAACCTAATAAATAGCATAAAAAATGTACAATTGCATTTGTAAGCAGATTTTGGTTTAAAAATATTGCCTCTTCATTTTAGGATAACGAAAAGCAAGAATAAATTCTGACATGTTTGTCTTCATTTTTTTTATTTTATTTATTTATTTATTTATTTATTAAGGATTCCTGCCTCCTCCCCGCAACCACTTCCCATTTCCCTCCCCCTCCCCCCGATCATGTCCCCCTCCCTCATCTGCTCAAAGAGCAATCAGGGTTCCCTGACCTGTGGGAAGCCCAAGGACTGCCCACCTCTATCCAGGTCTCGTAAGGTGAGCATCCAAACTGCCTAGGCTCCCACAAAGCCAGTACGTGCAGTAGGACCAAGAACCCCACTGTGATTGTTCTTGAGTTCTCAGTATTCCTCATTGTCCGCTATGTTCAGCTAGTCCGGATTTATCCCATGCTTTTTTAGACCTAGGCCAGCTGGCCTTGTTGAGTTCCCGATAGGACATCCCCATTGTCTCAGTGTGTGGGTGCACCCTGGTGGTCCTGAGTTCCTTGCTCATGCTCCGTCTCCTTCTGCTGTCTTCATTTTTGTGTCCAACATAAGTTTTTGTTCTAATTGTATATGCCTTGGATTTTAGAAAGAGTTGGAACTCTTATCACAAATGTTTTAGACCCAAATGACAGGAACTTTACTGCAGAACCTATCTTCACTACTAAGTACACGTTCTTGACAACAATACAAATAATGTCATCATTTGATAAATGGCTATAAGATATTAAAATACATAATTAGTGGGGTAACATGTATGAACTCTGTGATGTTCTGAAAATATATATGTTTCTTCATTAAACGAAGTTTAACAGGAAGTTACACAACTAGATAAATCATAAACATGGTAAAAAATTGAAAAGAGGTCAAAAATTATTCTTGGACATAGCTCTAGGTCAACACACTACTTAATATAACCAAAGAACTTTCTAAGATTTCTAAAATAATAATTATCAGCTCAGCTGATAATTATAAAACCCAAAATAGATTTTATTTTTTTTTTTGGTTTTTCGAGACAGGGTTTCTCTGTGGCTTTGGAGCCTGTCCTGGAACTAGCTCTGTAGACCAGGCTGGTCTCGAACTCACAGAGATCCGCCTACCTCTGCCTCCCGAGTGCTGGGATTAAAGGCGTGTGCCACCATCACCCTGCTCCCAAAATAGATTTTAAAAGACACTGATTTATAATTAAATAACCAGTAGAAAACCTAGTAAGGAAAATCTACATGTGTCTTTTTTTTGTTTATACACAAGCACCAAATACAAGTACCACTAACATGTTAATAATTACAAAGTTTTTAGTAGAGAAAAATAAGACCCTATCACTCACTAACCATACATGGTATAGGAGAGTTTGTGAACTATACATCAATAATCATTCAATCCAGGAATGATAGAGAACATCCAACATTCCTGTTGCATGTCAAAAAGGCCCTGGAAACAGAGGGAACATTTACAAGAAAGAAAAAAAAAGTGTGAGAAAGAAGGAGACCAAGTGTATATAGACCACACTGGAACTCAAACATAAAGCATACAGGTTCCCAATATTAACAGGTGCTGAGAAGATGGTCAGATCATGTATATGCCAGAAAAGTAATAAAATCATCATTCTTAGTTTTATAGACGTCTAATTATTGTGACAAAATCCCACTTGTACTGAGTCATGAAAGAACAATGAAACCCTCCACCTGTAATCCTTTGTGCTCACAACTGCTGGGATTGTTCACTAGAACCCCATTGTTCACAAATAAACGTTCATTGTTTCCAATTGCCTCCAGAATCTGTCTGGATGCAGAGAAAACAGCATTAGAAAGGACTCAAAAGGTCCCACTATAATAGGACTATACTTTCAACGGGTAATGCAGCGATTCTAATGAATGAAATACACAAGAAAAAATGAGATTTAAAACAAGTTACAAAATTAGCCTCTTTGGTTGGGTTTGATTCATAGAAGACCATGCCCAACAGTGAAATTTGACTTATCCATGAAAGATGGAAGCCAGATATGCAAATTTTAGATTGGAGAGACTCTAGAAAGAAACACCAAATTTAACTTAAAACATTTTTAACTTTTATTTTGGAGTCTATAACATGGGCATATTTCTTTAAATGTAAATGAATTGTAGGTTTTCCTCAGTGTCAACGTACCATTTCCTGAAATGCCCAGTTGGTACACAACTTTCTCAACTTGGTTGCTTTGACCTCATGTTTTGAATCTATTATAAACTGTTATTGTCCTCCTGACATTAAGAGTCCTGTACTTTTCTTTGTTCTTTACTTATTAATATATGAAATATATTTTCTTATCTTACCCCTGACTCTCACCCCCATCTGAACTCATTTATAAATTGAGTGATGATATAGTAATAAAAATTATGATACCCAGCTGGCCTTAATAAATTATATCTGTAGAAATTCAGGTGATATCAAATTAGCTATTTCAAGATGTTTTATTTTACTCTTTATCACACTGACATGTTTCCCAGGGGTGATGATTTTTAAAAATACATGAGAATATTAAAAATAACTTAACTCTCATTTTAGTAGTGACTTGGTAGCAGGTAAGAACTGATTCTGTCCTCTTCTTCTGAAATATTCACCACATGGAAATATCAATAACAAAGTCCACGGAAATTTCCTAGAAAGTCAGGAAGCAAATTTCAAATCATATACAGTGCTAATTAAAGTTATTGAGGCTGATTAACTTTCATATAGAAAGGAGTAATAAGAATGCAGGAAATATATCTTCATGGAATGGTACTCAGAATGATATAGTAAGAGCCATTGCTAAAAATTATTGCACATTTTGCTCACAAGAAGCAGAGCTGAACTCAAAGCTTCCTCCTGACTGGCCACCTTTCCCAGTTTCAGAAGGTGCTAAACAGAATGCTAAAGAAAAAAAGATATCAGCACTCTTACATAACTATACCTCTTAGAAGCTATAGTAATGACCCACGAAAAAAGATGTGCTCTGTAGTGCCATAGTGACAGGACAAGAATGAAGGTAACCTGTCAATTTTCAAAAATTGGATTTGAAACATATACCACAAAAAAGAACTCATAAATGGATTTATAAACTTTGAACTAATGGCTGGGAAAATCATAGACCCTTTGAGAAGAACCTGCCACTACCTTTTTAGGAAAAACAGTAATTTTGTCAATCTGCTTTCTACATATTCAAGTTTATACCCATAGTCTTTTTGCTGTGCCTGACGTTCATCAGAAAAGTGTACAACTTTTTTTATTGAGAAAAGGAAAAAAAAACAAGTTTCCGCCTCCTCCCAGCCTCCCATTTCCCTCCCCCTCCTCCCACCCTTCTCTCCCTCCTCCCACCCTTCTTCCCCTCCCCCTACTACTCTCCCCCTCCCTCTCCAGTCCAAAGAGCAGTCAGGGTTCCCTGCCCTCTGGTAAGTCCAAGGTCCTCCCCTCTCCATCCATATCTAAGAAGGTGAACATCCAAACTGGCTAGGCTCCCACAAAGCCAGCACAAATAAAAAAAAATGGGAAAAAAAAGAATTATGACATTGTATTGTTAAGATTCCAATGATACCCAACTGACTTGTAGATTCCATGCGTTCTGAAATGAAATCTCAGCTGTATGTGTATATAAACTTTGTGCAAAAATTGTCAATCCAATTATAGAATATGCATTATAATTTTGAGAAAGACAAATATGATGAATTTTATTTCACATTATTTGAAGACCTACTATCATTCACTAAGGCAGTATGTTCTGGTACAATGATGATTAATAAAAACTAACAGGAGATCCAGAGGAATAAAAAAACAGAAAGAAAGAAAGAAAAGTGTACAATTGAAGAAGGCAGTGGCTAATGAGGAAATCCAGAACTGGCCAAAGTGTATGTCTATAAGAGATTACCTTGATTACTAGTTGATGTTGGAGGGTCTAGCTCACTGTGGGTAGCCCAATTTCTAGGCAAGTATATTTAGTCTGTATGAAAACGCTGGCAGAGCATGAGTTGTGAGGGAACCAGAGAATAAGACATCAAACAGGGTTCAGCCAGTAGCCTTTAAGTTACCTGCCCACTTGGGTGTGGTCTCTTATACTATAAATGCCAATGTAAAACACGTGTTCCCTCTGTCTTCCAGCTACTGGATTCAGTTCCTGTTCCTCATTTGTGCAGAGGACTGTGATCTGTGAGTCTATCCCTAAATAAATAACACTTTATTATACTCAATTCTGACCTATGCTAGGTTTTCCTTTTAGCGTCCATCTTCATCTGGTGCCCCACGTGGATCTGAACTCCAAACTTACCAGGTGGACTGGTCTAAAAGGCCCAAATGGTCCATAGCCCAGAAATTCTCCCACCCTGCCCATTTGTTTTCACCTACTAAGCAGATTTTTGGAAAAAAAAAAAAAACTGCAACAGCAGAGCCAAGTGCACGCGGCAACTTAGATATTTCCCACACTCACCACACATTTCGCCACCCCCCCCCCACTGCCACATTCCCTGCTGTGTGCCAACTTGCACAGCTTCTGGTTTGTGCTCACTGCTCCTGAGTTTTGAGCTCCTTGCCCTGTGTACGGTATTAATTTAATTGCTTTTAATTTGTCAAGCAAAGCATATTTGTTGTTATTTAACCAGCACCAAGGCAGAAAACCAGTACGGCATAGAACTATTTCTGGCACCACCAGTTGCACCACCACTGGTCACAACACTGCAACCACGACATCTGCTGGACAATAAAGATAATTAGACTTAAAACAATTTACTGGACCTCTTAACACAAGTAAATACTTTATTAATTAATAAATCAATGAACTTGAAGGTTATATAATGGCAGACGGCATTACCATGGAAAATTTTAGTAATCTTTTTGCTGATACTATAGATAGTATTCTGCAAGGAGTATATGATTATTTTGATACATCCGTATTGGAGATTGGGGACTTAGTTTTTTTTTCTTCATATTATATCCTTAAGTTAATGGTTTTAGAACAGAGCCAAGAATGAGGCACTTCTAGAAATGATACAGTCTTTACAGACTAATAATGAACAGCTATCTGGCAGGAGTAATACCATTGAAAATCAAAAGTTACCTGAAAAAAATTAATACTTCATGCTATCCAAATAATGTTCAAAGATGATCTGTTATCTTAAAGGAAAAACTTCAGATGTTTGAATCACATGTGCAGAATTAAGACCAGAGGCTAGGTGCCTCAATGAAATCACTAGAGATACATACAGGTGTTGAAATAATTGGAGCAGGGCTGCGTCCCCAGCACCCTGCCGCCCCCATGGCTAGCTTTACCCGAAATAATTACACGGAAACTGTATTCTTTTAAACACTGCTTGGCCCATTCTCTTCTAGGCTAATTCTCACATATTAATTTAGCCCATTTTTAATCATCTGTGTGTAGCACCCCAAGGTGCGCTTACCGGGAAGATTCTAGCCTACGTCCATCCTGGGTCAGAGCTTCATCGCATGTGTCTGCCCAGGAGAGGAGAGGATGGCATCTCTGAGCTCACTTCCTCTTCCTCCCAGCATTCTGTACTGTTTACTCCACCCACCTATGTTCTAAGCTATGAGCCCAAGCAGTTTGTTTATTACTTAGCCAATGAAATCGACAGATTGATATATGACACTCCCACATCATACAGGCCAGTAGATTCAGGCTTGACAAATGGGAACTCACCAAGGCCAGCTGGCCTGGGTCTGGAAAAGCCTGGGATAAAACCGGACTCTCTGAACATAGCGGACAATGAAGACTACTGAGAACTCAAGAACAATGGCAATGGGTTTCTGATCCTACTGCTCGCACTGGCTTTGTGGGAGCCTAGGCAGTTTGGATGCTCAACTTGCTAGACCTGGAGGGAGGTGGGGTTCCTTGGACTTCCCACAGGACAGGGAACCCTGATTGCTTTTTGGGATGAGGGGGGGGGCTTAATTGGGGGAGGGGGAGGGAAATGGGAGGCGGTGGCGGGGAAGAGACAGAAATCTTTAATAAATAAATAAATTAAAAAAATAAAATAAAAAATAAAAATAAAAAGATTTGAAAAGGCTGAGGAAGTTATTGTAGCTGATGAGTGGGGAAAGAAAGTACAAGGACAGGATTTAACATCACCAGTACATGTCAGAGATGTCTTACCCAAGGTTTTAGCTTCTTACCTTGTAATCTACACTGAAAAAACAACAATTTCTAAATGCCAGAAATGATCCAAAGAAGGTAGATGGATACCTATAGAAATGAATGATCTAAAAGAAATTAAGGAAGAAGTAGTAACTTATGGCTCACATGGGCTGCCCCACATGACTGGCTTCAGTTAGTTTCAGCAGTCCTGGATGATGTGCCCCAACTGCTGTGAAAATGTTATTTCAGAAGAGAGGCAAAAATTTTAGAACAATAGGTAAAAGCAAAAAGATTTGAGCCTTTCCAAGATCAAATTCTTGCTGAGGGCACTTGTGCTGAACAATGAACAAATTTTGTCCCTATGCCACAAAGCAGCCTTAAATGCTTGGGACAGGATTAAAAAAAAACTAGGAAAACAAATTGAATCATATACTATGGATAAACAGTGCCAGAGAGAACCCTTTAGTGGCTTCTTACAAAGATTAACCAAGGCTTTACAAATAGGAGTAACAGACTCAGATGCTAGATGAGTACTTAATGAGTCTCTGGCTTTTAAAAATGTCAGCATAGAATGCAATAAGATAATTGGGCCTTTAAAGGTTAGATCAGAACCAATAGATGAAAGGATCCTGAACACAATGAACATTAAGCCATTTGACTATAATAATGAATCTTAGGTAGGAGAAGCAGTGTCCAAAGTATGCGGGGACATAAAAATGCCAAATATTTTAATTGTGGTAGAATAGGACATCTGAGCAGGGATTGTAGACTAAATTCCTAGAAATAACGTTTCTTTTGGGAATGGTAAAAATAAAAGGTATCAACCTTATGGGTTATGTAGAAGGTGTGGCAAAGACTGACTTTGGACTAATAATGCAGATCATCCAAAGACAGACAAGGCAACCTGATACCATCAGGAAACTAGTGGGGGGGGGGCTCTCGCAGGCCCCCAAGTCAAAAATGGCCCAGTCATTCCCAGTTACTGTGGAGGACATGTCTCACCAAGAAAATTAGAAAATACAGTGCCTTCTAAAAAAAAAAAAAAAAAAAAAAAAAAAAAAAAAAAAAAAAAAAAAAAAAAACATACTGTCATACTGGTATGGATGATGGAATAAACATGGAGTATGAGTCAAAAGTTCCAATAGGAATTTAAAAATGTAGATTCTGGCAGACTTCTATAAATGATCAAAGAACAAAGATAAGAATGAATCTAAATGGCATTGTAATTGTAGTTTGATAGACAAGGGTATGAACATGAATATCATTACTCCAGAATCTTGGCATCCAAACTGGCCTCTTCGAGAGGCAGATGTTCAATTCCTAGAAAATGTAACCCTATCTCAAGTGAAACAAAACATAAGATGTGGTGAATGCAAAGGGCCAGAAGGATAGAAAAGAAGGCTGAGATGCTTAAAGCAGAAAAGATAAGTATCCAGATAGAATCATCAAGCAAAGTGAATTACGGTTTATGAGGACAGGTCATCTGAGTGTAAGAATCTCTAAACATAAACTAGAATAATAGTCTTGACTCACCTAAAAATCAAAGCTGGAATTGGAGTTGGACAATGGTTCTGTCCTTCTCCAAATCCAAGCATGTTGTTAAAAGGAAATTTCAGAGTTTCTGTCTCATGTTTGGAGCCAACTGGTATGAGACAGAAAGAAGAAAGAATTTAGAAAAAATTTTACTTTTCTTCATACCTATTTTTGTTTCTATCATACCTTTCATTGAATATATATGAATATGTCTATATAAATAATCTTTAAGTTTTCCAAAATGAACAGTGAATTTTCCTGCAGCAATCTTTGAAGTTTTCAGGAAGAAGATGGGGCACCACAACAATGACTCCACCTGGTTGATATGATGTCATGATACTCATAATGCTAATATAAGACCTGTTTTAGGTACAACTGCTTAAGATGATTCCAAATTAGTTAGCTAAAATGGTGCACTTTATTTTACAATGTTCTGGCCAGAACTCCAAATAGGAACCTTAGAAAAACTCTCCTGAATACTCAGAGATTATTTGCAATTATACCAGATAGTAATCTTGAAACTTAACCATCATTTTACTTTCACAGGATCCCAGAGAATTAACATTGTCCCCATGATAGCTGTAAGTAACAGCTCTAGAAGATGATGTCCCCTCTCCCAACAAAGTTTGTCCTCAGGGGTAGAAACATCATTTAGGTGTGGATTATAATTGGCATAGGGTTGGGGGTTGGGAGGGGATATTATGTAGGTTCAGTGATCTCTGTGGGAAAAAGGAAATTGGATAGGATAATAGATTAGTGTGAGTAAGCTCACACTAATAATAATAGTGAGTAATAAAGTTAACACTTGTGAGCTTTTATTTATGGGAAATTTTATTGGTATAGATTCCTGTATATTGAAACAGACTTAAATTATATTGAGTATGTTTCTATTTTTGTCTACAATATTTGTATATCTAGGCAAAGTAATTTTCATGTTCTATGTATGTATGTATGCTTCTACCTCTGCTTAAGACATCTTATATATTGAATCAATTTTGGGATATATTTATCATATTGCAATATACATTTATACTTTTGATCAAGATAGTTATACATTATCTACATTTTGAGCACATTTTCCTCATTTGTTGCACAGTTGTTTAAAGATTGTTTAATATTCCAATATAAAGCCTTAGTCTTTAAGTTAGATAGGTATTAAAATTCATAGGTCAATTGTCATCTATGTTTATAATACTTATAGTTTGACTAATCATGTTCTTTAGATAGATAGAGATTGAATTCTGCATAGCTAGGTAATCTTCAACCACTTCAAAGAGCTGTAGAATATTGCATCTAAATAATTTAGGGTTCGGTTGAGGTGAGACATGATTGCTCCTGGCAGCACTGATCTATTCCCAAGGGAATGTTGGGCACTGAAAACACTTCACTTCACTTGGAGCTTATTTTCTTCTTGGCAAAACTGGCCTTTGGGAAAAAACTGCCCATGCCTCAACCACTGATAAAATGCATGGTCTCTGGACAGGACAAGCAGGACACAAGAAAAAGGAAGGACTGCCAAAACTTGTCAAGAAAGGGTAAGATGGTTTTGAAAATTTTCCTGCCTCTGAAAATGGTCTGTCAGTTACTCTAGGCCTTAGCCAACGTTTGTTTCTCCAACATTGCAAATGAGGTGTTGGGTGATTGCCCAGGTAGCCAGTTGTCTCTGTCATTTATTACGCTTTTTGGAAGTTGCTTGATTGCACTTCCTACTTACTCAAGTAATATTATTTTCTTTCTTGGGTCTTCAATGGGGTTGAAGACTTAATAGTTGTAGTTACTTTCCTCTCATGACTTGGTAAAGTTATTTGTAATACAAGACTGTCTTAAAATCCTTAGGATAGGATAGTTATTGAAACATTTATCACATGTTTCTTGCTTGATATTGTTTATGCAGATTGTAATTCTAATATTTATACCTAATATTTGTTCTTGTTGTACATAATAATTTTGTATTAGGCTTAGAAATCTCTTAATTAAACAGAAGGGGGAGATGCTGTAGGAAATCCTACAGCCAGTAGCCTTTTAGTTACCAGCCTATTTGGGCATGGCCTCTTATACTATAAATACCTTACATTCCCTCTCTCTTCTGGCTGCTGGATTCAGTTCCTGTTCCACATTCATGCAGAGGACTGAGATCTATGAGTCTACCCCTAAATAAATAACCCTTTATTATACTCAATTCTGAGCTAGTGTGGGATTTCTTTTTAGTGTTCATCTTCATGTTTCCTCCATGATTTTTGCCCTGATTTCCTTCCAAATTCACTTAATTATAGATTGTGCCCTGGAACTGTAAGTCAAAAGCCCTCCCTTTGCAAATTGCTTTTGGTCTCAGTGTTTTATCACGGTAATATAAACCAACTAGGACACCAATAGAAAATCAGTTAATAAGCAAATATTTGTAATTATCAATCTACCAATATGTATCATGAATATTTTCCTTTTTTATATGAAGAAAACATTTGCTTCTGCTTCTGGTTTAGAGATGCATTTTGAAGTTTTTACTTCTTCAGTTACAGTTTTAAGACTATTAAAAGAACTAAACAAATTAATTGGCAATTAAACTGCATCTGTTATCTTAAAACAAGGTAAAGCTTTCTACTTTCATCTATAACCAGGCATGAACAACAAATGATAGTTGATTCAGAATAACCAAAATTTTCAATTTGCACGACAAGGGCACATATCTGGAATATGTTTCTTAGTCTTAATGTATTCTGAATAATTCTAGAATACCTGTTATTACAGAGGGGCACACATATTTCCTCAAAGGACACTTACCTACTTTCCTATTGTTATGGATGTTTTTGGCTTTTTCAAATTCTATGGGCAAAACTTTTGTGCTTTGTCCATCAAATAGCTGAGTGACATATCCTATGAATGCTTAATTTTGAGTATGCTTCATTTAATTTTGCACCAGATGGTGATATTTTACTTCAGATAAAGTATGTAGTGAATCTTCACTTAATTAATGATCCCTAGTAAAACTCTCAAAGCCTAAGGAATGTATCCATAACTCTTAAACACTAAAGGAAATGAAAGAAAAGTTGTTCCAGGTTCTGGCTTTTACAAATAACGCTACTATGAACATAGTTGAACAAATGTAATTGTAGTATGCTTGAGCATCCTTTGAGTATATGCCTAAGTGTTGTATTGCTGGGTCTTGAGGTAGATTGTTTCCCAATTTTCTTAGAAACCACCATACTGATTTCCAAAGTTGTTTTAACAGTTTGCATTCCCACCAGCAATGGAGGAGTTTTCTCCTTACTTCACATCCTCTCCAGCATAAGCTATCACTGATGGAAGTGGAGGCAGGGATCTACAACAGAGCACTGGACTGAGCTCCCAAAGTTCAGTAGAAGAATGAGAGGAGTGAGAATATAAAATGAGGTCAAGACCATGGTAAGGATACCAACTGAAACAAACTTACCTGAGCTAATGGGAGCTCACCATTTCTGGCCTGACAGTGAGGGAATGAGCATAGGACCAATCTAGGCCCATCTAATGTAGGTGACAGTTGTATGGTCTGGTGACTGTGGGACCACTAGCAGTGAGACTGGGATTTATCCCTGCTATTTGTACTGGATTTTTGAAACCAATTCTCTTTGGAGGGATACCTTGCTTCGTCTAGATATAGTTGGGAAGGCCTTGCTCCTGCCTCAAAGCAATGTGCTAAACATTGTTGACTCCACATGGGAAACTTTACTGTCTCTGAAAAGTGGATGGGGGGAGTCAGAATTAGAATTGGTATATAAAATGAGCAAACATGTTTTTGTAATAAACAAATAAAAGTTTTTTTAAGTTAAAAAAGAAAAGTCTTTTGAAATTACTACTAACTCTCATTTTTCTAATATCAGTGTCTTATATCCGTTATGCACACTGAATGAATGTGTAAGCTACATTGATTATTTTATGACATCATCTTTTCTTATTCATTGTTTTCCAGGCTGTGAAAGAATTAAATTGTCTGTAGTAAATAGGGGTGGCGGGGCTGCATCCCCAGCACCCCGGCTGCCTGGCTAGCTTATGCCCAAAATAACAACACACAAACTGTATTCATTTAATCACTGCTTGGCCCATTTCTATCTAGCCTCTTCTAGGCTAATTCTCACATATTAATTTAGCCCATATCTAATCATCTGTGTTGCGCCCCTAGGTGCGCTTACCAGGAAGATTCTAGCCTATGTCCATCCTGGGTCGGAGCTTCATCGCGTGTGTCTGCCTGGGAGCTGGGAGCATGGCGTCTCTCTGAGGCGTCCGCTCCCGAGAGGAGAGCTGTGGAGTCTGAGCTCACTTCCTCTTCCTCCCAGTGTTCTGTTCTGTTTACTCCTCCCACCTATCTTCTAACCAATGAGGGCCAAGCAGTTTCTTTTTATTTAACCAATGACCTTCCTCCATCATTTCCCCTTTTTCGGTTTAAACAAACAAACAAACAAACAAAAGGCTTTAACTTTAACATAGCAAAATTACATATAACAAAACAGTTATCAAGTAAAAGTTACAATAATCTTTATCATAACTAAGGAAACTATAACTATAACTAACTATTCTTAACTCCATCAAAGACTCCAGAAAGATACAATACTACCTAAGCAAACAAGAAAAAAGCAACTTTTAAAACTTGAGAAGTGACAGAGACATCTCGCTGCCTGGACAGTCACCCAAAGTTCCTCTGTACCATTGGGGCATCCATCTTCAGCCTTCAGGCCCATGGTATCCAGCAGACACTTCCATAAAGCAGGAAAATTCAAAGTCAGTTCAGTCACTATCTGTTGTGTCCTGCCAAATGTCTCGCAGACTCTTTCATGAATCAGGAACCCCAAAAGATCATCTCACCTTAGGCAAGTTCAGTAGTCCTCTCTCTGTGGGTTCTCTGTGTCCAGTTTATGCAATAGTCCAGGCAAGAGCAGTTTCTTGCCCAAATGGCTATCAAACTCCTTAACGAGATTCTTCGATGCCCATCTTCCTCTTGAAGTAGATTGGTGCTGCCAGGAGCAGAGTGTCTCATTGTCATGAAAAGTCCTAAGTTATTAAAACATTTAAAATGCCATATTCTATAATCTTTGAAAAATATGAAGAATGCCTATCTAAAATATATCTACGCACATCTAGAAAATATTAACTAACATGACTGCAAACTTGACTATTAGTTATGATTATCCATCAACAACCTATATTTCCTAATTATACATTACATTTTAATAATGAACTACACAATCACAATACCTTAATCAATATCAGAAATACATATACATATAACAAAATTGACTGTAAATCTAGATCAATAAAGCAAAATCTATACTAATGCAAATTATTCATACCTATATCATATTCCCCTTTAAATGTAAAAGAACGTTTATAAACCATATTTGGGAACATGGGCGCAGTTTTTTCTCTCCAAACTGCTTCCTGCTGAATGGGGATGTCGTTAATTAGGTCTTTCATGGTATAACCTGTGTGCTAGTTTCATCTCAGTTGGCAGTTGAGCGAAGCAATTTTCTGAAGGTGTTCACACCAACCCTTCAGGAGGGCATGGTCCATCATACCAAATCGGAATAGAAGAAATGAACAGGGTCTCATCCTCTGTGAAAACAAAATAAGAAACTCCTTTCCAAAGCATCATGTCCTTAGATCCAAATTTCAAAGTCAAGGCATTAAAATATCTATGTTGGATTAGTTCAGCAGCATTTATAAATAAATATCTTTTAGCATCTGTTGCTCCTTCCTCAGCATTTAAATAATTTAAAGAGAGCATAATAGCATACAGTATCAAAATTCTCTGTGTATTTTCCATCTTTGTGCAGCTTTGTTTTAACCTCTATTTTGTTTATTTTTACTTTTAACTCTTTGCTTTTTGAGACAGGTTCTCTGTATCTTTGACCTGAAGTAACTCTGTAGACCAGGCTGTCTTTGAACTCTCAGAGGCCTGTCTCTGCCTCCCAGGCATTTGGGATTAAAGTTGTACACTAGTACACCTTGAACGCACAGAGATCTGTTTGTCTCTGCCTTCTAGGCACTGGGATTAAAGGCGTGTGCTACCACACCTTGAAGTCACAGAGGTCAATCTCCCTCTTCCTTCCAAGTGTTGGGATTAAAGGTGTGTACTACCACACACAAAACAACTCTCTTCCTTTTTTTATGTTTTTTACTTTAAGTACTTCAACTTTTAGTCTGCATATATTTTTAACACACTGTAAACCATTTAAAAATTTTCTTTGTCTTTGAATCTCTCTTTACTGTATATCTCTCTTTTTCTGACCACATGAGTCTTTAATTTACCAAGCAATATCAGTAGGATTAAAGGCATGGCTTTGCCAGCTAGATGTAGCCCATTCCTTAGCTTTCCAGCCTCATGGCTGAGGTACTGGCTGTAGTCATGTTTACTGCCACAACTCTATGGCATTTCAAGGTCCCTGCCAGCAAACGAGCTTCAGCAGCCTGTGCTTGCAAACCGCACGAACCGCCTGTGTAAAAGAGTCAGAGTTTGCCCTGGCAGGACAGCCCAGAAAGCTGGCATTTTTAAACGGCGCAGCTTTTTTCCTGCTAAGACTGAAAACCGAAAAGCATGTGTTCAGCTTTTCGTCAACACTGTTTAAGTGTTTCGTGTCAGGACCTCTTAAAATAGCTGCAAGCTTTGCAGCTAAAGCTGAGTCAGGAAGCCTTTCTTAGATGAGAGCGCTTGCTTGCCTCTAACAAGCAGAGCAGACCCGAGAACACAGTGAGTCTAGTTGCCATCAAACAAATAGTAGCACTTTACTCCAAATGCTCTATTCAAAAGCTCTGTCTCCCGCAGGAGCCAGACAGAGATGGCAATGGCGGCACAGCCCCAGGAAGTCGCGCTTTAAAATGACACAGCGTTTTTTCTGCTACTGTTGCCGAATCAGGAAATCTCTCTACAGCACACCACCAACAAACAGCAAAAATCTGTGTTAAACTCTCTCTCCCTTATTTTTAAGCCTTCTCATGTTTTTAAAGTGGGTTTAGTCCATCACGTCGGGTGTAATTTGTAGTAATAAGGGTGGCGGGACTGCGTCCCCAGCACCCCGGCTGCCTGGCTAGCTTATGCCCGAAATAACAACACACAAACTGTATTCATTTAATCACTGCTTGGCCCATTTCTATCTAGCCTCTTCTAGGCTAATTCTCACATATTAATTTAGCCCATATCTAATCATCTGTGTTGCGCCCCTAGGTGCGCTTACCAGGAAGATTTTAGCCTATGTCCATCCTGGGTCGGAGCTTCATCCCGTGCATCTGCCTGGGAGCTGGGAGCATGGCGTCTCTCTGAGGCGTCCGCTCCCGAGAGGAGAGCTGTGGAGTCTGAGCTCACTTCCTCTTCCTCCCAGCGTTCTGTTCTGTTTACTCCTCCCACCTATCTTCTAACCAGTGAGGGTCAAGCAGTTTCTTTTTATTTAACCAATGACCTTCCTCCATCAATTATCTCTTAAATTACCACCTAGGAGACACATACAGAGCAAGAACATTTGTTCATTGTTAGATCACATAGCCACTAATGCTGAGTCAGCTCAGAACTCTGAGCAGACCAATAAATGGTGCGGTAATAGCTATGAAAAGCAACCCATAATTAACATCCAGAACTCAAAATGACCTTTTAGTCTTGGGACACAAATGAGATCCATGTTTGTTGGTTTTTGTTTCTACCAAGTATCAGAAATTGGTGTTTTGATATGGGATTTCCCTCTGTATGCTGTGATTACCATTAATGAATAAAGAAAATGTTTTGGACCTATAGCAGGGCAGAATGTAGGTAGGCAGGGAAGAATGAACTGAATGCTGGGAAAAAGGAAGGTGTAGAGAGAGACGCTATGTTGCCACACGGGAGACAGATGCTGGGAACTTTAGCCACTAAGCCACTATCATGTGTCAATACACAGATTAATAGAAATGGATAAAATTAATGTGAGAGTTAGCCAGTAAGAAGCTAGAGTTAATGAACCAAGCAGTGATTTAATTAATACAGTTTCTGTGTGGTTATTTTGGGTCTAAGCTAGCTGGGTAGCCAGAAACCAACAAGCAGCACCCTACTCCAAAAGTGTTTCACATTTCTGGCCAAATTTTCAATCAAATTTTGTGAATTAACTTGTGATATTCTCAACATTTGGAAAGACATGTAGAAGCAACTCAGTATCATATTGTTATTTAACTAGAACACACAGTAAAGGTCTCTGGTAAAAGAAAAATTATGTTTTAGGGTTTACCGGTTCCTGTTGCCTGTATTCTGGTGATTCATTCAGGCTGAATTTTGAAATATCAGTAATTCCTCAACTATATAAATCACAAATACAAAAGAAGATTTATTAGTTGATTGGTATTTCTAATATTAAGATTCTGATAACATCTAGACTTCACACAAGATATTTGACAATACTACATTTGTCTGGCCATCCTTAATAACACAACTATGAATATAGCTTAACTTCTGATTATAACTGGCAAGGCTCTTTGCTTCTGTTCCATTCCAATGAACATCCTTCATTCAAATATCTGCATTACTTAAGGTTGGCATGTATTTTTCACTCTATATTCAGAAGAATTTGATGACTACTCAGTATACAGTCTCTCTAATTTGTCTAACCTACATAGGGTAGACAGATTTCAAGAGTTATAAAAAATAATGTGCAAATATATTACCACTTCAGATGACCAACAAATTATTCATTTTTAGTATAAATTTTTTCCAAAATGATGGTTTCTATGTACTATATCAATTTCTGAAATGTACGGGACAGATTTTAACTAAACATAATAGAGCTTGAGATAAAAATTTAACTGATTCACTTGTGTTTTATCTGGCAAGTCTAAGCCTATTCCAATATTGTTTTGATTCATATCTGTCTTCTGGGCTTAGAGTGAGATCAATGACTCTGTTTTATACTTTGCTGTATTTTAGTACCAATAACAGTGCCTGACACCCTAAAAGGGTTGCCAAAATGAGTTAGTATTGATGCACCTCTACATAGAGTTTATATTGTCTCCTTGTGTAACAACATGCTCAAATCTGTGTGTTCTCCCCATTCCATGCCAGCCGAGAAGCTGAGAATCAAAGGACTTGGATTAGCAGGCACGGGCTTCCAGAAAAATTCAGCTGAAGTCTTTGTACAAGTTTCTTCCTATTCTCAATCAGCCAATGTAAGTTTTTCATGGTGGCATAGTACTTGATATGGTAACCGAAGAGGCAGAGACCTCTGGGGAATTTCAGGGGACTATGCTTTCAGAAAGAAAAATGTTTCTGGAGAGCAAATGTTATTGTGAACTCATTCAAAGTCAGGGCAGAACCACTGAAAGACTTTGTTTATGTCCAAAGCAAACCTTTATTGTGCAGTTGAAAATGTTCTCAGTTGCTGTAACTTACTTTTCATAAAAGGGTAATGTGTTTTTATTTCTTCCAGGCAGCAGATGAAAATATATTATATAATATTGATTTAAAATCCAAGCAAGTTTGCCTTACTTTTTTTTTCTAACTTCTGTTTTATGCCTTGAAGACAAGCATGTTCTTTTGCAGACTGTGTGTGTGTGTGTGTGTGTCTATGTATATTTATGTGTCTGTATGTTTGAATGTTCGGATTCCTAGATGTCTAGAAGTATCTGACTCATCTTCCTATTCTTAGGAAAATATGTTTTCCTATCTTATACTGACAGTGAGAAGTAATGTATTATATAACCTTTGAAATTAACGTTCATGTCTATGCTTTGCATAAAGCTACTCATGAACACAACAATCCCCTGGGAAATTTTGCTAAGTATATAAAACTTTACACTTAGAAAATATAACCAAATTTTAAATTAGGATTATTAAAATATACCTGGTAAGTCTAATATTAAGTTCATTTTCTAGTTAAGAAATCATCACACTTTGTATAAAGCCCTAAAATAAAATGTAATAAAATTATGTAGTAAAACATAAAAGTATGCTACTATTTTTAATTAAAATGTTCATGTTTTGCACATCCCAAACAATAATTTGCACTCTAAAGTTAATAGTTATTATTTAAGGTGCCGAGACTGTTTGTGATAAATAATGAACCATATTAGTGCTAACATAATAATGCTCACATTAACCACTGCACTAAAATTTCTACTTTGTTTTTCAAGGCTTTCAGCCAGTTGGTTTCCCCATCATATGTATTTTCACATGTTTTACCATTTCACTCCTTATTGTTCAGTCTATAATATTGCAGAACTTCAAATATAATTTTGGTCCTTTAGCCTGACAGGCCTGTATTGGTCACCCAGAGCTAATCCCAATCTCACTTGCTTCTGGAGCTCTAAATGGATACCATCTCAACTCTGGGAATATGATTTCACTTTTCAACTTACAAATAACAAATAAACAACCCATAACTTTTAATACTGTTATACATATGCACACACACACACACACACACACACACACACACACACATATATATATATATATCCATAGTCTCTGGATATATTTCTCTTTTTTACTGTATTACACTGAAGTTTTAAAATACATAATTATTAAGTAAGACCTGCATGCTCGGTCTATTCTATACACATTATAAACTGGAACTAATTTCTTCTAAAATAACCCCATAAGGGCAATCCAATAATCAGTTCTGCTTTTCCAAAAATCTGGGGATCCCAGAAAGAGGCTAACTTGATTTTCCTGCTGAGAATATAGACAAATAAGACTGAGAATCCCAGGAATGGACTGAGTTGGCTTTCCCACTGAAGATACAACTCTATTCCGGTACCTTCATTGGCAGGACTCTGGTGTTTTGCCATGATGAAATAACTAATTGATTGATGATTGATTGATGACTGTCTGATTCAGGGGTTAAGTTATGTTCCTGCCTAAACATGTGTTCTCTGCTTCATTACAGAGACGTCATAGCACATGGATAATAGAATTCCTCCCAGAAATATAAATATGAATAACCAGATTTTATATCTTTAGAAAAATATCAAGCCTCTCTGGTAGCTCCCAGTTTCAACTGGCCCTGTCTGTACCCTTGATAATAGAAAGCAAACTGACAACACAAAAACAACACACATCCATTTACAATGTTCAAGGGTATGAGTTAGAGTGTGCTGAATGTGTTACAGATCCCTGGGTGTATGTTGACTGGAGACTGGAGTTCTGGTTATTGTAGACTTTTGGAAAAGCGGAAGAATACTAGGAATAGGAAGTGGCAGAGAGAAAGGGAAAGAAAAAACTCTAAAAAGAAAAAGAAGTAGTGAACACACTGGTAGAGATTCTGATCCATTAACACATTGGCTTTGCCTCATCTTGATGGCAACTCTCAGCAAGGCTCTCCTTCAGGGATTACTGCCTATCTAATGGGAGCATGCCTGCCTCATTAGAAATCACATATTATTCCTTACAATGTCAGGCTACAGAGTGACATTTTGACATCATGGAGAAGGTTCCAGGTATTCTCCTAAAATGGCAATACACAGACAGATATCACCAGAAAGGAAAGATGATGGATACATATATGATAGATGATAGATAGATAGATAGATAGATAGATAGATAGATGATAACACACCTTACAAAAACAAAAAAAACCCGTGAAAACATATGCCTCAAAACAACATAACATTATTCTAATGTTTCTCCTCCAGAATTTCAAAGGAAAGACAAGTCCCACAGTAACAACGGAACAGCTATGAAGCTAATATATGAATATGTAGTTTGTGGTCTTGTTGAAACCTGTATTTTGAGCTATACTTCATTGGCAACTGCTTTAGAAATATCAATGCCACCACAGACTCCAACAGTTTTGTAATTTGATCTATTTCTTGAGACTGAAGTGGCATCTGTATATCTGCTTTTGTTTCTTTTAATCAACTGCTGCCTTCAAGAATTCCAAATATGAAAGAATACACAGTATATTTTTCCCTTTGAAATATATGCAGAATTTCAAAGAAGTTAAATGGTCTTCAAAGTCTCAGGAGTTATCACTCAGTCTTTAAACATCAATAAAAGCATCAATTAAAAATTTCTTCTCTTTATCTTCTTAGGCAGAAGTGTAGAAATTAATTATTTTAGAGACAGCAAGTCGCCATGGTGGAATATCTCTATTGATTAAATTTATTAGCCAATTTCTCAAAATCCCACCTGGCTTTCTAAGACATTAGCTTTCAATTACATCAAGGAAAGATCATACAAATAAGTATGACTTTAGAACTGTAATTCTGTACTAAGGATTGGACCTAATACCTAGCACACATGAGACAAGTGATGTAGTATGGGACTGTATCTTCAATCATCCTTTTCCCTTTTTTGCTGAGACAGAGCCTCACTAACCTGCACAGACTGTCCATAAGCTAATCCTGTTTCCTATACTCACCTTGACTCAAGTTGCTCCTACCTTAGCCTCCTGAGTGACTTGGATTAGAATTATGTACCACCTGCCCCAGACTATTTACTGGTTTTTGAAAGTTGAACTTTAGAATATTCTGGCTATGCTTGAGTGAAATCAGTGACATTTATGAAGTAAATGAGGGCCCAAATTAGACCCAGGCTGAAGACTAAGCAGCAATCCACTGATGTTGTGTGATCCATTGGAAAGGTACATCTCCCGGTGGATCCTGCTTAAGCTACTTTTATTTATCTGAAACATGTATATTGCTCAAATATTCACATACACACACACACACACACACACACACACACACACACTTGCACATGATAATATCTGTGAAGCCTATAGTTATCTCTGTTGAATTACTGACTGTAAGAATATTTTCATCTATTTGTTCACATGTCCTATAGGGTCGGGACTAGTTACAAAGTCTAGTTTTCAGAACTGAATGGCTCTTTGTCCAATAGTGAAAGAACTTGGTTTGGTGACTTGTGTTGCACACTAATAGAAAAAAAGCAAACAAACAAAAAACCTACAACAACAAAAATGCAAAACAAAACAAAAATGTGTGCTTTCAGGAACAAACTTACCTCCATTTCCATCAAAGGGAATTGTATTCAAGTAGCCTGTTCTGGGATGTGGGAACTTCTCACAGGTGAAACAGAGACAATCTTAAAGAATAATCAAAGATTAATTCACCTTGTATCTTTGTTTTGAACTGAGAATAAGGAAAGAAAACTTTAAAACATCCTTTTTTTTTTTTTGGTTTTTCGAGACAGGGTTTTAAAAGAAACTTCTTTTGTAAAACTCAGAACTAAGAAAAAAAGCAGTGTTTCTGTGAGCCTTCTATTTCCTGTAATAGCTGCACTACAGCAATGAAACCAACTTCATTGTTGCCAGGAGTTCTCTGTAACTCTAAGTAAGTGCTTTTCCTTCAGTAGTCTATTCATATCTCACAAAGATAAATAGGCTTAAAAAATAGTCTAATTACTGGATCTCTCCTGTGTTTTCTTTGTTTTGTTTTTGTTTTTGTTTTTTATCCAGGTGAAGAGAAAGTCATAAAAAAATTGGTTATAATTAGGAGTTCTCAAGAACAGTGAAAAAAATAAACCATCTAAGACCTTTCTCTAGATAGAATAGGAAAACCAAAAAAGCAGAAAGAAAAGAATAGCTTTAAGCTATTTGTTTGCTCCATTTAAAAATAATTTATCCAACAATGAATGAACTTACTATTTATTTTTTGAGTACTTACTGTATTAATGTGCAACATACTAGGCATGAAATAGTGAACACAAAGATGACTTTGCCTTTGAAGAGTATATCTTTAAACATGTGAGTCAAGTATTCAATACAGAGCTGCACTGTTGTTATAGAAGAATGCTATCTTAAAACGTGAACATGTATACTTTCTTGAAGCCCTTGGATATTCTATACTCAACCAATTAATACCATCTATATTTTTAGCTCAGGAAAAGGATGTCATAACTTTGAAAATACACAATCCTATTGAACATCATTATTCTTAGCTTGAGCCTCAAGTAAGGACACAAAAAAATAAAACCCACACAATAGGCATTTCTCAGGGAGGTAGAACTAAAATATCATACAAATAAAGAAAGATAAATGTCCCAAAAGACCATACAGTAGTAAACTTAAACATAAGACAGAAGGGAATCCCAAAGAGAAATTTCTAGTACTCTGCTTCCTCCTCTACCTGACTCTGCTAGGAAAGGAAAGAATAGAAGTCTTAGACTCGACAAGCTGAGAATCCAAGCATGGGATGACATGTGCCCTTCCCTAAATAGAACCCAAGTTCTGATAAGCCTGAGTTTGCAAACTGTAGCAAAGCCTGTGAATCTACATGGGCTCTGAGAATGTTCAGCATCTCTTATAGTAGCCTAACTTTTGTGTGCTTAAAATATGGTAAAGTGTGTGTGTGCACATAAGTGTGAGAGAGGGTATTTTTCAAGGTTCCTGCAATCCCAGTGGGACTACCTAAATTTTATTCAGAGATGTAAGGCAAGGGAAAAAGATAAAGAAAAAAAAAAGCTATCAGTCCTGAATAGACTTGGAAGGCAGGACCATGAAGCACATATATGAATTATATTGGTAAAGGCCAGGTCACTTCATATCCCAAAGACCTCATCCTGGCCAGGACCCTACACTAGAGTTCTTGTCTCAGGCTTTTTGGTATATAAACAGAACCCTCTGTGGACATGCCCTAAATCTCCCTGCTCTCATGCATTCCTCTTTGCATCCACTTAGAATTAATGGAGGAGCACAGGATTTGCTCTAAATTGTTTGTGTTTAATTTTCAGCTCCTTGTAATTCCAAGCTGAGATTTAACCTAATAGTAATAGGAAAATGTGGCTATTTTTAATGATGATTTTTGAAATGTTTCGCCTATGCCCTGAATTCTTTCTTCTGCTTCCCCAGCGGAATCAGCTTTTGAGGGCTCAAAAGCTAAGATTATATTCATTTTTTCTCTCACATTTCAATGTGTTATTCTTTCTCTGGGTCTTTAGGAAAGACCAAGGAATGTAAGGAAGTAAAATGAAAATGAACTCAATGCTTCACAATCTTAGCCTACTACATAATTATTTATGTGTGGTTATAATACTCCATGAACAAGTTACAGAATAAATGGACAGTATAAAATAAAATAAAGCAAAGTTGGCACACGGAAGAATAGAAAGAATAAATGAAAAATTTAAAAGAGAAAATTAAAATGATATGCATTTACTTCTGATAATAAATATGGAGCAGAATAGGTAATAAATAGAGTGAGGAAACCCTGGCCAGATCTTAGTACTTGAAGAAAGACAAGGAAAAAGTCAGGAGTGCTCTGTATTAATGTCACCATTTATTTCATTTGAAGTCTCAAAGGTTTAGAAAGTGTTCGGTTATTCACATCAGTATACAAAAAGCCGTTTAATTGCTGTTAACTAAAATTGCTACCCTCCAGAACAGATACCACTTCGAAAACACTCCCACAAAGAAAGTAACCTTCTTTATTTTAGTTCCAATGTTTTTCCATAGTACTTTCTCCAAAATGCATGTGTGGTCTTGGTGAGAGGGTATCCGAGAAGAGGTGGTAGAGCTGAGTTCATGATATTTCTGTCAGTTTCCTCTGACCACGACCAGAAGCTAAAAAGGCGACAAAAGAAACAGAATCCTCACAAGGAAATACCAAATAGTCCTGCCAAGGGTCACTTGATCAGCACGACCTGCTGGAAATATGTGCAAATAGATGACGTCTTTCATAAAAGGAAAACGCTAAACTATTTTCAGCTGACAAATTCTTCAGAAGCATGCACAGAAATAACCTGGCATGCTTATTTCAAATTAGTTCGACTTTGGGAAGAAAGTGATCTCTTCATTTTCTTTAACAATAAACTCCATTAAACCTTTCCCCATCATAAAAAAAAATAGAACAAAGAGTGGAAAAAATTCTATACACATGTATGAAACTCAAATAATCAATAAAATATATTAAAGTACACATACAGTAAAATTACATATATCCAAGTAGTGTGTGTGTGTTTGTGTGTGTGTGTGTATATATACATATAAAATCAAACACATATATACACATATACATACATACTCTTTTGCCCACTGCCTCAATGATACCTAGCATTTGAAGTTATCTTAGATATTATATTAGTCAGATTTAATACTTATGCTCTCCTTTGTAATTTAGATTGCATCCTCTCATGCCAAAAAGAAAAAAGAAAAAACAGATTCCTGTGGCTTAAAAGTTGGAAACTCAACCAACTATGAACTAGGGCAAAGTTAAACACGCTCTAAATATTTCAAGTTTTTGTTTTGCCTTGTTTTATTTCTTCTGTAATCCCACGAGCTTTTCCAACAGTTGGTCTCTATTCTCATTGCACGCAGTGGTGTGTATTCCTTGCCCAAAATCCACGATAGGGTACAGCACAAACCAGAGGGGTTCATTTACTTTCTTCTTACTTCTTTTAAAATTTCAATTATGTTTTAGAGCAAGCCCAGTGGCTTTGTTGTTGTTGGAGTATTGAATTTATTAAACATACTTAGGGTGCTGGTCTGTGAAGTTTAACTGGATATAATTACCGGATCACACACCCATGTTCCTTGCTGTGCCAGGAGGTGACATCTCAAAACGTAACTATTAGTTAGCTCTGTGGTGTTGGATTAGGGAGCCAGTCTGAGGTTAGAGCAGAGGTGGGATGGCATGGGATCCCGAGCCCTGGGCTTTGTATTATATAGTATTGTATTTTTGATGTTGTACGAAAGGGTCAATTACTGTTTCCATTATAAACTCTGTTTTTAAGGGTTTACAGCTCACCAATTTTCATCTTGGTAGGCAAACTGCATAAATATTCAGGTTTTTAAAAAATAGTTTAAACTGGCCAGTGCCATTTTTAGACACAAAGCAGTAAAATATACTCATTATTGGTTTAAGTTTTTTTCCCCAGTGTTTGAGCATGGAAGTTTTTGTTTAAAAAACTGAAAAACACAATTTTCTCACTTTTTTTCATTACAGGACTGTATCATAAAAATGCTACAATGGATAAAAGAATATACCACGCCACCCAAAATAACCCCCCCCAACAGAATTTTCCAAAGAAAACAAAAATACATCGTCCCTTGTCAGGACTTGTAAGTTAAGGCTTATGTCTATAAAATTAATAACATACTTCTGGCATCTCAGCAGCATAGACATAGTTCAATGCCAGTATCATGGTAGGCACTGTGAGGAAGGATCACTTCTGTGTCACTGAGCATTTGAAATCCTTTCCAAGGGTCCTTATGAAGAAAAGACTTCAGGGTTCTCTGTTTCCTCAGTATGCATATCTAGTGCATATAACTGTAACCAAATTATCTACCGAGTCATTCGTGGCTTAGAAGGGAAAGGTAAAGCTGCTTACATGTTTGTGCACTTCGCCAGTGTCTTTCAATGGGACAGGGATTCTACATGTCCCCAAATGGACACTGATGCATATAAGGCCTTAGAAGAGTTTAGTCTCTTACTGTGACCATCAGAACCAGAAAATCCTGACTTATGAACCCTGATTCTGAATGCCTCCAAACCATAAAGTGTATTAGTCCTCATCCTATGGTGAACCACACTTCCATGAAATAGTTGTCTACACAGGCTATTTCCTTGCCTCCGATTCATGTGTTCATTCCCTCATTCTTCCATCTGTCTGAACTCTAGAGGTACTACCATGCTATTCACACTGTTTCTTTTTAAATTATAACTTCCATCTTGCACAAACTATCTGCATTTAGTAGATGTTTTTTCTCTTGTCTAATGATCTTTGCTATTATTTTGTCTAACGTAGCATCTACCCTTATCTGCTTTTGTTTTTTTTTTGTTTGTTAAGGTTTGCATTGGAATGAAGTTTTATCATATAGTAGTCAAAGCTAGTTATTGAAATTTATAGGCCACAAGGGAGCATCTTTGTCCCCAGAATACAAAACAGTGCTTTAAAGAAAGATTTGACCAATCAAATCATTTTTTCTTGAGCTTTTAAAGAAGGGAAACTGGAAACTGTGATCTTGCACTGGCAGTGAGAGTAAACCCCTCAATCCTTCAGCAGCACACTAGTCATCCTTTGTGTCACCCAAAACTCTAGCACTTATGTTGTTCACACCCATTTTCCAAACCTGTTTCTCTGTGCCTGTTCTGGTTCTCTAACCTACAGAATCCTCAGTACCCTCAATGTTTGCTTAATATGGCTTTTGCATATAGAAAAAAAATGTGGATTGCTGTATCTCATTATTTTCTGCCTCCTTTTTTCCTACATATTCCTGGGATCATTTTCCTCCAACCATATTTAAAATACTTTTAGTCATTCACTGTCTATTCTTTCAATAGGTTGTAATTCCTTCAAATACTTAATGATGTGCTTTCTCACTTCATCTCCAGTGTCTGCCTGGGTGGTGGAAACTCTTCCATTGACCACAGCTAGCAAACTTATGTTAAAGAAATCCATACATATGAGAGTGATAAATGGGATTTATTAGAATGCTTTTACAGGGTGTGGTCTAGTTATTTCATCAATGGCTGACTATGAATGGAAGGTCCCAAGTTCTAGTAGTTGTTCAGTCTACCAGGCTAGAATTCTCAGCTGGTCTTCAGTATTTCAGTTGGAGCCCAAAGAAGTAGGCTCCAGTGAAGAAATGAACTTGCCAGGGTATACTGGCTGGGTTTGTGTGTCAATCTGGCACAAGCTAGAGTTATCAGAGAGGAAAGAGCTTCAGTTGAGGAAATGCCTCCATGAGATCCAGCTATAGGGTATTTTCTTAATGAGCAATTGATTGAGAAAGGATCAGCTTACTGTGGGTAATACCATCCATGGTCTGGCAGTCCTGGGTTCTACAAGAATGCATGTTGAGGAAGCCAGAGGAATGAATCCAGTAGGCAGCATCCCCCCCCCCCCCGTGGCTTCTTCATAAGTGATGTGGGATTCCCCTCTGTATACCATTGGTTATGAAACTTCTTAAAGGATCCGTGTCTCTGTCTCCCTGTCTGCTGAGTTCCCGCCCTTGATTTTCTTCAGTGGCAAAC
Source organism: Microtus oregoni (assembly GCF_018167655.1). Classification (NCBI taxonomy): domain Eukaryota; kingdom Metazoa; phylum Chordata; class Mammalia; order Rodentia; family Cricetidae; genus Microtus; species Microtus oregoni. The sequence goes on from NW_024543084.1 coordinate 1,330,707, forward strand.
AGCAATGTGGATGTGTAAGCTAAATAAACCCTTTCCTCTGTTGCAAGAGGTCACTTGTTTGTTTCCTGGCTGCCCAGCAACTCAGACCCAAAATAACCACACAGACACTGTATTAATTAAATCACTGCTTGGCCCATTAGCTCTAACTTCTTTTTGGCTAACTCTTACATCTTAATTTAACCCATTTTTAGTAATCTGTGTATCGCAATGAGGCTGTGGCTTACCAGGTAAAGTTCCAGCGTCTGTCTTCAGCGGTCTACATGACTTCTCCATGACTCCCCCTCCTTTCTTCCAGCATTTAGTTTAGTTTCCCCACTTAGCTCTACTCTACCCCATCACAGGCCTAAAATGGTTTCTTTATTAACCAATGGTATTCACAGCATACAGAGGGAAATTCCGCATCATTCCTCTTTAAGCTGATTTGGTCATGGTGTTTCTTCACAGCAATAGAAACCCTAACATTGGGAGAGCAAGAACAAACAGGCAAAGAGAGAGAGAAATTTCCTTCTTCCCTGTTCTTTGTACAGTCAGCCAAGAGAAAGTGTGGCCTAGATTAAGGGTAAATTTCACCACCTCAAAAGATATGGGTTAAAAGTGGGCCCTCCCACTTTTAATGATTTCATTTAAAAAAAAAAAATCCCTCACAGGTGTTCCCAGCCATTTGGGTTTTAGTTAATCCAATATGCAGTCAAGTTGACAACCATGGATACCCATCACACTATTCCTTTCTTTAAAATTCACACACAATTCTTTTAGGCTGTCTGTGCTTCTATCTATAAATTGAAGCTGAATGAACTTGAACATTTTCAAGCCTTTTGCGATTATGTTTTATTTTAAACATTTCAAAGTTTCTGTCATAATCTCAAAATCAATTGTAAATGCTTCAAATCTCTTTTCCGTTTCTTGTTATATTTCTAAGCCTTGAATGATCCTTGCTCAGCCAACATGAATTTCCTCAGATTTTCAAATAATTGTACACTCCTTTGACTTGCACTGTAGTTTAACATATCTTCCTACTTCCACAGGAATTCTGACAAGATCAATTTCATTCATTGATAAAGAAGGTTTCATTTTCTCAAGGAAGATTCATGCCCAATACAAAATTTAGTTATTTAGTTGGAATATTATCCTCAGTTGTAAGGTAATTCCATTAAATCGTGTGTGTGTGTGTGTGTGTGTGTGTGTGTTTGTTATAAGTAGCTTTCCTATATGAATATTTAAAAAGGCTTCCACATATTTTTTTAGTCTGCCTTGTCCTTCTATACTTGAACAGACTTTAATCCTTTTCATCCCAATGAGATACTTCATGGTACTCCCACCATATAAAATAAAATAAACCAGACAGGGGATGGGTTATCTTTTCAAGTTGTTGGCTAATGAAGTAATATAGACCTCCAAGTATTACAGGCAACTTCCAATACTCTTGTCTACCCTCTAGAACATAATGATAAGACCTTACTCCTAAAGATACCATATATTGAATCACAGAACATGAAAAAATCGAACTGGTACTCATTCTTATTCAGTGTATGAATGTCATACTCTGAAATTGTGAACTCAGGGTCAGTGTGAATACCCTCAGTGTCAAAGCAGAGAACTAGGGGTAGTTCTTTTTAATAATATTTTTACTGATAGTAGCAAAAAGCCCATAAAAATAGTCAATAAAACTTGTTTCTTCAAAACTAAACAACATAAATACTTAAACATTCATGTTGATTTTTTTAAAAAAAATATATGATATATTTGTTGATGGAATTGGGGGTGACATAAAAGGAAAACTTCAGGGCTGATTGTAGTATACAAAAGCAAATAATATTATTAATGCCAACTAATAAAAAGAATGATTTTCATCCAAACATAACATTAAAACAAAAAAATGACTATTAATTTTACTTACATTTTAGACTTGGTAAAGAGAAGAAAAAAACATAATTCTAAATGTTTTTTAACATTTAGACATTTAATATTTTAATATCTCAAACAAATGTCTTCTGAAAGTCTTAGTAAATGAGACCTCAGATTTTATACTCTGACATCCTTTACTTTCATTTTTCCCTCACATACAAAGTTACATCAGGATTCTCTTCGCAAAAAGTTAGCCAGGTAACAGCCATACGTAGATGTCATTGCCCCTTTTTATACTGGGGTCTTCCAGAATTTGCCACTAACACTGTGCTCATGTTTTGTTGAGAGGCCACAGAGCCTTTCTTGAAAACTACTAAAGCCTTCCTCATTACCCTTTATGCGTTGTACAGAAAACATCTCAACTATTAGACATTTCACCAGGTGTTGTAGAATGGGTTTGCTGGCACCCTAGTAACTGGAGTAAAAGCTCTGTTCATAATCAGTTGCTGTTTCTTAAAACGACCCTTTAGAGGTTCATTCCAGGCAACTTCTATTCCTCTTGTAGTGTTCCATTGATTTACCCGATTGTAGGAACATGCCCTAACCGGTTACTTGCTCTCCCATTGGTGCTCTCCACTGGATGCTAAAGGAATACGCTGTTACTTTGTACAGTGAGACAGAACTGGCCTGAGGATTAACACACCATTTATAATAGTACAGTTTATAAGAGCATTTCCTTCAGAAAGAAGGTGTTTTTCTCAGAAGGCGAAGGGCGGGTTTCTGCACCCAATTTACTTCTACAACTATAAGCAACACCCTTGTCTCTTGTCAGTGAAAAAGGAAGATAAAATAGAGCACCAACCACAGTATATTATATATAAATGATATTATTTGTCCTCAGAGTATATACCAAAGAGTAACACATTCTAAGAGCTTGTATCAATTATAAAAAAGCAGAAGGGCACAGGGCCATTCAGTAGAGACTCCTGCACAACTACACTCCAAAGCCAGTTAAAAAAAGCCACTTGCATTGTGAAAAAGCAGAAAATCTGTATGCCTTCTGTTTTTCTCACTCTAGATCTCATCGAAAATGATATTAGGAGACTGTAGAATGCACTAACCAGAAAAGTGTAATATTCTTGAAATTTTAATATCAAACAAGGCAATCAATGCAAAACCTGAAAACTCTCATGGAGATGTCGAAAGTTTCAGAGAAATGTTCCATTGATAAGACTACCTTACCCCAATAATAACAACAACACAAAGGAAAAAAAAAACAAGAATAACAGGAAACTTGTGTTCTAAGCTATGGCCAGAATCAGAGCAGAACTCTGAGGGAGTAGGAAAGTGAGCACTTACAGAGCATGTAGTAGAATGGTCATGCTGTATGTTAGTCCTGTCCTGACATGAAACTCGGCAAAGCCGTAACTGGTTTTCCCTTCAAAAAAGAGAATTTCTATGATATAATGGAACATAGCGTTCTACCTTCCGGTTCTTTCTGCAGTCTCTATTTTTAAAAATTAATAATCATCTCTAAAGAAAAGTCTCAGAATGATCAGATCATAAGCTCCATAAGTTCAAAAATTACCAGAAATGGACAGTGCTCGTGGCTTCTGTTTTCTTATCTGCTCATCCTGGCTTCCTTGACATTCCTTTGAATTACACTGTGAAAGAAGGGTCTTTTCTTATAACAGGAAATAAATGCTTTTACAGAAAAGTTGCTAACATGAAACACACACAGAGAAGGAAGGAGAGACAGACACACAGAGAGAGAAACAGACAGACAAAGACTCACAGACAAACAACCGCAGAGAAAAGGAGGGAGAGACAGACAGAGACCAAGAGAGAGAGAGAGAAAGAGAGAGAGAGAGAGAGAGAGAGAGAGAATAGAGAGACAGACAGATAGGCGGCAGACAGGCAGACACACACACACAGAAGGAGGGAGAGACAGACAGACAGGCGGCAGACAGGCAGACACACACACACACACACACACACACACACATACACACAGAGTACGCATGTGAGAGAGAAACAAAGACCAAAGGCAATAGTTGACTTGAAACCAAATTCTTGTTAAGGAGTATATATTAAGAGAAAGGGGGAAATACAAAGACAGAAAACTCATCTGCATGATCCTAGTTAAGGCCGTGCCGAGGAGACAGCTTAAGTTATCTCAAGAACTGGTGGGTTGCCCTGCTTGGCTGGGTTTGAATTGAATGTTCCCAAAGTAACATTTCACAAATAGGATTGCCCTTCCATTTCACACTGCTCTTTCTCAAAATAGCAACACCATTTAGCAATATTTCATATCAAGACAATTACATTGTAGAAATATTGTAGTCTTAGTGCTTCATTAAAATTAAAAAAAGTTAAATCCCTGTTTTGTTGAACACAAGAAATGAATAGTAAATATTGATTTAGAATGAATGCAAACATTTCTCTAGGAGTGGATAATTACTGCCTTTCTATGCAAAACACTTAGATTTGAAGAAGCACTTCACTTACTTTGCCATGCGGTATACATTCTTTAGTACATTTTAAATTATACGTTGTCCTGGACAGTGTCTGCTCTATAATTTCTTGTGTCTCTACACCAGAGTCAGTATGTAATTTTAAACTACAAAGTTTGTGCCAACTAGGGGAATAGGCTTAACTCTTTCTCTTTGCTGGGTTCACAAATCCTTACATGAAGAGAGCTGGAAATCCATAAGACGAATGATCTCAAGCCCTGAGCATTTCATTCTGTTCTTTTGGGTTAACACAAATGCCACTGGTAACTGGCCAAAGATTTATAAACTAGAGAACAAATGCAGTTTAAAATTTATAAAATAAGAGCCACAGACTGTATAAAAGACACAAAACAAACTGTTAACATTAGGAATTTTGAAGGAATTAAAGGCTGCTTTTATCTTTGTGATAGAAAAATCTTTTTAATTTTTAATTTTTTGTAATAATAAAGCTACAACATTTTGCCCTTCTCTTTCCTCCCTCCAAACTCTCCCATATACCCCCTTGTTCCTTTTAAAATTTATGTCCTCCTTTTTATTAGTTATTATATGCATATGTATATATACACATACATTCCTAAGTATAACCCGCTCAATCTATGCATGTCTCACTAAATAAGGAATCATCAAGTTTAGAATGTATTTTTTGTTGAAATTTTCAGTCCTTATTCTCTAGATGGCCAGAGAAAAAGAACTGATAAAATCATAGAAAGGAATAATTCATAATCATTTCAATCTCATGTAGGCAAATATGAGATAATTACTATGTTCATGTTGGAAGCATTTTTGAGTTCATAAATACAGAAATAATACATTGCAAAATTATGAGAACTGGGTTTTTATAATCCTTCAGTACCTGTTTAAAGCTTATGAAGTAACCTCATAGCAGAAAGAGAAGGTAAATGAAATCAATGCAAGCAAAGGAAGGGCGGCATGTGGGGTACCTAGCAATGCAGAAAGGGGGCTGCTGGATTGCATGGGCTTTGGGATAACGTAAGGTGGCTGTTGTTTACAGCTTCCCTGCTTCCTGACTGTAGGATTAAGTCTCTTTCATTCACTCTGATGGCAATCTGAATATAGCTTGCTATCTTCTCGGTATATTAAAGTTTTACAATATGAGAAGGATAAGATCTAAGGCAAGCAATAAAATTTCAGTGATAATGCAAACTATGCATGCACTTGAAAAAGACAGAACAATGATTGACAAGCTCTTCTGTATATCAAACAGTGTCGTGTTGCATCCATTATGCTCTTATGCTTATAAACTGTCCCTGTCTTGATCTAGTTTAGATGGATGTGCTTGGTCCTGAACTGCTTGGGGAGGTGGCTGGGTATTAAAAACACCACTTGCAGAATCTTATCCAGAGGATCTGTCTGATCCAATGAGGCTCTAATGAGACCAAGGAAACGATTTTTAATGTTCTACGTCATGTTTTGTGGTTCAGTTAGCACTGGTCACAATCTCTGTCACATCATTTTTCTAAGTTAAAATTGGTTTTCAAACAGCGTGAGTAGTATTTTCACTAGACATAGATTAGGGAAGAAGGGGGAAGTCTACTCCAGCCTGCTAAGTGAGAAATACTCTCACTAAATTCATCAATAGAATTACAAAAGCCCAACTACTAATGACGTTTATTTATGCCAAAATAAAACCAATGTATTACAGATTGTTCGACAGTACCTTTGATAGAGATATGCTTTAAGGAACAGAAAGGCTCTGAGTTACTCAAGTGCTAACTGAAAAGGAAGTGGCCACAGGAATGGTGAAAAGACTGGGATGCCTTGTTGTAGAGAAGGCTAGACCATTGCTACCTGTGTCAGATATGAGTCTCAGCTCTCTCCTTGGAAATATACTAATGCTACTCGTACGTGGTAGAAAACAGACTTAATTTGAAAAACACTGTAGGGTTTGCTGATGTTAAAGGTCAGTCTCTAAGTCAGTCCCCAGAGTAACCTGAGAACCACAGAAGCTGCTAAAGCCACTCAATTACAGAAGGAGGAATGTTACCTTGTATCCCAGACGTGGTTGTCAGTAAAGAGATGTGAGAGTACCCTCCCCTTCCAGTCAAAAGAGAAGCTGTGTCATTCTAGTTCAAGAAATGCAGGTTATGCTGAGGGTCCTTGACCAATGTGAGCTGTTCTCTTTTTTCCCCGTTGAATGTGGTTATTTCAGTGAATTTAACTCTTTCTTTTTTCCATCACCTAATTATGACAAGGAACACTGAAGATACCATAACATTCAGCTTTCAATCAGGAGCTCGTGAAAATTTCACATCAGTACCACACAAGAGTGCATATACACATTACAAAGATCATCAGTTGGATCTGAGTGAGTTGTTGTAATGTAATAACAGGGTGAGTTTGGAATTCTTCTGAGAAAGATAAGTATGTCCTTAGTACGCTTGAAAGTGGCATGGTTTCAGACGAGGAGATTGCAATATTGTTCTTTTGTAAAAGCAGGTTGGGGCCGGTGGGAAGTGGGGGAGATATCCAGGGAAGAGAACACAATAGTAACTTGTGACTGAGAGTTTCTTACACACACCTGAGGTAAAATATAGACATCATCGGTGGCCTACCTTACATCAAAGCATTTATGCATTTGTTATCTCTGATTGGCAGCTATGGGATCTTCTATGGAGCAAGGAATGTGTGCTGTCTTATGGCCACAGACTGCTTGGAATAAACCATCCTCAAGAAAGATAATCTTAGAAAAGGAAAGAGGCGAATTAAAGAAGGGGTAAGGCAAGGGGAGTGGAGGGGCAAGGAACCAAAGGTGGGAGGGGAGGAGAAGATAAAGGGACAGGGAGCAGAGAAATGGAGCAAACGAATAGATGTCTCAGTTCCTAAAAGCATAAAAATGTAAAAGATACTTGGGGTTTATTTTTGTCATTTTGAAAACACTGCATTAATAGAAAATTATTTAACTTTTACTTCAAGTTCCTCAGTAGCTCCGGGAAAGTGGAGGTAACTCAAGAATTGCCACTAATTTACAGTTATTTGAATTGGTGAGAATGGGAAGTACAAACTTTCTTATTTCACCTCTGAAGAGAAATTAAGTTCAACCTCCACGGCAGGTAATCAGGAACTAATCTGCTAATGTGGTCAATACCAAACAGCCTCAGCAGCTAACACTTAGGATTTATATTATGTACCAGTCATTATGGGCTCATCATGAAATATTTATATTAACTCTTCCTAGCTCTTCACAGCCAAATGCAGGGGATCTGTTTGATTTATTTCGTGGTACAGATGGGAAATCCGAGGCTTAGACACGATAAACAGTTTTTATAAAGCCACAAATGAATCGGAACTCAGACTCTGTGTCCCCACTCCTCCATGCTGTGACCATAACGCTCAGCTGTACAAGCATAAAACAACCCAAATATGAATGGAATCCTTATATTTATATTTATCTTTATCTTCTGCCTAAGTCAAGAATGAGAGAAAAAAAAAAGAAGTCATTTCCTCTGCAGGCAGCACCTCTGACTGCTATATGCTTCAGCAGTTTGCTTTCTCATACTTAGCAGAATGAGAACTTCAGTACCAGCGATTTCACAAGCACTAGTCCACCCAGAAACACACCCTCCAAAAACAGTAGAAGATGTGGAATGTATTCTTAAAGTGCACTTAATAATTGACCCAGGAGCTGCACAGGAGGACAGAAGGTACCTTGTCTGCCTCTTTCCACAACCTGGAATTGACATCCATCCTCCAGTAATATACAACATCATTTCAGAAAGCTGAGCACACAAAGGAATGTGACTTCTGCAAACAATGCTCTTAATGTCAGGGATAACGCAGAATAGTGTAGGGGAGAGTGCTGCAGGTATCCAGAAAATAGCCACTGTCCTACCCAGTTGGTCATTCAATCCCCTCCTGGCTGTTTGGACATGTTTGAGTCAGTACTAAAATACCCACACGATCTTCAATCTTAATTATAAAGCTTGAGGGAATAAAAAAGTTCAGTGAACATTATTTTCAGGTATAAAATTAGAAAGTTCTTTCAACTCCTTTGCCAAGATTTTCATAACTTTGAGGGCAAACAAATCGAGTGATTAAAAATACTGTTGAGTGCAGCCTGGTGCCAGTTTCTTTCTATGACTTCCAGGGGAGACCAAAATCATCAGGCCTGAGCAAGAGGTGACATGGAAAGGAAATCTCCCAGGACAATGCAGGGTGTCATTCCAGCTTCTCTTTCCCTTCCAGAAGGGCTTTGTTTTCTCATATCAATGAGCTAGAGTGAAATGTGGATCCCATGATCGAGCTGGCAGACGTTGCACTCCCTACCTGGATGCTCGCAAATTGTAAATCACAACTTTACAAGGATTTAACTTTTCCCTTTCCAAAATAATCAAATGTTGTGGCAAGGGGACCACTAATCATGACAAAAATATACTGCAAATTCTTTCTTTTGGTGCCAAGTCCAATAAGTTCTTTGAGTGAAATTAAATGCAGGATCTTATTCCAAACCACAGCTTCCCTTGGGGATGTGCAAATCTCAAGTGGGGGCTGAAAGGCCAGTTGTATCAAAGCCCGGGGTTACACTGGCTTTTGCTAAGTTTCCCTACCCCCGTTGAACTACTGCCTGTAGTACAAATGGCTGGGTCCACTGCTTTCCAGCTTTTATAATCAAATCATACTTTTCACGTTCTGCTCTGAAAAGTGGATCAGTCACTCACTTCTCTTAGTTTCTCACAGTTTTTGTTTATTTTAACATATTCTGTGTTGAACTCCAGGGAAGGGAGGAAGAGAAGAAGGGAGAAAAAAAATGAGAAAGGAGAGGGGAGAGGGAGGAAAGAGGGTAAATGGTAGAGGGAAATAGTGAACTACACACACACACACACACACACACACACACAGAGAGAGAGAGAGAGAGAGAAAGAGAGAGAGAGAGAGAGAGAGAGAGAACCATTATGCTATAAGCAATTACTGTCTCCATCTCAGATCCTCAGATCCGCAGTATCACAAGAATCAAAGATGAAAAAAACATGAGGTCATCCCACATGCCCTGCACAACACAGCATGAGGCTCTCCAGTACATTATCTCTTCTGAGAGTTTTTAATATGTTTAAAGGATAGCCAATGATAATATCATCTCATTTTATTTCTTACTCTATTTTTCCTGTATAGAGTACAACATATTATTTCTAGGGATGTTTTAGGGTGGCTTTTCTGAGCTTCTTTTTGACTGTTTATGAAGAAATAAAGTAACATTCATGTTGCTCAACAAATATGATGCCTCAGTAAACTATGGAAAGTTCCATAAAGTGAGTTTTAACAGATGTAAATTTCAGCCCAACAATGGAAAATGTAGATTTCATTAGACATATTTTATGTCTGATACATTATAACCACAACCATTAGGTATGTATACACATTCAGGCACGGAGCATATAGATTTTGCATTGACTTCTATTGTGCTTATTAAATAATTGGTCTAATCACAAATCAACAAAATATTTTAAGGCATCAATCAAGAAAGCATTTTAAAGAACAATTATATGCAACATATGTGATTCTGAAAACATACAACTCAACAATACATGTATGTGTGTGTGTGCATATGCACATATAAAGCTAAATAGTCTATGATGTGAGAAAAAGATGTCAGAAGTCATAGGCACATCTTGAAATAACATACAAGATACAGATATAAATGAAGCTATTTAATAACCAGGTACTCTAAAGACTATCTAACCCCTCTGTGATAGTTTCCTTATCTATAATTTTGGGAAAATAATTATAGGCACTACATATTTTCTGGAAGCAATGAAAGAAAATTACTATACCCAATAAACAATAGGGCTTGAACAAATATTATGAGCCACATAATACATACTGATACAGTTACAAATGAATAGAAAATGAGTGTCAACAGCAAATACTGTAGCATTCAGTGACTCAGCTGCAAGAAGTCAGACATAATTTTAAAAGTACAGGTGCCTTTTTCAAACTACTATTGTCCATTATTTTCATAGATAACTCCTGTGATAAAGAAGTACATCTCTTTGCTCAATATTTAACAACACTGTTATGTGGGAAGTCCTTCTGTATATGTGCTGCTTTTATTGGTTAATGAGCACAGAAGCTGCTTTGGCCTGTAAGATGGCAGAGTAAATCTAGCTGGAAAAACTAAATGGAATGCTGGGAGAAAGAAGGCAGAGTCAGCGAGAAGCCATGTAGTTGCCAGAGACGAAAGCTGGAACCTTGCTGGTAGGCCACAAACCTCACGGTAAAATATAAAATAATACGAATGGGTTAATTTAAGATGTAAGAGCTTTCTAGGACTACACTAGAGTCATTGGTCAAGCAGTGTTTAATTGATACAGTTTTCTGGAATTATTTCTAGCCTGAGAAGTCGGGAACTAACAAGCAGCCTACCCCAACAACACTAAGAATCCAATTCCTCTGCTGACTCCTAGCTTGTCTTAACATTCTACTGTCATAAGTCTATGTCTGTCTGTCTGTCTGTTTGTCTCTGTGTTATCTCATCTGTCTGTCCCATATATCTGTTATTCCTTCCCTCACGCTTTTTCCCTCCCTCCCTCTCTCTTATTCTCTGTATGTATGTATGTATGTTTAGCAGGTAAGAAGTTTTGAAATTTTCAAACTTTTATGTTATGTGTATGAATGTTTTGTCTGCTCACCACATACATGCCTGGTGTCTGGGGAGGCCAGAGAGAACATCAAATCACCTCAAACTGTGGTCTCTCCTGTAGTCATCTGAGTGCTTAGAGAAGAACCATGGGTTTCTGAAAGAGAAGCCAGGTTCTCCTAACTACTGGGTTATCTTTCTTCCCCCTTGAATGACTATTCAAGGCAAGTGCACAAATCTTCCAAATAGACAGTTTGCAGGAAGCCTCTTGAGCAGCCTCAGGAAAGTTTAAGGCCTAAATTCAATAGTTGCATGGGAAAAATGACTAATGATGCATTAGGGTGAGAGTTAGCTATTTCCTTGATGCATGCCCTACAGTGGACACTTGCAGTGTCCAAGTTTGTTCTCCTAATGTACCAAGGGAAAGAGACTGTTTTGTGTGTGTGTGCAACGTGTATTTATGCACATGGGTGTGGGTGTGGAAGCCAGATGTCAACCTTGGGTTGTGTTTCTCAAGCTCCATCCCACTTCTCTTTTTTTCTTTTCTTTTTTCCTTTTTTCTTTTCTTCCTTTCTTTCTTTCTTTTTTTTCTGAGAAAGGATCTCTCTTTGGCCTGGGACTCCCTGGGTAGTTCAGGTTACCTGTCTAACAAGCCCCAGCAACTGTCTGTGTCTCCTTCTACAGTAATGAAATTGCAAGTATGTGACAGTTCATCTGAATTTTTTTTACATGGGTTCTAGGGACCAAAGTAAGTTCATTATATTTACATCATTACCAGTTTAATAGTTGGGCTCTCTTTGAAGCCCAGTCAAGACTATTTTTAATAATACAACTATTTTAAAAAAGAGAGATATCATTTGAGGCAACAGAAACAACAAAATTAGCAAAGGCTAAGGCCATATCTAATTGTCTTTGCCTTGATTCCAGGCAAATGACCTGCTTAGAAAACTAGTAAACAGTGACTGATATATCACTCTTCAGGAAAAGGAGCCCAGTTTCCCCTCTAAACAAATATATGTGTACGTACATGTGTGTGTATATTTGTGGGTGTGGGTGTGTGTACAATGTATATATGTGTCTATGGACAGAACCTGGTCTGCTTGAAATCCTGTTTTCCTTAAAATACATCTTTTGTGAACGCTATGAGTAATTTGGGTGACCCATTTATTCGTGTATGGGACCAAGCTTATCTTATTTACTTAATTTTTGAAATAATACTGTATGGTTTGTTTAGCTGGCAATTTAAAGCGTTGTAGACAAGCTCACTCACAAGCCCTGCTTTACTTCAGCAACTTCCTCTCTCTCTCTCTCTCTCTCTCTCTCTCTCTCTCATTCTCTCTCTTTTCTTCTCCCTCTCTTTTCTCATACACATAGGAGAAACCAGTTTCTACTTCTTAGGCTGAGCACTAAATGCATTAGAACATGGCGCATATGTGTTTTCTCACTGCACTATGATATCCTCCTACATATTCAGACCCTCTGCTTAATCCCTGGCACATAACTGACACTAAATGTCCATAAAAGAAATGAAAGCCTGAGTATTTTTGACAACGTGTTCCTAGGAAAGACTGCAACATCAGAAAAAGAAGCCCTTTTGGATTGTAGTCCCTCTCTGCCAGCACAATTACAGAAGGCACAGAAGATGCTCTTGTTGAATCACCGCATCCCAGAAAACCAGACAGTTCAGAGGTTGCCCTGTGGCAATGCTCTAAGCACAGGTCTTCCGTGATCTATGTTTTTCTTAAAGGTAAAAATGTATTTTTCCTGGGAAATGTCTCAGGCACATCCCACTTGTGATTCTCTATGAGAAGCAGTCTCATCTGTTACTATTTTCCTCCAGCACAAATAAAAATATTCCGTAAGAGAATTTTTCATTTGGCAATCTGAGGCACTTCTTTTCAAACAGCACCTGGGAAAGTTAATGTACCCCAAGGGCAAAGAGCTCTGACCACTGCTAACTATGTCGTAATCACCACCACCTGGAGACTGGAACGCTATCCTTCCATTTCCCACGCCTCTCTCTCCACCGCTCTCCTCTGCCGCACTTCCCACCTTCTACCACAATACAGCCTTGCCTTGCACAACACCAAAGCCCAGGAATTCCACCTACACAGCAGAGCAAAACTCAGAGCCAGAGGAGTCCATTAGGTCATGCAGACCGCACCCTTTTGGGCAGAAATGAGTTCACCAACTGACATTTCAGCTCCAGTGTGCAACCGTGCATCAGCAGGCTTTGGGTATGGTTTGAATAAGAGTTTATAAGCATTCTGGGATTCTTTGAGAATTAAAGTTCCATAAAAACTTACACTGCTATTTTGTTTATTATTAAGGTGGGTTTTTTAAAAAATCTTTCTGGGAATCATCACAAGAATATTTCTCAATGAGGAAATTGTCGTCATAATCCTTTAGACCTGACTTTTACGAAAACTGATACCCAGCTCTGCCAAGCCTGGCAGATTAATTTTTTGACTGCTCTACTGAAAATATGGAGTAGAAAACAAATTTCATAAACAATTACAATATTATCTAATGTACTATGTGTTAATTATTAATAATATATTGCTCATATGTCTCACAAGTTAAAAAATATATTTATTGGAAAGTAAATTCTGTTTCACTTTAATTATTAACAATTTTTGACTGCCTTTGGGGATGATAGCTTAGAACTGCTAACTTCTTACATTTTCAGTATTTAATAATCTGCTTGTTTCATTGTCTTAAACAATAAAGTACAACAACACTACTCCAGGAAATCTAACTGAATAACAGAAATATCAAATACATTTGTAATTAGTGCTAGCTAGTTTTACATCAAATTGACCCAAGCTATAGAAGAGTGAACCTCAATTGAGAAAATACCTTGAAAAGGTTCTTCTGTGGGATATTCTACAGTACATTTTTCTTATTGATGTAAGACTTAGCCCCTTGTGTGTGACATCATCCCTAAGTGAATGGTTCAGTTTGCATGAAGCAAGCTGAGCAAGCCATAGGGAGCAAATGGGTAAGCAGCACCCCTCTATGACCTCTGCATCAGCTCCTGCCTCCTGGTTCCTGTCCTGTTTGGATTCCTGCCCTGCCTTCCTTCACTTCCTTTGATGATGAACAGTGATGTGAAGGTATAGTAAAATAAACCCTTTCCTCCCCAAGTTGCTTTTGGTCATGGTGTTTTATCACATTGATAGTAATCCTAACAAAGACAAAATTTAACCCAGATCTTTGGGTAACATTTCATGACTCTTTTGGTAAAAAGACAATGTCATTGTTTCTCTCTGTTAGGAAGACTCAGGTTAGAAGCATAGGCCTAATGCTGTATGTGCCTTTGATGGCTTCTTTCTCTTAAAAGTTGAAGGCAATAGCTACAGGTTCAATTTTATAAACACACAAACAAAATTAGTAAAATTACACCCATTTTATAGTGTTGAAACCTTCCTAATAGGGAAATAGGACCAGTGGTCATTGTTATCACAGAGTCAAAGGATGTCCATGTGTCTAATAAATAATAACTCCTAATGTTGTTCACAATACCACATTTCTCAATGATTCACTGATCAAAGGACTCAGAAAGCACAAATCATGAAACAAATGTAAAGTACTTTTCAAATGAATAACAATTCAATCCGAACTAGATTAGTCAGTTTTTTCTGCCCACTCTGGTAATTTTTAAAGATTACTTATTTTGATGTATATATGCCTGGTACAACAGAGGCCATAAGGAGGCTATCAAATCCTCTATTTCTTTAGTTACAAATTATTATGGTCTTTCTTATGGGTCATAACTAATGAACCTGGGTCCTGGAATTCCTTGAAATAATAGGCTAAATATCTATAGATGTATCTAATTCATAGCTTACTCTAATTGGTAATGTTGACCCGTCTCTTCAGCTCCTTTTCTTTTTAAATAAAAAGGAAAAGAGAGAGACACAGAAAAAAAAATGAATTAAGCCTAATTCAATATATGTTTAAGAAATGGTTGCTCTGTTAGATATTTCCATTAATAGTTGATTGTAAAGTTCCATAAACTGAATGTATCTTGATTTTGAAAGGCTTTTTAATATTTAGGAGTGCAGAGTCATGGTAGTCCACTTCATACATAGAACCATAATAGAAAAGGATGAAGTCATAGCTTACAACCAGCAATGAACTTCAACTTCCAATGCTTCTAATGACACAGGATTGAGAAAAGACAATGAGCAGGTGTGTTATGCTTAGAAATGTCTAATTCTTACCAGAATAAAATCAAGTTTTCAAGAAATGGGTGGCTATAAAAAGGAACACTAGAAACACATTTTGTATCAAGAAAGAAAAAAGACTAGATATGAAGAGGCATGAATTATTTTAAAGTGATTGTATAAGAGGTCAAGTAATTAATAACAAGTAAATAGATTCAGAATTTTTAAAATCATAATGATGACACTTGAACAAGTGGGGATAGTGGTCAAAATTTTCCTACTATGACTTTTTCATCAAAGGAATACAGATATTAAATTCAATAAAAACAGCAGAATTTACATGATACTTATTGTCTTAGCTGGGGCTTCTTTTGCTGAGATGAAACCAAAAGCAACTTTGGGAATAAAGGGTTTATTTGACTTACACTTCCACATTGCTGTTCATCACTGAAGAAAGTCAGGACAAGAACTCAAACAGGACAGGATCCTAGAGGCAGGAACTGATGCAGGGACCATGGGGGTGGAGTGGGGTGTTGCTTACTAGTTTGCTCCACATGACTTGCCCAGCCTGATTTCCTGTAGAACCCAGGACCACCAGGCCAGGGTTGGTACCACCCTCCGTTGATCACTAATTAAGAAAATGCTTTACAGCTGGATTTCATGGAGGCTTTTCCACAACTGGGGCTCCTTCTTCTCTAATGACTCTGGCTTGTGTCGAGATGACACACAAAGTGAACTTACCAAAGTATGAATTCTTTATTTCTTCATTGACCATGTGTCTAGATATCTACCTAGTGATAGAAACTTTATTGATCCAGTACATTTGAATGCTAGTAATCATCAAGGACTACCAAGGCTAGTCAAATATCCTTTCAAGTTCACTGTGGAAAATGAGGTTGTCAGGAAAGCTGCCTGGATCATTGCACTGGGACTGCAGAGGCCTCACCCTAGTGCAGCACAAAGACTCTGTAATCCATTATTGCTACCTGTCATGCCAAGGGAGGAAAGAATCAGATGCCATTAGCTCCAGCCTTGATTTTCATACTCTGCCTTCCATTGAAGAATAAAGACCTGTAGTTCTCATCCAAAAGGATGAAGATACTGAATCCTTTCCCCTGTTGAAAGCAGGTAAAAGGATACACAGTTCACCACTGTTTCTTTTCACCATTGTGTTCCAAAGGCTGATTATCTGGAATTGAATAAAATAAGAGGCTGCATATCTAATAGATGTAATGAATTCATAGCTTACTTTGATGGTAATGCAATCTTAGCATGAGTCAATTCAGTCTACCAAATCTTAATGAGTAAGCATCTTCTTACATTGTTCAAGCTCATAATATCTGTCTGAAGAAATGAATTATTTCTTACCAAAATAATTCCTTTCTGCAGAATATATATGGTTACACGTTTACTTCTTATCCTAGTGTCCCTTCCTTAGATATTTTTCTCCCTGTTTAGAGTTTATAAATCTACCCAACTTAATCCCATTTACTGTGATACTAAAACTAGTAATGAAGTGTGGAGGAACCATTAATGCATCAACTTCCTTTAAAGCTGTATACCAGAATGCCCTTGAGTAATCTCAGGTTCCGAGCCATATGCCCTTGAAGCTTACAATAAGAGCTATGGAATATCCATTCAGCATGGCATTACCTTCTATAACCATACAAAACATGAATTTACATCTCAGAAATCCAAATGAAATGTTTCTGGTCACCATAGGTCATTGCAAATACAATCATCTGATATTTTGTATCTATATCAATAAAAAATATTCTATTCCTAAAAGAGGACTTTTTTTCACTTAAATATCCCTTTGTTGTTCTAGCCATTTTTCTTCCTATACCTTGTGTTTGGATATATTTTTTCTAAAACTTATTTAAATGAATTCTCAAAAACAGAAAAAGCATTCGGCTCACTGGATATGATGGTGCTTCCTTCCATAATCTGCTACTCAAGAGGACCCTGAGTTAAATGCCAGCCCAACCATGTAGTGAGATTCAGAGTCAGAAAGACAAACAAACAAAAAACAGAAAGAAAAAGTAACAATAATCAAGACTGGATAGGAGAGAGAGCACAAAAGCAAGAGAGAGAGAAGACAGAATTATTTCCCCAAACATGACTCTAGAGACCAATACAGATGGTTGTAGAAAGAACTGTGTACATACTTGTATCCTTCCATTGTATTTCCCAGAACCATCTATATTGTTCACAAGAAAGTCAATGGTACTCTTCTATTTAACATGACTATCCTCTTTGAAAATACCATGGGATAGGGTTGTCATGGGGCATATTTTATGTCTTTTACTGCCTCGCCTCTCCAGATGCCCACTGAAGAGATATTTTGGCTCAGGTTCACCTATCATGGCAGCGTGGGCCCATGGGGACCCATGGAAGGTTGTAATGAGGGCTCCATTAACCACTTTCATTATTCAGAAGGCCTAAGGGAATAACACACTCACCAATAATAAAGCTGCTGAAGGTAAAGTGTAAATTACTTTGCTTTGGGGCAAAGTCTTAGCAATTTCAAGAGAAAACCAGTATTACCTCACACTGTTGACTGCCTCTGATTGGCAAGTCTGCATGCATCTAATTAATAAAGTGTGAAATAAAAACAAATGAATTGATTTGCTTGGACATTAAAACATTTTCAAAGCACAGAGTTCCAGACATAGAGGGAAAGCAGAGAGGACCAATCGAGCTCAGGTGTTTAATGACACTCTAATAGATTTACTAGTGATGGTGACAGCACTCACAATTAAAGCTACGTCAACTTATTGAGTTCAGGTGCAGGTCTAAGCACTATGCAAACACTATATTTCTCTATCTTCACAGTAGTGATATTAGGCAGGTAAAATTATGGACCCAAACTTTGATTCTAAACAAAGAAACAAAGATTTTGAGACAGAAAGTCATCAACGTATCATAGTCATAAAACCTCCTGGGTTAAGGCACCATTTTATATCATAACAAAGAGAGCACAGTGATGTTCTCATTTGTAAAACCCAGGACATTAATAGTTTCTTCAAGCTTTTTGGTAAGATTGAAGGACCTCATTTTAGTAGCTTCCTAGAACAACTTTTAAAATAAAGTCAATAGTGATAACAGATTAAATAAACTACAGGCTTTCTTTCCTCCCTTGAACACATCCCAAAATCCAGAGGCCACTCTTTTTCCCTAGATAAAACATGAATTAAAGATAATTATAAAAATGACATCATCTATCAATAGGATAAGAATTCAAAATGCTCTGTCTAAAATTAAGCTGTTAGCTTAAATCTCAGGACACATCAAGTTTAGGCACAGGAAACCAGACACCTGAGAACTGCCAGGGACATTTTCTGAATCTCTTTTTTTTAAGCTTTCAGATACGGTCCTGTAATACTGGTACTGTACTACTAAATCTGTGTGCATAGACACAAACTTTTAAACTACAACATCTACATGACACCTACGTTCTGAGGACAAGCATCCTATAATTGTGCAAGATATAGCTGTGTCTCGATAAAACTCCTCGGTTGTGGAGGAGAGTGAATCCGCAAGAGCTCTGGAGTATACACCTCTACACAGGGTAAGAGAGAGCCATTGTTTATTTCACCACTGTTTTAAGAGTTAATAAGAGATTTGCACCTGTACAGCTGTTGTGGACTGAAGCTTGCTTGTGGAGTGAATGTGTTTCCTGCTCGAGACAGTTGTAAATGCCTTGAGTAAAAACACTGAGGACTGCTAATGGATAGGTTTATTTTAAAGCATGCCATCTGCTATCAATCATAGAGAAGTATAGGAAGCAAGTTTGGCTGGGCTCCCTCCTTGTGAGCCTGATAAAGACAGGGCTCCAGGACTCGGGAACATTGAGTCCTCCAGAGAATAAAACATCAAACCTACTCAGCAGCTCCACTAACAATAATAAAAATGCCTCTGCCTAAAGGTGACATTCTGAATTTATGATTATTTGTGTCTATAAAGTGTATTCTTTGGCTCCTGACTCATTCTGACTGTCTCACTCCGAGAACAATACATTAAGCCTGCCTGAAGTCAATGGAAATCCTATCCTTTTATTAAACCAGCAGCCAGTACCTGAGCTGATCTAATGCCCCGTAGGACAGAGGGAAGATTTTCAGCTTTGTTCTGTACCTTTTTAAAGACTTTGTAAGAAAACTACACAAGAGATACATGTTAATACCCTAAAGGAAACACATGATGTGGGCAGGTTTATACTTCCTAGAAGACACAAAACAAAACTAAGTGTCAAATTAGATTAAACTTACTAGTCTATTATGACAATACAATTGCAAAATTCTCTGTTGCTGATACGTCACATTAAAACAGAGAATGGGTCACTCAGGGTGGTATTCCTTATACCTTACGGACCTAGCATGTTTTCACGTGAAGGGACTTTTCCAGCTGTGGAATCATAACCAATATTGCTTTTGAAAATGGATCCATAGTAGTCCCTAAAACATGTGTAGCCTGGCTTACTAAAGTGCTGTCTGCTGAGTCCTTGGTGTATAAAATGAGTTATAGTGGCCCTGGAACCTTCTCCATCTTATAATGTTTGATTCAGCCTCAAAATTGCAACTTAACTTAATTCTATTGCTAGCCTAGAAAGCCTAGTTGTGAGTGTTTAGGGAAAACCCACCTGGCCAGCAAACTCATGAGTCTAATTAAAGTTAATAGAGAAACTGAAAGAGGAAAATATTGGCTCAGTGGAGTAAGAAGAGACATATATAGCAATAGAAATTTGAGGCAGGCATGTTTTTATGTTGGTATTTATTGGAAATAATTCCTCCTAAATGCATGAATGAGGAAATATTTGGCTTATTATATGTAATATGAGTCCCATTTTAATTCAATAAATGATTTCCACTTTTTTGTTTAAAAATTGTCTAATTCTAAATGGTAAAGAGCAGGAAAGTCGTAAGTACTGGAAAGAGTAATATATCTACTGTCTATTAGCGCTTAGCCTGGCTCCTTGACATTAAAAAACAACTACCCTACATTCATACAGAAGCTGTGTGAGGTATTCAGTATCACTTATAGACAGTTGCACAGTGACAGAGGAAAATTCTTGGAAATAGTGAATGCACCAAGAGATTAAAATATAGGAAAAGCAACAAAGACTGTAGCTAGAAAGTCTGGTTAGGAGGCCTTGTCATATTTCCTTAAAAACAGAAGAGATAAAATGCATGTAGGTTGTTATAGTTAGGATTCAGAAATATTTTAGAAACCCACTGAGACTTTATTATATTTTCTAGCACATTGTAGGAGCAAATGTTGAGACAGGTTATAAAATACCCTTGTAGCAGAAGCAGGCATCAATAAGGGCTTCAATACTACGATAAAAGGTTACAAAAGACAGAGATCTATGCTGACCATTTAAGCACTGTGGAGAAAGGTGTGTGAAGGAACCTGAAATGCCAGCAGAGCATGGTTAATTGAAATGTACCTGCCTCATCTAAGAAAACAGTGCTATCCAGCATAAGCGGATTATCACCACTAGAGACAGGAATGTTAGCTTTCCTAGATCATACCTTATGAAGTGAAGCCAGAAACCTGCCCAAGTAATGCCACTTAATTGGGAGAAATCTTCAAGGTTCAACTATACACATTTGTACTCTAGACTAGGATACCCACATTGTTCCTGGCTATTTGACAGTGCATGCCACAGAGAAACACAGGTCTATAACCTGGGAATTCTGAGAATATGCCTACAATGGCTACCTTTGTGTAACACCCTGTTGTCTCTCTAAACGACTTTGGAAGAGTTGGACTATTTCTGGGCTTTCTTCCTTTAGCACCAGATTTCCAATCCCTAGCAAATAATTCAGTAGCACAGTAATGAAAAGCCTACTGCAATGAGATCCACACTGCTCCAATTAGGTATCGGTGGTCATATCAAGAAGAAAAACACCGGGAGATTAGCACAGTAATTTGTTTCTCTAAACCTGCATCGCTTAATCTCTTTTCTTAAGAAAGCAGTGGCCCATGAATATAGTAAAAAAATTAAAGCCACATTTATGAAGTGACTCCTAAAAGATTTTAATGTTTTTAATAAAAAAGGATGGATCATTAAAATATAGTTAATAAATATTATTCAGAACTCATTACCTTAAATAGTCCCTACTTAGGATTCGAAATGTTCACTGTCTGAATCCTGAGAAGGTTGTGATACCAGGTAGATATTGTGTGACACTGTCACAGTTAATATTTGCAATATGAGATTTACTCGTTGGTAGGAGAGTTTAAAAGATAATAAATCTATTCTTATGCTTCAACAGCTCTCATTTTATCATACCATTTAAGGAGCTATCCACATGAATTATTTAAATATAACTACCAATTCTAACTATATATAATTCTATACCATTAAGAAAGTGTTCCAAAAGCATTATACATTTATTAATTCAGTCAACAAATATTTATTGAATTTGTACAACATTTTACACTGAGCACAAAAGAATATCCTATTAAAGAAACCCTTGCACTGCATTGAAAAGCATTTTTTTTTGTTTTATTTTTCTTGAAACTTGCTGTGGGCCAATGGTCTTGTACCCTGTAAAGGTTTGTCACTTGTATTGGTTTAATAAAATGCTGATTGGCCAGTAGCCAGGCAGGAAGTATAGGCAGGGTGACCAGAACAGGAGAATTCTGGGAAAACAAAAGGCTCAGTCTGCAGGCATTAACCAGATGCAAAGGAAGCAAGAAGAGAATGCCTCACTGATAAAGGTACTAAGCTACATGACTAACACAGAAAAGAAGTATGAGTTAACATAAGATGTAAGAGTTAGCTAATAAGAAAGTCCAAGCTAATTGGCCAACCAGTTTAAAATTAATGTAGGCTCCTGTGTTTCTTTGGGACTGAATTGCTGTAGGAATGGGTGGGACAGAAACCTCTATCAACAGCATATTTTTTATTAAGTAGTTTTAAATTCAGCCACCCATGGTAAAATTCTGATGCACAAACAGCAACAAGATGAAAAAAGAACTCTTTCTGTATATCCATGCAGGCCAGACATAGTCCCAAAAAATCTATGGCCACTGCTAATGTCATCTGAACTATTTTGAATTCACAAGACCAGGTAGGCAGCACAAATAAGAGTCTGTTTTTTATTGGATAAATGTGCAAACAACTTTTTAGTAACAAGATAAGCAGGGAGATATGCCCTACATAAACAGCCCTCACTACCCCAAAGCTTCTATATAACATGTTTGACATACACCAATATGGCAGCCTCATAATGCAGTGAATATGAAATCAATGACATAGACACAAATAAAGAAAGGATAGCATCAAAAATTTAGTGTAATAATTGAACTGAATCAGGTTTTGGCTTAAGACTTGTTCTGATTGTTTGTAAGAATGGCCAAGATCAAAAACACTGATGACAACTTATACTGGAGAGGTTGTGGGGTAAAGGGAACACTCCTGTATTGCTGGTGGGAATGCAAGCTGGTACAGCCCCTTCAGGTGTCAGTGTGGCAATTTCACAGAAAATTATGAAACAACCTTCCTCAGGACCCAGTAATACCACTTTTGGGTATATATTCAAAGGATGCTCAATCATGTCACAAGGACATGTGTTCAAAAACGTCCATAGCAGCATTGTTCGTCATAGCCAGAATCTGAAAGCAACCTAAATTCCCCTCAACCAAAGAACAGATAAGCAAAACGTGGCACATTTATACAGTGGAGTATTACATAGCAGAAAAAAATAACATCTTGAATTTTGTAGGAAAATGGATGGAGCTAGAAAACATCATTTTGAGTGAGGTAACCCATACCCAGAGAGACAATTATCACATGCATTCATTCATAAGTGGTTTTTAAACATAAAGCAAAGAAAACCAGCTTACAAATCACAATCCCAGAGACCTAGATAACCATGAAGACCCTAAAGAAATATACGTAGATCTACTCTACATGGAAAGTAGAAAAAGACAAGATCTCCTGAGTAAATTTGGAGCATGAGGACCTTGGGAAAGGGTTGAAGGGGAGGAGCGAGGCAGAGAGAAGAGCAGAGAATCATGTAGAACTTAATAAAAATTAATTAAAAATAATAACCTGACAAGAAGGTCAAAAAAAGAGTTGGGAAGTCTCTTATTCCTCTGTCCTGTCTATGATTGTGGTTTCTATAACTGTAATAAAACACCATTACTAAAGCAATTTGGGGAAGAGAGAATTAACTTCAACTAGATAAATAAGACTCTCAGGTCATATCTATCACTGAGGAACGTCAGGGAAGGAACTCAAGGTAGAAACCTGGAGACAGAAACTGAAACAGAAGCCATGGATGAACATTGCTTATGGCTGTTTTCTTATACACCCCAAGACCACCTGCCCAAGCATGCCACCATGCATAATGAGGGGTCCTTCCACATCAGTCATTAATCAATAAAATGCCCCACTGGTTTGCCCACAGATGAGTCAACTGTGAGTATTTTTTCAGTTGAATTTCCTTTTCTCAAATAACTTTAACTTGTATCAAGTTAGAAAAAAAAACTACCTAGAACATTTTATCCCTCATTAAACATATCAATGTTAAACCATAGCATTTTCTTTGTTATTTATCTCCAATATCTCATCTTAATATCAGTATCAAAACATAAAGAGCATCCCAACTTTTAAAAGTTCCATGGTCTTTAAAAATTCAAATTTTTCCTCCAACCCCACACTGCCCACCAATGCCTGAGGCAAGTTGGAGAGCTGGCCCTGTGTTCAGAAGAGCAGGAGAGCTGTTCCTGACCCCCTCCAGCTGCAACACTTGGGAGAGCAGGCCCTGCACCTCTCCAAGGCAGCACACTAGAGCCAACCCTATAAGTGGGTGAGACAGCCCCAAAGTTGTGATTATGGGAGAGATGCCCCCATTCCTCATCTGTCTCTGGTGTCATAGACAGGGAAATGATGCCCTCTCCCACTACCTATCTATGCCTGGGCCATGTGGGAGAGCTGACTTTGCAGTCATAAGAGTGGGAAAGCCGTCTCTGACACCCACCAGCTACAACACTCAGGAGAGCAGGCCCTGCACCTCGCCAGGGAAGCCAACCCTGTTAGCACAGATGTCATCAAGTCACTAAAAGTTGTGAGCATGGGAAAGCTGTCCCCATTTTCTATCTGCCTTGTGGTGACATGGACAGGGGAGAGTTGCCCCCCATCAACTCCCAGGGCAGGTGGGAGAGCTGGTCCTATGGTCATAAGAGCAGCTAAGCCAACCCTATTACTGCAGATAGGGATGAGCCAGCCTGAAGTTGTCAACACTGAGAGATATGTCACCATATTTTATCTGATGAAATAGCCCTATAGCTGCCCAGGCCCAGACCCAAGGTTATGACTTGGCCTACCCTAATATCCACTCTACTTATGACCTGATGGAGCATGTAAAGAAATCTGACCCGCAGACACAAAACTACAGAATCTTCACAAGACAGGACAACAACAGGTTACCCACGTAGAGCTCTAGTGAGGACTCAGCATCAATATTGTACTAGAAATCAGACCTCAAAGCAGACAAATTACTTTTTGCAATGAATACATGATAGTAAAGATATATGGACAAGAAGGCTTACAGCACTACTCACTGTATCACACTGCGGTGTCCATGATGAGACTTTTAATGTTTCCCTTTTTATTTTTTTCCTTTTTTTATCTTAAATTTTATTTTATTTGGGAGGGGTATGGGGTAGAGAGTGAATGCAAAAGGATAGAAAATGAATGAGATCAAGGTTCATGACATAAATGACACATTGATGGATCTATATATGTTTTTCTTAGGGTTCACCTTGTTACTTAGCTTCTCTTTGGGTCATAGACTATAGGCTCATTAACCTTTGTTTACAAATAGTATCCACTTATGAGTGAGTTCATACCATGCTCATATTTTTGTGTCTGGTTCACCTTACACAGGATGTTTTTTTTTCTAGTTCTATCCATTTGCGTGCAAATTACAAGATGTCATTTTTTACACTTCTGCATAGTACTTCATTGTGTAAAAGTACCACATTTTCTTTATCCATTCTTTAATTGAGGAAGCATCTAGGTTTTTTCCAGGTTCTGGCTATTACAAATAATGCTGCTATGATCATGGTTGAACAAATATTCTTCTAGTTTGATTGAACATTCTTTGGGTATATGCCAAAGAGTGATATTGCTGGGTACTGAGGTAGGTTGGTTCCCAATTTTCTGAAAAATTGCCGTACTGATTTTAAGGGTGATTTTACAAGTTTGCATTCCTACCAACAATGGAGGAGTGTTCCTTTTACTCCACATCCTCTCCATTATAAGCTATCATTGGTGTTTTTGATTTTAACAATTCTGACTGGTGTAAGATGGTATCTCCTAGTTATTTATTTGCATTTCTCTGATGGCTAAAAATGTTAAACATTTCCTTAAGTGTCTTTTGATCATTTGAGATTCTTCTGTTGAAAATTCTGTATTTAGTTCTGTACCCATTTTTAACTAGATTCTTTGGAATTTTGATGTCTAATTTCTTGAGTTCTCCACAGATTAATAGAAATTAGTTAAATTAAAATGTAAGAGTTAGCCAATAAAAGCTAGAGCTAATGGGCCAAACAGTGATTTAATTAATGTAGTTTCTGTATGATTATTTCAGGGATAAGCGGGCGGGAACCAACAAATGGCCCCCTTCCTACAACAGAATTCTTTATATATTTTGGAGATCAGTCCTCTGTCTGAAGTGGGGTTGGTGAAGATCTTTTCCCATTAAGTTAGCTGCCGTTTTGTCTTATTGAATGTGTCCTTTGCTTGACAGAAGCTTCTCAGTTTCAGAAGATCCCGTTTATTTATTGTTGTTCTCAGTGTCCGTGTTACTGGTAAGATCATCCTACAAAACTGGGAGCATTGGAGTGGGGGGAGAAGGGTGCCTAGTAGGGGAAGAGAAGGGCAGAAGGAGAGGAGGATGGGAACTTGAGGAAACAGGATAGTTAAGATGGAGGAAGGACAGAGATGAGAGCAAAAATAGAGATACTTTGAATGAGCGAGCCATTATGGCACTAGCAAGAAACCTGACACTAGAGAAATTCCCAAAAGTACACAAAGATGAACCCCATCTAAGATCCAAAGCAACAGAGGAGTGGGTGCCCAAACTGGCCTTGGCCTGTAGTCAGATTGATGAATATCTTAAATGTCACCAAAGAACCTTCATCAAGCAACAGATGGAAACAGAGGCAGAGACCCTCAGCGGAGCACTGGACTGAGCTCCCAAAGTCCAATTAAAGAGTGGAAAGAGTGAGAATATGAGCCAAGAGGTCAAGATCATAATGGAGATACTCACTGAAACAGTTTACCTGAGCTAATGGGAGCTCACCAACTCCAGTCAAATAGGGAAGGAACCAGCATAGGACCAAACTAGACCGTCTGAATATGGGTGACCATTGTATGGTTTGGACAGACTGCAGGGCCACTAAGAGTGGCACCAGGATTTATCCCTACTGCTTATACTGGCTTTTTGAGAATGCATTGTCTTTGATGGATATCTTGCTCAGCCTAGATATAGTAGGGAGGGTCTTAGACCTTCCCCAAAGCAATGTGCCTTACCCTTTCTGAGGAGTGGGTGGGGGTTGCGGGTAGAGGGAATGGGAAGACGGGGGGGGGGGGGGGAGTGGGAACTGGGATTGTTTCTTAATTTTTTTTTAAAAGATAGTTTTCTTTCTTTAAAAAAATAAAAAGGAAAGATCTAAGGAAAAAAGGACACATAGAATAAAAAAATCAAACACTTTAAAAGCTCAGTTTCTTTAAAATATCCAAATTTTTACATTCATAGCCTCTCAACTGTGAGATCATGTGAAATCAAAATTAAATTACATAGTTTCTCATATCAAGAGGAAAGAACAGGGCAAAGTTATGTTCAAAGCAAAACCGAAGTCCAACAGTGTATACCTCACCGACACTTCTGGGACTTAGATCTACAGAGGTCCTAAAGACCTGAGCAGATCCACTTCTCTGGTTCTGCCATCACCAATGCAGTTTCTCTCATAGGCTCAGGTCCAGCCCCTCGACACCACCTGCTTTCTTCATGGAGCCCCATGCTACTAACATCTTCAAAAGGCCAGGGTTTCTGCTTCTCCTGGGCTGCATCTTCAAATATAGCCTCTATTGGACTATGTATGTGAACCCGACACTGTCACAGGCCTCAGCTTCTCTTCATGACCCCTCCAATCCTGGAGCTTCTGCTGCAACCTAAGCTGCACCTTCACTAACAGCCTCTCCTGGCGTGGAACAGTGCCAAGCCTTAGCTGGTCTGCATGAACCTTCATGCCAGAATCACCTGTGAGTCTTTTACACAACACCAATCTCAGCCACTATCACAATGTCTGACCTTGGTTACCTCTGTACTCCAGCCTCTGAGAGCTAACCCTGAGGAAATACTTGATGGAAGATTGTTCCTTAAATCTGATCTCATCTTACAGCTGATCAGTCTTACAGTCTCAAATGATCAGTAGCAATTTCCCCAGCAAAGCAAAAGTTTCACTTTAGTAATTATTATTATCATTTTTGAGACAGGGATTCTCTTTGTATCTCTGTTCTGTATCGTTCCAATTTTAGTGTATGTGCTGCCGAAGCGAGCACTCTCTGACTGTTCTGGAACTCACCTTGTAGACCATGCTGACCTCAAACTCACAGAGATTTCCCTGCCTCTGCTTCCATGAGGGCTAGGATTAAATGTGTATACCACCATTTCCCTGTTCACTTTAGTAATTCTTAATTCAAAATATCAGATGGTCCTGTAGAGTCTTTAAGGGATTCTCAAACTTCTATCTGAAACCTCACAGCCTGGCCCTTATCCTCTGCACTGCTCTCCAAATTAGCTTCTAAATTCCCACAACAGTTCATTAAATTCTGAACGTTCAGTGGCTTTTCCAGCACAAAAACCCAAAGTCCTTCCACAACTCTTTCCAAAACCTGGTCGGGTCTGCCATGCCAATGTTTTCATCATGAACCTGGTACTAGTTTCTGTCTTCGTTGATGTTTCTATTGCTATGATGAAACACCATAGCTAAAAGCAACATGGGGAGAAGAGGGTCCATTTCACCTTAAAATTCACAAGTCCCAATCCCTCACTGAGGGAAGTTAAGGTAGAAACATAAGGCAGGACCCGAAGGTGGGAACTGAACAGAAGCTATGGAAGAATACTGTTTATGGCTTAATCCCCATGCCTTGCTCAGCCTGCTTTCTTATGCAGTCCAGGACCTCCTACCCAGGCTAAACTGCCTAGAAAGATGGGTGGGCCCTCCTACATTGATCATTAATGGAGAAAGTGCCCTACAGACCAATCTGCTATGGTATTTTCTCAACTGAGTTTTTCTCATCTCAAATGACTCTGGTTTGTTTCATCTCACTAGGACATCTTGTCTTAAACTTCAGCATCTTAGCTATATTCTGTGCTGTATAAACCTAAAACCTATTCCAAAGTACAGATACGACATCTTAAAGCTCTCAGCTTACTTTCCTAAAATGTCACCGAGGACGATTTTGTTAATTCATTTTGCCATCAGGGTAGGTTGTCTATTTGTGATTAACACAGTCAACATCAATATAATAGGCTGCCTGTCACTAAAGATTTCACAGCACTTCCTAGGGAGCGACAAAGGAGTGAGTGCCACCTTCATTCAGCTCTGACTTTCTCAATCAATCGAGTATGCAAGCAAGCTTCAAACTAGGCACTCTGCCCGTACCTTAGACACACATATTTGAACACACACAGCCCCCGTGGTCATACATGTAAGATGAACTTCCTGATGACAGCCCACAGACTCCCAGTGACACCGACAATCAGAAAAGGGAGTCCTTTGCTGAGACTGTTTGCTCATCAGCCAGCTGTCAAGAGGCCCGTGGAGAGCCAGAGTGCTTGTTCAAGCCATCCAGCCCGGTTGAAACAACAGTTTCCGAAACGATAGAAGTGTTCTATGGTGGAGATGGAAGACTCCTTTCCTTTATCTCCTGGAGAAAGAAAACTGTTGCCAGGAAATGAGGTATTTTCAAACCCCTGCAACAACTGGAAGAGAAACGTGCTAGTTTTGCCAGCTAGCACAAGGAACTCGGCCTCCTGTCAAAAGGCTCTGTGTCCAACGCAGAGCTGGATTCACTTTAACAAAAATTTCCCTCTTCAGCCACCTAAGTGCCTGTTGAATTAGGCCCAAAGCCAAGGTGGGATACGAACAGTCACTCAAGTGAAATGTCCGTTTTCATTTGGATCTCCTCAGCCCTTTCTCATGTCATGGAGAAAATATGCTTCCTCGGCTTGGATCTTTTTAAGACTCCTCAGTTTGAGAAGGAAGTCAGATTCACTGCTCTACAGCCAGAACCAGGCTGTCCCTGTCCTTGAGGAAAAAAAAGAAAAAGCTAAATTATGCCTCGCCCACTCCTACTCTGGGTTTTGATGTTGAAAGAAACCTGTTGTGGTTTAAATGACTCGGTCAGTTCTTCTGGGATTTTCCAAAGTTTCCTATAAAAAGAAATCTGTGGGAAATGAAGGATTGCATAATCACTAACATATGTCAGTTTCACTAAATCTGTTATCTTTTTGGTGTGTTTGGAATTGTACTGTCCTATCTTAAATTGCTATCACCCTAAGAGTTCTGTCTTTTAAGTAGTGATACACATCAACAAAAGAAAAAAAAAAGTTAAGTTTTCTCTTTCCTTTTTGTTTTCGCTTGCTTGTTTATCAGTTTTATGTATTTTTACATAGCAAATTAGAAAGACAGGATGATGTAAGATTGGAAAACAGACAAATTACATAGGTACAATTGTACAAGGATGAAGATTCCATCCTCCAGTTAACCTCTGTGCCTTTAATGATAGTGTCTCTGAGCTAACCTTTAAGGTATACCTCTGGGTGATTGCATAAAATATCTACATCTCCTATGCTTAGGTGCCATAAAAGTTTCTCATTTTTGTATAAATTGGTAATGCAACTACACCCAGAAAATTATTATTTTTAAGAAGAAAACCTGGAGGTAATATTTAGGAATGGTTTGGTAGTGCATGATGTTCCTTAATAAGGCTGAGGGTTACTGAGGCATACTATTTACTTCTTTAAATGACTTGTAAGATTTAAGAAGGAGGGAAAGATCCTCAGGGCTATAACTTGCTAGCTGCTTGCATAGCCTAACAGTAATAATATTATTATTAGTAAAATAAGCATAACCTTTTCAGACTTCTTTGACATTTTTACCTTTGGTGCAAAAGGGAAGAGGCCAGTAGACTCCACTGGTTGGGAAGATGGGCATGAGTGAGCATCCTCTAAACCAAGGCTCCACACCTCACCCAGATGGACTAAGGTTCATTTGCCCTCAACTCTAGCTGCATATTTAAATTGCCTGGATAAATATAAAAGGGCACATAAATCAGGCTGCAGGTATGAAGACAGGCATGGATGCTTCATAAACGGTCCTTGAAACTCCAGCTTGAAGAGAGAGTAATCTATATTTTCCTTTTGCTTCTAGGAATTCCCTGCTTACACTAGACAGCATTTTTAAGTGGACTATCTTGATAATAGACCAGGCCTATGGTAGTTTTATTTTATTTATTTATCCATTTTTTTTGCTCCTGTTCCATCATGAGGCCTAATATACTAAAACTATGGCAAACACTTGATATGTATTTACTGAATAAATAGGAAATTATATAGCAACTTTTTTTAAAAAAAAAAGGAATGATTCAATGATAAGTATATCATGAGGGGGAAATTTAGCGTAGAATATTATCATTCAGAGAAAATTCAATGAAAATAGTGAATATTCATCTGGGTCATGAAAACTATATGAACTTTGCTTTATGAGAAAAGAGTATCTGGAGAAATGGAGTTGGAAAAACCTGACAATGAATATTTCTCAAGATGAGAGGGCTCACATTTTGTTTCTCTCGTTCAGCCCTCCACCACACTAAAAGGGTTAGGTCAATAAGAATACCTGCTCAATTGTTAAAGGACTCAAGAGCACAGCAAAGCTAAGTGGCTTAAAAAACAAAATTTCTGCTCACAAATAAAAGAGGAAAATAGCCAGCCAACTAACAAATATTCAAGGTAATAAGTCATGTTTCAATAACAACTTTATTTTATGAGAAAGTTTCTGGGTTGGGGGATTAATAAATACCACAGTAACAATATAT
This sequence comes from Microtus oregoni, assembly GCF_018167655.1. Classification (NCBI taxonomy): domain Eukaryota; kingdom Metazoa; phylum Chordata; class Mammalia; order Rodentia; family Cricetidae; genus Microtus; species Microtus oregoni. Next base: position 1,361,949 of record NW_024543084.1, read on the forward strand.
CCTGATTCCCATGTGAAATTATGTATCATGGACTCACGTATAAAATGGTGATTGGCTGTTGCTGGGCAGTTACGCTATAGCTAAGAAAAGTTGTGTGTTGCTGAAGCTTTCATATCTTATTTGTAGCATACGAATAACTTGAACTCAAAATTGCCCTTGAAATTCTTTTAACATGTCTCAATAAGAAGAGCAGAGTGAGATTTTTTTTCTACAGCTGTTTCTCAACAATTACACATATCAAGCAGCCTGACTTCTTTTGGTAACTATATTAAATATCCAAAAACAAACCTTAAAAACCAGACACACACTCAGCTTGACAAAATGTTCAAACCAACATAAAAAGAAGGAGCACAGCAAGAATGGAAACCAAGAGGCATTCATTTGGTCTTCCCTATTTCTCTCTACCTCTCTTGGTTCTCCTATCTCTTGGTTTGTATTCTGCAGGGAATATAATATACTTTAAGTTCATCTCAGATTAAAAAAACTATAACCATTTGTTTATTTTTCACTGAGACAAAGCTCACCAGTTGCATATTAACGTACACTTACAGTCCTTTAGATTCATTAAGTTTTGAAAATGTATTAATTGATACAGAAAGAGATAAAAAGAGATAGAGATTTAATTTCAAAATAACAATAGTATTAAAAGAGATAGCGTATTTGGCAATATAGAGTAAATAGACAAACACTTCTCAATAATCTAGAATTGAGGATGCAAATGAAAATTACATTAAAAACAAATATAACATTGTATATTTGGGTGTCAAACACCAGCTGGTTTGAAGCAGAAAACTAACTAAGTTCATATTGAACGAAGATCATGGATTGAGTATGAACCAAAAGCAACAGCCCTGGGGCTGTGGATGTCTGAAAGGAATAAGAAGTAAGAAACAGTTTGCTTCACATTGGGAAAATATTTTTTAGGGTCGCTTTTAAGATTCACTTTTATTTTATTTTATTCTTGTATGTGTGTAACTTTTTTGGAGACAGTGGCTTTCCCCTCTAAAGCTAACTGTTCTTTACACAGCCAGGCAGGGTCATCCCTCACAGAGCTGAAGTGCCTTTCCATTCTCTACCTTCATCAACTTGGTCAACACTCTTGCAGTTCCAAGAATCGGCAACAGCCAGATGGTGGTGGTGCACGCCTTTAATCCCTCCCAGCACTCAGAGGCAGAGTCAGGCGGATCTCTATGAATTCAAGGCCAGCCTAGTCCATAAGAGCTAGTTCCAAGACAGGCTCCAAAGCTACAGAGAAACCCTGTCTTAAGAAACCAAAAAAAAAAAAAAAGAATTGGCAACAACTTAATTTTTAAAGGAAATTTATATTCAAAATTGTTCTAACTAAAGGTAAAGACATATTGTTTTCCTATATATTTTATCACTATATACAACTATGCAATAAAAACATTTTACAATACACAAATGTAAGTCATATAAGTCATTCTAAATTTAAATTTTCTAGTAGTCACATTTTAAAAACAAAAAGAAACAAGGGAATTGTTTGAATAACATTTTATTTTATACAACATAGCTAAATTGTTACGAATTCAGTGTATAACCAACACGAAGCACTGCATTCTTGCATGAAGCATGGATGATTTAATGGTCTGATCGTTCTGTAGGTTGTGAAAGTGAAGTAGTGGTCATTCTCACGGAGGTGTTAAGAAGAAAATAGAATAAAGACTGTAGTTCTCAGGGAGGTCAGGGTAGAATGGGGAAATGAGGGCTGGGAGCCAAGACAACCTCAGGGAACTTTTGAAAAGTGTATATAAAAAGAAAATTATGTGCAATTTAAAAAAATATCCCCAGACAATTTGGAAGTCACCCTCATTCATTTCCCAATTTTAAAGTCACAGTGGAGAAGAGGATCCTTCCAGTGAAACTGGATAAGCATTAAGGATTCTTCTATCCCCCCCCAATACTCACTTATTGCTTGGCAGAGAAGCCTGGCATCCTCCCAGCTCTCCCCTAAATTATCACACATCATGTAACAGTCATTTTTTAAAATAAAGGTGAAAAACTCCATTCTTAAAGTCCATTTTAGCTAAATTCATCCCTCTTGGCCCAGTGACTAAATTGTATCTAGATTAATGATTAAAGTTGTCTAACTTTGAGATTCCGCCCTCTGTGTGTGTGTGTCTGTCTGTCTGTCTGTCGCTGTCTGTCTGTCTGTCTGCCCCCCCCTCTCTCTCTGTCTCTCTCTGTCTCTCTCTGTCTCTCTCTGTCTCACTCACTCTCTTTCTGAATTATCTTAACTTAGACTTTCAACCTTTGGTTTGAAGTAGAGGACTGGACTGTTAACATTGAACTATGGAAAAGCAAAATTAAATATGGATGAGTAGGCACAGCTTTGCGTGACTTGAGTTTGCTTTCCCACATCATCTTGTCTCCCATGGTAGGTGTTGTCATGAGTGGGAAAGCATTCCAGTAAATTGGCCAATAGCTTGTGGATCCATACATCATTAGCCTTGTCTTCATTTTTCTCTCTGACTTTATCCTTCTGTTCACACTACTGACCTTGTAGTAACAGTAACCTACACATTTCAGAATTATTCTGCAAAAAGGTTGTGACTTTTTAGTGAATGTGTTTTCAAATAACATGAATAAAATAATAAAATTCTCTAAAAGGTTTTGTTATAAATTTGAGGTGCTTTCTCATTTTCAGATGAGAAGCGAAGGACAGTGACACTATGTTCCTGGATGGTTTTTATGTTTTTTTCCATTAATATACAAACTCCTTAATTTGAAGATTAAGAGTTTAGGGGCACACACTAGTTTTTATGACTTTAATGCTTTAATTATTTAAAATACAAATTTAAAATTCAGACACCTAGTGCTATTTAAGTGAGTTCAGGTTATTGTGGTTTAATAAAAACATCTGTTTTGGTTTTTCAACCACAAAAGTGCATTTAATCTGTTCTTCCTTTGGTTGAACTTTTCACATCTGCTCGGCTCGATTCCCATAAGCTAAAGACCAGGTCTTTTCCCAAAGTAGGAAGTCTACCTGCACAACTGCTGTTCTAGCTCAAAGGGTCTGTTTTCCATACCAGCTGAGGATTTCAAAAGAATAATGAAAATAAACTCTCTACCCATAATGCACTGCTTATGTCTTTTGGCTTACATATCAGAATGTGGTCATCGTAGGAAGGCAGCACCACCTGGATTTTTACAAGAAGATAGTGACTTGTCAGATGACACACGCCCAGGTACTTGCTTCATCTTCTGCTTGTTTTAATCATGGAAAAGGAATATATTCTATTAAGTTAATTGCTTGTGAAAGTTATACCAAGGGTGGGCAGTGGCTTACAGACCTCTGTGGTTTGTTTTGGACACGCATCTAATGCTTATCTGATTCCCCTGGGACCTGAAAAGTAGGCCGGAAATGTTGCAAGGACAATATTACCTCATGATTTTTCCACAATTGTTTGCTGCTCCTGAGACCTCGGCTTTATTTCTTCTCCTGTTTATGAGCAATTCTAAGAAACAGCTAAAATCAGAGATTCTGAAACAAAAAGAAACCAAAGAGCTGAGAAGAAACAATTTTTCCTTCGTTTGTGAAAAAGTTATTGAGTAAGATGAATGTCTCAGTGTCTGTTTCTCCCAAGTGGAAGGATTAATTCTTTTTATCAGGATTTACACAACACTGAACAAAGATGAGTATTTTGTCTTTGTTTAGACAAGATGTAATTGATAGCAAGTTGGCATAATTATTTTATTTTAGAAATTTATTTTGAATATGTGAGATGTATATAATTATATATTTCCTGATACATGATTATGTAATTATATTTGATCCTATTTATAGGACAGAGTAACATGGAAACCTGCAATTATTAGGTGTTCAACCCATGTTTGGTGAATGAGGCTTAATGAGGTAATATAATGGGGAGAGCCTGGTACACCACCTTTGTCTATGCAAACAAGACGCGTCCGTGATTTGAATAATTTCCTAGAGTCTTATGTAAATAGGAGCTATCAATGGAGATGATTCAACTTAAGTTCTAAAATGTTTGTCTAATACAAATACATGATCGCCACAGTGAGAAGGACAAGGATCAAAAAGACTTTTAAAGGTTGAAATAGAACTGACAAATTGTGAAACATGCCTCAAAGAATAATAGCCAAATGCTGCTAGATTGAAAACAACATTCAAGATATTCTTAAAGTAAAAAGTCATCAGAATATCAAAATTGATGAATTTTGAAAGAGAAACTCTAAAATAAAAAGCGAGCAAGAACGTAATTTGATAACCAAGAAAAGTGTCTAGAAAATAATAGGAGAGTCAGGAACTGACAAGCAATCTCGTCAGACTTAGAACAAGAAGATGAAACAAGAACAACAATTGGGAACGTTACAATCAGGGTCACGTTACAAAGCCCTAAGTGCCAGGCAGAAGGCTGTGGATATAACATGAACAGAATGACAACCTAGATTTTTCAAATGAGTTTTCCAAATGTGACATCTAAATGACTTAGCACAGAGTTAGATCACCTGTAGCCTCTTTGCAGCAAATTTAGTCCAACACATTTGAAGTTGTTCTCAAATACATGTTCTCCCTTTAATTACTGCTTAAAAGAGAAGTCATGATGAACAAGGAAGTGGGAGTCTAATTTTCTGAATCTTAGGTTCATTATTGGTCTTAAAGATAAATCACAAAGGGTTTTTTTTTTTTTTTTGTGGAGATTCTACCAAAATATACATATTCTTTTGAAAAGAAAAGGAAATTCGAAGAAATAGAAGAAAACCATTTGCAAAATTCCATATGCCTACATTCTCAAAATGAAATGCTATTACGATATTTGGCACTTTTGGCAACTATACAACTTCATATATGAACCATTGGTCAATGGAGAGTGAGCATGGAATTTTAAGAATGACAAGAAAAATGGTGCAAAATGAAAGGAAATGATTGCAGGATTTGGAATCAGCACTTTGATAACTATCTTTTTCATTTTGATTACAGAGTCATAAAATATTTAATAAATAATTAACTGAGGAAAACTGTACCTGCATTATTTCTAGAGCTTAAAATAAGCATGATGAACCCTCCCAGATCTCAGGGATCTTCCCAGAATAGAGGAAGGAAAGACTGTAAGAGCCAGAGGTGGTGGATAACATCAAGATAAGCGTTGTAGGGTAGTTGTGCTTATGAAGTCACCAATTGTGATAATGTATATAAGACCTCTGCACACTCAATTCACACAAATTCCAGCTTAGAAGAGGAAGTAGACAAGAAATCCCACCATTACCCGAGGAGCTGTTGCCATTTGATGTTGCTGGGAAAAGGAAAGTTGATTTTCTTTAATGCTGAAGCTCCTGGGTGAATCAACCGTAGGCCAGGTCAGACCTGACTATTTGGACACAAACTAGACTTTACTGGAGTAGAGGGGAATCTCAAAATTAGAAAGCGGATTGAGAGGGTAGTTGTGGGAGGACTAAGGAGAAGGAAGGTGAATAAAACTCAAACTAGATTGTATGAACTTCTCAGAGAAGGAAAACATTGTTTTAAGAAAAGAAAAAAAAAAAAAACCAAGTTCTCGCCTGAGCTCAAAGCAGCCCAGTGAAAGAGGTTCCCTGGACTCAGTTCTTAACAGAAGTGGTGTAACTTCACCGTGTTTTTCCATCTCATGACTAAACCACATCACGGCACAGCGATCTGTGGGAATCACAGGCCTTAAACACATACGAACTAGGCTAAAAGCACTTCATACCTTATTAAATAGATCTCCGTGTTCTTCAGAAGCAGTTTTGAGTATCTGATTGATGGCATTTGATCAGAGTGGCATAGTTACCCGTGATTTGAACGGAAGATGAAGCTCATCCACACAGATCACAGAGGGAATATAAATTTGTGAAATATAAACTGTGAAATCAGCTTCCAAAACCTCCGAGGGTATCTATGGAACAGACTCTCCTACTTCCACACAGCGTTCATAGTTGCTTTCTACACATTCTCAGATCCTTTAGTAAATCAGTGGTCAGAACTCTACTCAGTACCAAACATTTTTTTTTCAGGAGTGGTTAAGATTTTCAAATAGACCGAAATAGAAAGCTAACGTGATTTTAAATGTATGTCTGCTACTATTAGTAGAAACGACTGTACTGAAACTCTAATATCATTGTGTAACACTCTATTTTTGTTGAACTTGTGTTTTTGCTTTTTCTGTTTTTTTTAACCATTGTATTTACTCTTAATCGACATGCATTAATGTCAATTAATTTTGATTCCATATTCCTGTTTAATTGTTCAAATTGGGGTCATATAGATATTGCATTTTTCTAATATTTTAGGTACTTTAAGAATTCCAACTTCAAAATAAATATGAAGGTCTCATAAATCCATAATTAGGTGAAAAACAAGATACATGTAACCGAAAAGCAACAGAACATCCTGAAATATATCCTTTGAAATAATATTATGAACATCTTTTAGTATAGGCTCACTGCCACTGTGATGATTTAGACAGTTCAAATTCTGCTTTCATTGTTTAGGAAGTCATGGAAGGGGTTGGTTGCAGGTATGTACACAAGAAAACCATGCAAATGCATGAACATTTTGAAAATGTTTGTTCTAGCCAAGAAAAATTACAGTTTAAGCCATGAATAATATATGAATACTCTAAAGGCTACAACTTGCTCTTCTGGAAATATAGCCATACAAAAGTAACTTTGGGGTGATTTAGAGGCCTATCAGCTAAACATATAAGTGCATGCATATACTGTGAATGTGTTAGCCTTGATTTCACAGATGTTTCAGCAGCATTTACTATGGCTGCAGCAGTGGTAACATATTCTACCTAAGAACAAACAACCTCTCAGGATCTGGCAAGATTTAACAGAAGTTTAAAACAATACTTTGCAGAGAAAATGCTAACCATCTGCAAATGTTATTATTAACACTATTCTTTTCTCTTTTTTCTCCCTATGTTATTTACACTTCCTGTTGCTTTCAAATCTTTCAATCTATCATTAGTAGTTAATTATAAACAAATGTCTAAAGATGTTTATATCCGTGTTCTTTTTCTTCTTAAGCCAAACATTGCAGCATTTTGTTTTAATCACATGAATTTCCTTTCCATTCCTAGGTCTACCTGAGCTCTGCTTGGAGAACTCAATAGCAGAACCCAAAAATAATCGCTGTCAGGAGAGTGCCTTTGTTGTCAGTGGAGAGACAAAGGGAGGAACAAGTTTATAATGGAGAATAACTCTAAATTAATAGCATTTAGTGTTATGTAAGCAAGAAACATCTTTAGGTAAACATGAACATAAATAACTGAAATATTATAATATGACCTGTTATTTCATGTCATCATGCCTTAATAGCATATGACTACCTATAGTAAAAGAATTATTAGACCAAATCTGAACCTTTTCCTTAGCCTTTGTCATGACCATTACCAGAGGCCCTCAAAAGCCATCCACTTGTAACTCTGCCAGAATGAGAGCACAGTTACTCTGTTTACAGGAGAGTTGCCTCTTTGATGTTGCTTAGCCACCATTTCCATTACAGCTACTTTTATCTCTGTCCTGGCACACGTTCCCACTACATCCTCTTCTCCAGGTGGTCTCCATCTAACCTTCAGGAGTGCCCCTAATGCTCATGCTCTCTCTCTCTCTCCTGTCCTTTGCCCATCGATGGCCACATTCTCTTAGGATGTTAATACCAACCTATTCCAATTTTATTATTTTATACACAGATTTATTTAATGGGAGAAAGAGCCACAAGGATAGACCGTGAAATCCTCAACAAATATTGCTACATAATAAATTATTATTTTCAACTATTTTTGAGGACTCCTTTGGAAAAATGATGATACAGATGGACAGAGTGAGCATTATAAGGGACAACATAAGGAAGGGGAGTTTCACAAATAAAACATGTTGAAATACAGAAAACAAATGAAGTTTGAACAAGGTAGAGGTAAATACTAGGAAACCTGAGAAATGAATAATTAATATGGTCTATGAAGAGTAATACAAACACACATACACACACACACACACACACACACACACATATATATATATATATATATCTTACATTGATGTGGGAAGGGAAGGTCATTTGTCAATCTGTTGTTTCATTGGTTAATCAATAAAGAAAACTGCTTGGCCTGATAGGACAGAAAATTAGGTAGGCAGAGTAAACAGAACCAAATGCTGTGAAGAAGGGAAGTGAGGCAGACTCCATGCCTCTCCTCTCTGGGTCAGACACGATGAACCTCCAGCCCAAGATAGATATACACTAGAATCTTCCTGGTAAGACATCACCTCGTGGTGCTACACAGATTATTAGATATGGGTTAAAGCAAGATATGAGAGTTAGCCAGAAGAGGCTAGATATAATGGGCCAGGCAGTGTCTAAAAGAATACAGTTTCCATGTAATTATTTTGGGTAAAGCTAGCCAGTGGCCTGGAGCTGGGAGGCAGGAAGCAGCCCGCAGCTCCTACTACATTACATAATGAATAGTTCCTTAGGCTGGTCATGGGCAAATCACATCCCAGGTAATAAAAATAGCATAGGGAACCTGAGTTTGGATCACCAGCATGCACACAGGCCTGGTATCCTGCCTGTTGCCCCAGGACTCGGGATGCAGAGAAAGAAGTCAAAGCAAGCTCACCGCTACTGTAGCCCAATTGGAGAGTTCTGGGATTAAGTGAGAAGCCCCTCAATATTTAAGGTAGAAAGTGCTCAAGGATGGTAATAGATGTCAACAGAATGTACAAGAACATGTGTGAGTATAAGCCCAAATATACAAAAGAGACCATCACACACACACACACACACACACACACACACACACACAAACATGCATAAGCACATACACATCACATACAAATGCAAAAAAACTAAAGAAAAATTAATAGTATAGGAAAAGAGATATAAAACAGAGTATTTAATGTTTTGGAATTCTAAGGTTGTGTTTACTTCTAGTGATGTTGCTGTGGGCAATTTGTGAAGCCCAGCAGAGGTATTAGTAAGGACCTTTCCTGTCCTGCTGTTTGTATATGTATTTGAGAAGCAACAGAAGAAAACTGAAAAGTTTTAAGTGAGGGGTAACGTATAAGCAGATATATCCTTTTAAACCACTTCATTGATTAGACTGTGGAGAATAAGCGGAAATCAAAAATATTTGTAGTAATTCCAGGGACAAGTGAGAAAATCTAGTGAAAAGCAATGTGACTTGGCTGAAAGAAGAGTATGGTGGACTCTAAGATAGAACTGAACTAAACTAAGGAAAATTAGTCCTGGAGTGTGGTGCGGAGAAAGAGTATAGCATGCTTATATACAACGTATTGGGGAATTGGGAAAAGATGACACTGGCTCAGTTTTGAACATGTTTCACTGAAGTGACAGTGAGGTGTCTGAGTTAGCTGATCGGGGGAAAAACCACATGCAATGATTTGGCAATGTATTACCTGTTAACTACAGAATTCAAATGTATCCAGTGGCAGCCCTAGAGAAAATTGTACAGACCAATGCTCACCACCCAGGAGAAAGAGATCTCCTGAGTGGAAGAAGGAAAGACACAAAATACCAAAAATGACTGGAAATAAAGTTCAAGGAGGAAGCTTGAAACTGGCCGGGTCAAAAGGTATCAAGAAATACTCTTCGAAGAGAAACACAGGTTTCTCTTCCAATAATAAAAAATAAAAAAAGTAGGTAGTCAACACTGTGAATGATCACACTTAGATTTGGACAGACTGAAAGAGGGTAGTTACTGTGCACAATCATGTTTGTAGACTGAGAGATGGTAACCTGTCACTCATGGAAGGACTCGTAGAACTTAATGGAAGACAAAGTGCACAACACAGCACCCCATACGCTTTAGTAAATAGCTGTGCCACCGTGGCAGCTGGTTCGTCCGCTGTTGCTGTCATTGTGCTTTGTTTGTGAGTTTGGGTTTATGTTCAGGTTTTGCTTGAGAACTATTTTCTTCTAACGTCTATGAGAACAAAGCTCATTGACTAGGTGAAAATGTCTGGTAATGTTTTAGTTTTTTTTTTTTAAAGCAGAAATTTCACCAATATGTTGTTTTAAAACCCAACCCGGGTATGTAGCAAAATTCCCTAAACGAACTGATTTTGCAGATGAGCACAGAAAGTCTTAGAAGAAGGCCAGTGTTTGCTCTGCTCATTTGCTGCTGGGAGAAGATGAAGCCCCGTGAGTTTCCCTGACACAGCAGTCAAGCACGAGGTCAAGGTAGAGGCAGAACTGGTCAGGGCCACAGTGTGGGTCTTCATGCATCCCTGCTTGAGCATCCAACAGTAGCTTTTGAGCGTCAAGGTCAGCTCTGAGTGATGCGGATTATTTCAGGAACCCTTATAACCAGCAGCACGTTAGCTTGTGTGTATCACTTTGTCTTTAAATTGTTTTAGGAGTGTGGGTCTTCATGCATCTCTGCTCTAGCATCCAACAGTAGCTTTTGAGTGTCAAGGTCAGCTCTGAGTGATGCGGATTATTTCAGGAACGCTTATAACTAGCAGCACATTAGCATGTGTGTATCACTTTGTCTTTAAATTGTTTTAGGAAGGTTAAAATGTAACTACACTTTAGTTGTGTTAGTCAGTTAGTATTAAGTATGAATTGCCTGTCATAAAAAGCAGTAATGGTGTTCAGATTTCCCTGTAGAAATGCAGAAATATATTTGAGTTAGTGGTCTCAAACTCCTAAAAGTAAAATAATGACATTTTTTTTTTTTAGCTTTTGCTTATTCTTCTTGCTGCTTTTGTTTTTCCAGAAGGGGAAAAATGTTTTAAATTTAACTTTCCATCTTAACAAAGCTTTAGTTTTCAGATTCAAGTGACTTCAAATACTCCACCACTATCACACTGGCACCTCGGGATCCCAGCACAAGGCAGGAAGCGGCTTTGCCATGTCAGGGAAGCAGCAGCTTTTTCCAGTGAATATGCATGAAAGTGGTACAGACCCCAGCATCTCCACGGGCAGCACCTGATTGGCTTGCAGCCTCACTGTCCATCCTTGCATCTGAGCTCAGCACAGAAAGTCCCAGCATCGCAGGCCAATGTGCCTTTAAAGTTGTTTGTTTGTCTTGTGTCAAAGAAGGAACCAAACAAAGAAAATCTGGGTAAATGGTTGTGAGCCAAGCCAGACAGGAAAATCACACTTCTCAATTATTAGAAAGCATCAATATGGTCTATAGAGAAATATGTTTTAATGATATAGACACTGTTGAAAACATAAATCCGAAGGTAAAAATACCTTTGCAAACTCTCCAGGCCTTGCTTTGCCTTTTAACTAAGGAATAAGATTAGAGAGGGTTTTCCCCCTCTAGGCTATAGTTCTACTTTTAACTAAGAAGAAAAATAGTTTCTATTTAAGTACATTTTTTATGGGCACTTGGTCTCTACCGAATAGAGCATTATAGACATCTCTCCTTTATTCCTTACCCTGTGGATCAGCACATTTTGCCATACTCTATAGCTAAAAAATCACTTCAGTTGTCAGAAGCTCAGCAGCATTCTAGCACAGCAAAGCCAAAGCCAACACAACTCTGTGGCAGTTGTGGTAATTCACTATTTTCCCCTCTTCTTGTGGAACAGCTATGCTCAGAAATGTCTAGGACATTAAATTCTAAAATTCCATTCATGATAATTAGGTTTTTGTCCCTCAGCATCCTGAATGTGTCACTGACAGGCCTCTGGCTCTTGTATCCATACTCTTTCTTCTGTCTCTGCAGTAATGCTGCAAGCAAAGCTGTCCACAGAGCATCCCACAAATGAAGTCTGAATTTGTCTTTCAGGATCCACACTTGTCACTGTGCTATAACCTCATATTTTAAATTACTTGAAAAGTGACTTCAAAACGATCTGAAGTAGAAACAATCTAATACAAATGAATACATCTTCCTCTAGCAAGTTATCTAACAAGAATTTTAAATTGCGAATGCTAACTTTGTAAAGGTTATACTAAAAGGGCTTCATGCATGGTTATTTCCAACTCATTAAGCATCTTTAGAAAAATATACAAATGCCTTTAAAGCAATGGCTTAAAAGAAGAGTCCAGGCCTTTGAGGTAAGAGCAAAAGAGTAGGCTATTATGAAAAATTTTAAAAAGCTAAGTGCTATGAACTGTGACCAGGTATTTAATCTACAATAGATAGCACATTTCTAGAATTGTAGACATGGCACAAATCTTAGAGTTTAACAAATATGCCCTCATATTCATTCGCTTATTCAGGCAGTCAGTTACTCATTAACTATTGTTAAATACCACAACATGGCAATTACAAAGCAGAAAGCTGAAATTATAACAGATAAATGACCTGCCTTCCAGGAGCTTACATTCTAAAATGGGAGTACAATTTAATAAAAGAAGAAATATAAAACAAACGTAAGCAAAAAATAAAGTAGTAAAACGGTGTTAGAAAGATGCAGAATACTGTTTATAAAAATATAAACACTTTGAAAGTATTGTCTTCTCAAAACTACCCGGAAAATAATATTTGTTGCAAAAACTATTTAAGCTTTAAGGTCATAAGAGCAATGAACCAGAAAAATGTAGACATTATGCAAGACATGATCGTGAGATGTCTGAGTCAGCAAAAATGATATGGTATGAAGAAGGGAAAAGGAAATGTTTGGAGAAAGAGAAATAAAAGTTTTTGAAGGAAGGGCTTTGGTGTTCTACTAAGTATATCAAAAAGCCCCTGGAGGAAAGAGAGAGAGAAAGGGCATGACCTAATCACAAGCTCTCATTGTTGACCATGAATTCTCTCCATGAGCTACCACCTTAAGAATGTAGTACCCTCAAGTATTTACACCAAACCTCTAATGTAGCTATTTGTATCAACAAAATAATGAAACAAAAAAGAGTGTAAAAGGGAAAATAGTTACAACAGTTCAAATTTTCTAGTGACTTTCCCCACAAACTCTATGTTGCTCTTACTGATACAAATGGTTATACTTATAGGTAGATAGGGAGGGAAATTTGAATTTCTTTGAGCAGTACTACATTATAACATAATGAATGGCCTAAGACTAGAATTTAGATGCCACGATCAAAGTGTGTTTCTTATGTAGTACACTGTTTTAAAACAGAAGACAAACTTGGGCACTACTTCTACTTTCTTCACATCTCATTTACCAAACTTAAAGGTGAACAGAAATGAGGATAAAACATATTTCAGGCAAAGAAAACAAAAACAACACCTAATGAGAGTGGACAGAGGAAGACCACTGTGATTCATTCTTTTAAAACTAGACTTGCGATAGTTCCAATGACTGTAGAATGCAGAATTCTTGGTAATTAACCCTCCTCCATTCAACTAGTTAACTGAATGATGGATAAGAGAAAAGATTGAGAAATTTGCATATCCAGGAAAAAATAACGTGCATCGTGCATACAATCTCTTCAGAACTAAACAAACTTTCTTTTCCAATGTGTACATCAATCTTTAATGGTTTTCATACATTTCTGGATAGCTCGTGTAATGCTGTTTGACAATAAAGCTTGCGTTATTGTAGAAAAATACATACTATAGGTTTGTATTTGTAATTGTGATTTTAAAATATATTACAGATAGTTTCATTTAATATGTGTTGATATGCCCGACTAGCAATCAGTGTTATATAAATAAATCAGATGCCAGTTCTCTGCAGACTGTTGTTGTAATGTTTATTATTTTGGCTGACCATATTATTTTGTAATATAGACACACTGTGGGAATAAGAGCCGTAACATCATTTTAAAACTTATAATAATAATAAGAAGAAGAAATTTGTTCACCTCTTCACTTCTCCAGTTTTTAATCCTCATTCCTGAAAATCGGTAACTGTAGCCTAGTTGGTCTCTTTCACTACTCTGCCCCTGTAGTTCTCCTAAGCACCCAAATCACTCAAATGAACTCTTTCACACATGACAACTCACCCCACCTCCAAAAAAACCAACAAACAGCTTGCCAAAATCTTATGAATCAAGTTAATGTCTTTGCCTAATCAGGGCCATGACTCTGCATTTCGAAGAAAGTCAGTAAAATTTTTTTTAATTTTTTTTTATTGAGAAAAGGAGAAAAAAAACATGAACAAAAAACAAGTTTCCACCTCCTCCCAGCCTCCCATTTCCCTCCCCCTCCTCCCACTCTTCTCCCCCTCCTCCCACCCTTCTCGCCCTCCCCCCACTCCTCTCCCCCTCCCTCTCAAGTCCAAAGAGCAGTCCGGGTTCCCTGCCCTGTGGTAAGTCCTAGGTCCTACCCCCTCCGTCCATATCTAGGAAGGTGAACATCCAAACTGGCCAGGCTCCCACAAAGCCAGCACATTAAGTAGGATCAAAACCCCGTGCCATTGTCCTTGGCTTCTCATCAGCCCTCATTGTTCGCCATGTTCAGAGAGTCCGGTTTTATCCCATGCTTTTTCGGTCACAGTCCAGCTGGCCTTGGTGAGCTCCCAGTAGATCAGCTCCATTGTCTCAGTGGGTGGGTGCACCCCTCGTGGTCCCAACTTCTTTGCTCATGTTCTCCCTCCTTCTGCTCCTCATTGGGACCTTGGGAGCTCAGTCCAGTGCTCCAGTGTGGGTCTCTGTCTCTATCTCTATCCATCACCAGATGAAGGTTCTATGATGATATGCAAGATATTCGTCAGTATTGCTATAGGATAGGGTCATTTCAGGTTCCCTATCCTCAGCTGCCCAAGGAACTAACTGGGAACCTCATCTTGGGCACTTGGGAGCCCCTCTAGGGTCAAGTCTCTTGCCCACCCTAAAGTGGCTCCCTTAACTAAGAATTGTGGTTCTGTGCTCCCCTATCCACCCTTCCTTTATCCCAATCCTCCTGTTTCCCCAAGTCCCCCCTCCTTCCCTTCTACCTTTTCTCTCCCCATCTCCCCTTACCCCCATCCCACCCCACCCCCAAGATCCCAGTTTTCTCCCCAGCAATTTGGTCTACTTCCCTTAGCCAAGAGGATAACTATATGTTTTTCCTTGGGTTCACCTTCTTACTTAGCTTCTTTAGGTTCACCTATTGTAGACTCTGTGACCCTTATTTATGGCTAGAAAAACAATTATGAGTGAGTACATCCTATGTTCATCTTTTTGGGTCTGGGACACCTCACTCAGGATAGTGTTTTCTATTTCCATCCATTTGCATGCAAAATTCGAGAAGTCATTGTTTTTTACCGCAGTGTAGTACTCTAATGTGTGTTCCTTGCTCATGTTCTCCCTCCTTCTGCTTTTCATTTGGATCTTAAGAGCTCAGTCCTGTGCTCCTATTTGGGTCTCTATCTCTATCTCGATCCATCGCCAGATGAAGGTTCTAAGATGGTACGCAAGATATTCATCAGTATGGCTATAAAATAGGGTCATTTCAGGTTCCCTCCAGAGAAGTTTCAAGCAACCAACTAGTACATTTCAAAGAGGATTTTAAGCTTTAAGATCAGGAAATTTAGAGTAATAGACCACAAAGCAGCAAGCACCCACCTATCCAAGGAAGTACTAAATAAACTAGAAACTGGTGAAATAAATTAAATGAGCTCTAGAAATTAGTAAATATTCTGAAACAACCAAGCAAACAACTAAGAAACGCCACATTTGAAATGTTTGGAACTTTCACAGTAGTGTAGTCGCTCTTGCTTAACCCAGTGTGCAGAGATCAACAATCCAATCATCCCCCAAGCCTTTCATAACTATAAAGAAAAGATTGAGTCAATGCCTCTTTATAATTTGTTTGTGTGGTTATGAGAGGGTCTGCTGTATGTGCAACTTAAGTTCTGATAAAATGGGTTCAGATTCAGCACGGGGAAACCTGAGATAAAGAGCAGACATGAGCCGAGTGGTGGTGGCGCACACCTTTAATCCCAGCACTCGGGCGGCAGAGGCAGGCAGATCTCTGGGAGTTCGAGGCCAGCCTGGTCTACAAGAGCTAGTTCTGGGACAGGCACCAAAGCTACAGAGAAACCCTGTCTCGAACCCCCCACCCTCCCCAAAAAAAAGAGCAGGCATGACTAGAGATACACAGAGGACTGGAAAAAATGCAGTAAATACAAAAGAATAAAGAAGAACAACCAGTGTCCACAAATGAAGTAGCATGGAAACAGGGGGCCTAGACAGGACATGCACATAGGTTGGCTGATGACACACACACAAGAAAAAGTGTAAAGATCTGGAGTCTCAACACTGAAGTGATATGGCAAGTCTTGGCAGAGAGCTATTCTACACTCATGTGAAGAGACTAGTGCTATTTTCTTTAATGTTCAATTTCTATAACAATCACACAACATACAAAAAAATTGAAATATATGGTCTATCCAAAATAAAACTAAAAAATTCCCCATTAAAAAAAATGAGACTTTAGGCTTACTAGACAAAGATTTACTTGTTCCTTTTTTCCTTCCTTCTTTCCTTCCTTCTTTCCTTCCTTCTTTCCTTCCTTTTTTCCTTCCTTCCTTTCTTCCTTCCTTCTTCCCTTCCAACCTCCCATCCTACCACTTCCTTCTACTTGTTCCAAAGTTAGAATTTTCTTTTCTTTTCTATATTTAACTATTTTACTAATTATATTTTGATCATGTTTCCCCTTCCCCAGCTCCCCTTTTCCAGGGACATTTGGCCAACCCAAAACAAATTCCATGTTGAGTTTTTTTTTTTAATTTGTTTCTTTTGTAAGCTGTTTCATTTGACATCTTGATGCGGGTCATGCTTTTTATTGTTCTGATTTTCACTTTATGTTTTTGTTTTTCTTTATGAAAGAGAATAAGAAGTGGATAAAGACTTAGAAATATTCTCAGAGACCTAAAGGTGAACAGAAAAGTTAAAGGAAATCATGAAAACTGTATATGAATATGTGAGGAGACTGATGAGACATGAGAGATAATGAGTAGACTAAAAATAAGAATTCAACTAGCATAAAGAAATTAGATACAGTATAGAAGAAACAGACATATTCTGAATTATAACTGCAGTAAATAAGCTGAAAGACTTGTGAATTGAGCTGAGTCACTGTCTTATGGCAAGCACAAGAATCAGGAGTAATATTTGTTATTGGAAATTACCTTATCTGTAAGAAAAAAGGAAAGTAAAGTGAAAGAAAATTAAATATTAATGGAATGCCATCAAAACAACCAATATATACCCCCAAAAGAGAAGAAGGCAAAAGAGGAGAGGAGAGGAGAGGAGAGGAGAGGGGAAAAGGAGAGAGAGAATAGGCATTAGATGAATAAATGGTCTATGTTGCAGAATATTAGTTGTGGAATATCTTCAACAAATGTGTTACATTTGTGGGGCATTTATTCCACAAATATGTGAAATATGCTGTGGAATATTTGTTTAATGATACAAATATGTGTTGCATTCTTTTATGATGCATTTGTTTAATTCTGCGAAGCTGTGTTACTTTGCCTACCTAAAACACGTGATTGGTCTAGGAAAGAGCTGAATAGCCAAAAGATAGTCAGAACAGGGACAGGCAGGACTGCCAGGCAGAGAGAATAATAGAAGAAGAGAGGGAGGAAGAAGAAAAGGAGAAAGAGAAGAGGACAGTACAGACAAGTCACTCAGCCACACAACCAGCCACTGAATAAGACGGGAAATGACATTTAGAATAATGAAATGGTAAAAAAGCCCAGAGGCAAACCAGAAGAAAAATGGGTTAGTTTAAGTTAGAAAACCTGGCTAAAAACAATCCAAGCTAAAGCTGGGTATTCATAAGTAAGAATTAGTCTCCCTGTTTTTATTTGTGAGCTCAGTTGCAGGCTACCAAAGAGTAAGGAAATAACAAGAAGAACAATATTTTGGTGTTCCAACATGGGTCCATATTTTCATGTAGGGAATAAGAGATCAGAAAATAAAAATGGTGGAGGTTTACAGCTCCTTCAAGAAACTCTGCCACAGGAAAGAGCACTTAAACAGCCTTTTTCAAACTAAGTAGAAATAAGAGACTAAATTTTAAAAAAATTAATTACAAAAACACAAACAAGACTGGCGTTTCAGACCTGAGGGACTGAATGCAGTTCCTGAACAAACGCGGACAAAAACAGCTTCCAATGTTGGAGCCCAGATCCAAACTTAGCAATTTAAAGAGGTATGCAGTCAAAAAAAAAAAAAAAAAAGCTCAAAAAACAGCAGTAAAAGAGGTGCAGATGGAAAGTGCTCTAAACAGGTTCAGTGTGTCTAGCAATATGCTTAGGCTTAAGAAAAGTGAAAGGATATAGATCATTATAAAAAATAATATTAAAATAATAAAGCCCCTTAAGAGAATAAAAGTAATATAAAAGAATAAGCCAGGTAAATATGTAAAATACACAGGGAGTCTGGATCTTGTATGTTGCTCTATTAACCTTGAATTTCTTGATTGGTGATAAGCAAGTGACAGCTGCTAAGAGACATGTAATTGAGAAAGAAATACTGAAATAAACCAAACTACATGGTTTAAAAATGCCTTAACTTTGCTGGGCAGTGGCTCATATCTCAAAAAAAAGAAGAAAAAAAAGAAACTAGAAAAGAATCACATTGCTTTGGAGAAGAGGTTTAATTTTTATTTCGACAAGAAATAAGAGGCTTTAGATTTTTTCCAGGGGTGATATGGACCAGGTTTGATCAAAGATGACCTCCTGAATCTTGACAGGTGATATGTATCAACAAAGGTTACAGTTGGTCGTCACAGGACTTGGCCATTATCTATATTTTCTCAGGGGCCCTTATAGATGTCTTCACCTACATACAACAGGAAGTAGTCTAGAGAAAACAACACCCACATTCCCAAGAGGTGGGGTGGATTATTGTTGGTTATTTGTTGGGATATCTATGTTTGCTGTTTTTAGGGGAATACAGAAATGTAGGATAAAAAGACAACTATAAATCTCAGATATTTTGCATTGGCATGAATTTTGGTATACTGATACAAATTTAAAGCCAAATGTCTCTGTTGTTTGTTAATATTACATTCTTTTGGGGTTCTTGATGTAGTTAAAGACTAAAGGTTAGAAATATAGATTTTCTTAGTTATGACAGAAAGTATATTAGCTATAAAACTTTGGAATCACTAAAAGAAGATAGATATTGGAGTATTTTCTCTGAATTTGTCAGACACAAATGGACTGGTCATTGTATATGTAATCCTTACTTGATAATTGTTTTTATCATATATAATCATACTATGTTTAAGTAAAAACCCTTCCATTTTTATTTAGACAAAAAGGGGAAAATGTTGTGGGAAAGCAATATGAAAAGTTCATAGAACATAACTAAAGGCAATAAAAACTTCAAAAGCTGTCTGGTAAGGATAAACAGAAGGATAAATGTAAAAATCCTTCAAATCAAGATCAATAGCTATCTGTAGTGGTGAAGTTGCTTGTTGAGTGAACATCGTCTCCACCCAGAGGCTTATATCCTATATGAAAACTACAAATATAAAGGTGTCTACAGAAAAAGCCTCTAAGGAGGCAGAAAATGAACTGACAAAAAACAAGGAAGTGACAACACCACTGATTTCTCCATCTATTCTCTATATGTTATCAATACAGAGAAAGCAAAGATGAACCTCCAAATGCTTTCATTTAAGCAAGCTACACAAGATGAGGAATGAGCTGGATGTTGTTCCAGGAAAATAATGTTCATAATGTTCTCTTAAGATCATCACAGAAATGATATTTTTAAAATTGAGATAATGGGAGGAACATGAACATGTTAGATTACACTGTATAATAGTGTCAACATTTCTTCAACTGACATACATTCAGAAAGACTTTTTTCAAGTATTGAAAATATTTAGTAAAGCATATTTGCAGGTTAAATATGAATTGTTGCACCTAGTCCCACAAGATAATTTTTAAGACGTCAAATATTTTTTCAGACTTTCATGAAATATTCTGTTTATATATTTTTACTTTTAAGTAATACTTGGTTGTACTGATTTATTTTACTGTATTACAGTATAATAATTTATATATATAATACTTATAATAATTTATATATAATATTTTAAATGTGTAAACTTGTTTTTATTTAATGCTTTATACATTTATGCTAAATCTACAAACAAGTTTACTGAATATTTACTTCTAGTGATTTCTTTAGTGTTTGAATTCTGGTTGCTTCTCTTTATATGATATTGGTCATTAAAGTAAGTCTTAATATCTGGACTTATTCTAAATTTAGACTTCTTATGTCTGAGAGGAAGTTAAACAAAAGCCCGAGATATTTTTCTCTCACAGTTGAATCTTCTGGGTTTGTGTTAGAGTGCCGTAGAATCACAAACTGCATGGGCATTTTGTGATACTTGTAGGTCTGAGTCACTGCTGCCTTTGAACAAGCCATTCAGGGCATAGGAAATGCGTTAAGATCACACTGAACATCACAACTGATTTGTTAGTTTATAATTACAGGGATGTATTCTCAGAAACTTGTGAAAATTATTTCATCATCCTTATGCACACATCATACACTACACTTACAGAATCCTCAAATAGTATAGACAGCTGTACCCCTATGTCACATCAACATATAGCATGCTGCTATAAAAACAGTGTAGTGCATTGGAATAAAATAGTATTTCTATTTAATTCTATTTTTATTCTACATTTTCACATAAAACACAGAGAAATCACTATAAAATTACTCAAAAGTCAGAATCTTTCATCTCTGTCATAGTCTTATGAGAATATATTGTATATACATATGGGTTCTACCATTGACCAAATTGCTATACAATTTGTTATTGTACAGAATTATTTATCTGTGATTGCCATAACAATATGTTATATATGTATCTAAAACACAATGTCCATTTTTTTGCTTTTAATTTCTCTTTCTAGTTACTGATATTTCTACATGGCCTCATTCAACCCTTTGGTACTTTCTTTATACTTGTAATTTCTAGATGTTGAAATAAACCTGTGGAAGTGTTTTACAGTTTGCCACATCTGAGGACACTGGCCTTCAGAGGAGATCACAGAAGATGGAATTCTCTAAGAATGTATAGCAATTTATTTGGAAATAAAAATAAACTAAATGTTTTTAAATATTTCTGAAACTTTTCAAATATTTTCTGCACAACCAATTGCTATGCATTTTGTATTGATTATAGTAAGTCAACATAATACTTTATTTATAAATGATGAACTTGTGATATAAAGACTCAGAATTGCTTGTGTGAAGACGTTGAAAATAAATGCTCATGGACAATATTGATCTGAGTAAGGTTTAGTCAATGCTGGTGATGTCTCTAATTGGAGATATGGGGTAGACTCTTAAACCAATTAGAAGTTTGTGTTATGAGACATATTATTAGGGTCATGTGGTGGTTTAATTTAATAACTAAAATTATAAAATAAATTGATACAATTGTTCCTATGTAGTTAGAAAGCAAATCTAGACGTTAATCGGTTCTTATGTGATGGGATAGAGAACAAGATTTATCAAAGAAGAATGTGGCTCATGGAAGACAGGGATGTTCTAACAGCCAATTAAAAGAAGGTGGGAACGACCTGAAAATGTCATCTACTCTAATCAGTCTTATAAATACGTTGAAACAAAGGAGACATTCCTGAACTTCAGCACAAAGTGCTAGGGTTAGCTAACAGGACAAACTTTGCTAATAGCCACTATTTAAAACTATGTGGTAGCAAGTCATCGTTTCAATTTACTGTGGCTCGAAGGTTCATCCTGTGTCCATGCAGAGAACAATCCCAAAGATCCCCTTTGTGTGTTATTTTTCTCAGCTGTCGAAGAGTCTACATGGTGGGTTTAATATCCACTAAATCGATCATCTTACCTACCAGGGTTTATCATTCATGGACATCTTAATTAACTCTTTGATAATTCAGGCTTATGTACCGTAAGAAGGAAATGATACAGATACTTAGGAAGAAAACATCTCACTATTGCCAAATAGAAGATTGGAGATTTGACTGAAATCACCCATTTCTTTTGATGTGGTTATCAAAGAAGAAAATCCAGTTTCTGTAGGAATTAGAACGTGTTTTTCAAACAATGTTGAATGCTTTGATGCCATCAGGGAGATCTGTAGGCTCATATTGTTGTGATGAGTAGAAGTGGCTGCCTCTCCCATGATTCAGGACTAACTGCTGGAGCCACACACCCACAACATAGTTCCCAAAGGTTTGTGCATCTGTAACATGAATGTTTCTGTATCTAGGAAGCTAGTCAAAAAAACAAAAGTAAGTTTCTCAACTTCTAGGGGTCACTGTTAGACTGTGCTACTTTGAAAGAGAACAAAGGCCTTAGAAATGGCCTTCAGCCTTATCTAACAAAGTGGCTATCTTATCCTAATAAAATGGTTGTAACCTTGGAAGGAACAGAATTTCAACCTTGAGGAGATAAGATATAAGGAATAGGTGAGCCAAGAAGACACTGTGCCTCCTATTTCAAAGAAGCCAGAACAGGCCTTGAGTAAACTCCTGTAATCTTTTCAGGGACAGCTCAAGTCTACAAGAGCTAGAACACAAAGACATTTAAAAATGTGTGTATATTGTGGAAAGTGAACTAAGGACACAACATATGCATCACTTGTATATGTATAAAAAGTTGAAGATTATTTTTTTCTTTCAAAGTTTTCTTTTATTTAGTAGAATAATTAGATCAGTTAGGGTTCTGTAAAGGAACAGGACTAGTACATTGATGAGGGATTGTTTAGAGTGACTTACAGGCTGTGGTCCAAGTAGTCCTACAACAGCTGTCTCCAAGGAACTTATGAGACTGGATGTCTCAACTAACTCTCTCAATCCGGTCCTGGAGTACCAAGGAAATCCTAGAGAGATGTCAAGATTCAGTCTAGATTGGAATCCTAAAGAAGTTAGCTCTAACACGGGCAAAGGAAAGGCTCAGTAACAGGGTAGATGAACTTGCTACTAAGAGTGAGGGTAAGGAGCCAGACAGCAAAGATCCTTGTTTCATATCCTTTTATATGGTATGCCACGAGAAGGTGTAGCGCAGATATAGGGTGGGTCTTTAGATACCAAACTATCCTGATTTAGGGTGGGTCTCCTACTCAAATAATCCAATAGAGAAAAGTCCCTTATAGGTATGCCCAGCTGTTTAGGTTTAGTTACTCCCAAATGTGGTCAAGTTGGCAATCAATAT
Source organism: Microtus oregoni (assembly GCF_018167655.1). NCBI lineage: Eukaryota > Metazoa > Chordata > Mammalia > Rodentia > Cricetidae > Microtus > Microtus oregoni. The sequence goes on from NW_024543084.1 coordinate 1,384,996, forward strand.
TAGCCATCATATGTTCACCCCCTTGTCAGCTTGACACACATTCATATCTCCCTATGTCATGTTTACTTTTCAAGTGAAAAACAATGGTCAAGTAATAATTATTCCTAATATGTATGACCATGTATAACCATAAATGCAACTACCACACATACTACTAAAAACACATTATATGTTTTAGAATAGGTAGCAGTGTACCTGGAGGAACATTCTTTTAGTGTTGTGTAACTTAAACGTGATAACCACTGATTCTTATCTCAATTACCACATTATGTGACAAAGACAGAGGAAAAAAACACAGTATCTGTTACATATGTATAGAGATACAGTAATATACAACAAACAGCAAAACAGGACTGAGACATTTGTGTCAATTATAACCCTTGGCTCTGCAACTGGTCACGTGGCCTTCCATTGTATTTATAACTATCTTCCTCTATCACCCTTCCCGTATTTCCTCCATGTCAGCAAGCACCTCAGCAAATTTTGATTCTTTTCCTGGAGGAGGGATATAAATTAAGTAATTAGGTGATAGTATGCATTGGAAAGGTTAATTTAATTTCCCTTAATACTGAGACCTCAAAATGTTATGTAAATAACTGTCCTTGGTAAAATATGTGTTATTTTTAAGTGTGTTTTATGAGAGCTGGTGGAAACAGGAATAGGAAGCACTATTTTTTTTGTACAAAAAGTTATATTTACTAATTGGAAATATAAATTCGTAGAAGGCTCATTATGTACTCAGATCAAAATCAATCACTACAATTTTATTGAGGAGTGAGGTTGCAACTCAGTTATAGAGTGAGGCCTCTCATAGATGAGACCTTAGATTTGGTCCCTAGCACTTCAGAGAAAAGCAAGAAAGAAAAGATTATGTATTCACTTGACATTCTCATTTAAACCTCACAAAACTCATTGTATACATGAAAATACTGGGGCTGAGAATGGCACAATTACAGGATGAAGATGAATCAGGAGAAGTATTGCCATGGTGGCAACCTGTGTCTGAAAGTTCAAAGATCCTGCAAAGACCACTGAAGAATTATTTATTTTGTAAATTTTGTTTGTCATTTATTAAACACTTCCAAACACAGGTGCAAGCATTTGACAAATATTGAACAAATATTGAATATAACTAAAGACTAATTAGAAAATTCATAAATATGAATGGAAAGATATATTCACTCTTATTAAGTAAATATGTGTACGTGAATATATAAATTATTAGTCTGAACAGAGAGGATAAAGAGATTCATGGATATACTGAAAAATTTATGAATTTCTTCCTTCTTTGTTATATTCTAAATAGACGAAACTTATTGAACCGGATTATGCATATCATGCTAGCATGATAAGTAAATTCTATTAAACAGTTTAAGTATCACAGCAATTAGCACACATAACCAATCCAGAAGTGTTAATGGACATTATTACACCTCCAAATTCACAGTTGATAATTAATGAAATTAAATGACTCATCCAAGGCCATACAGTTAAAGAAGGGAAAAACCAGAAACTAAATCAAGGTAGGACAATTACTGGGGTTCTTTGTCAACCTTTCTCTCTATGAAGTGAGAGCTAATACTAATGTGAGGGAATGGTATGTGATCAACAGATTGCTTCAAACAGTTTGAAACAGGGGTAATTCAGAGACATGATTGTTTTAAGTCCTTTAGTTTTACTAGTGACCAAATAAAATTGGTCGTGTTGATGATCAAATAAAGAGAACCATTAAATGCATTCATGAGAATACTATGTATAATTACAAACATGATGAGAGATTTCTTCAGTCAGGTTAAACCAAAGCAAGGAGAAGAAAAATCATGAGTTCTGTGGGCATATAAAGAAAGTATAAGTTGAGAGAAAAAAAAATCTTAGAAAGACTCATTTGTTTTTCAGCTACTACGTATTTGATAAATGAATATATTTATTGATCTCAACTCAACAAATATTTACTGAGCACCTACTATATAAAATTTGCTATCATCTACCCCAGATGAAAGGCTCAAATACAAATACAGAACAGCTTCTACCCCCCCCCCCCCGCACCAAACAAATGCATTCTTGTAGGAAAGAAAAGTGCAATTGAAAGCAAGAGAATACAAAATTAAGCACATGTAAACATTTGTACAGAGACTGCTTTATACACACGAATACCATCAGCTAACTTAAGAAATACCATTTCTTTTCTTTTCTTTTTTTTTAGTTTTTTTTTTTTTTTTTTTTTTTTTGTTTTGTTTTGTTTTTCCAAGATAGGGTTTCTCTATAGCTTTGGAGCCTGTCCTGGCACTAGCTCTTGTAGACCAGGCTGGCCTCGAACTCACAGAGATCCACCTGCCTCTGCCTCCCGAGTGCTGGGATTAAAGGCGTGCAGCACCACCGCCTGGCCAAGAAATACCATTTCTAACTGCAGAAATTATAGAAAGTTTCGGGGATCTATTTTGTATTACTTTTGAGATTATAATTTAATTAACACTTCTACCTTCCATTTCCTCTCATATTTCACATCCCACTTTCCTTCAAATTCAGGGCTTCTGTTTTCATCAGTTGTTATTAGATGGATGTGCATGCATGCACACACACACAGATAAACGTACATGCATATAATCTGTTCATTACATTTAATGTCACCCATATATATGTTTTCAGAATGACCACTTGGCACTAGACTATCTGTATTTATGCTCTTATCTCCCCAGCTCCCAACTTTTCACAGTTACCTATAGTTCTCAGCAAAGGGATGGAGGGATCATGGATTTTTCCAAGTCAACTTTGGTAAGGCAGTTGGTGTCCTCCTTGCTCAGCTAATGTTTGGACAGTCATATTGGTAAGACTTTATAGGTATGGCTTATGATTTCTTAAAGCCAACTTTCAGCACTAAATTTGCATTAATTATCTATACTTCCTAATAGTAACTCTAAACTATTCGTAGAATTGATTTCTGCCACCCACCCAATTCAAATGAAGCATAACTGGATACAAATGCCCCAATATCTTTTAAAAACTTTTTCATCAAGAATCAGGAGAATTGGGATAAAGGAAAGGTGGATAGGGGAGCACGGAACCACAATTCTTAGTTAAGGGAGCCACTTTAGGGTGGGCAAGAGATTTGACCCTAGAGGGGCTCCCAAGTGCCCAAGATGAGGTTCCCAGTTAGTTCCTTGGGCAGCTGAGGATAGGGAACCTGAAATGACCCTATCCTAGAGCAATACTGACGAATATCTTGCATATCATCATAGAACCTTCATCTGGTGATGGATAGAGATAGAGACAGAGACCCACACATGAGCACTGGACTGAACTCCCAAGGTCCCAATGAGGAGCAGAAGGAGGGAGAACATGAGCAAAGAAGTCGGGACCACGAGTCGTGCACCCACCCACTAAGACAGTGGAGCTGATCTACTGGGAGCTCTCTAAGGCCAGCTGGACTGTGACCGAAAAAGCATGGGATAAAACCGGACTCTCTGAACATGGCGAACAATGAGGGCTGATGAGACGCCAAGGACAATGGCATGGGGTTTTGATCCTACTTAATGTGCTGGCTTTGTGGAAGCCTAGCCAGTTTGGATGTTCACCTTCCTAGATATGGACGGAGGGGGGAGGACCTAGGACTTACCACAGGGCAGGGAACCCGGACTGCTCTGTGGACTGGAGAGGGAGGGGGAGAGGAGTGGGGGGAGGGGGAGAAGGGTGGGAGGAGGGGGAGAAGGGTGGGAGGAGGGGGAGGGAAATGGGAGGCTGGGAGGAGGTGGAAACTTGTTTTTTGTTTATGTTTTTTTTTCTTCTTTTCTTAATAAAAAAAAAAGAAAAAAAGAATACTGACTTGGGTTCAGTATCTTCTAAAGGGTCTGCTCTGTTTTAAGTCACTTATGAAGCTCTTCATCTACTAGTTGGGACTTCAATTTCTCATTGGCCATTGGTTTATAAGCCCCCTCGGATCCCTGTCAACTAAGACTTTCCATACAGTGGTCCCAATAAAGAAACTTGCTTTTCCTTAGAGAATAATAATTAGAGAGCAAGAGAAGAAAAAAGAGGGTGAAAAGGAGATAATAGATGATATATTGATAGATATGTAGGTAAAGAGATGATAAAGATATGGATGGATAGATACATACATACATACATACATACGTACATACGTACATAGATAGATAGATAGATAGATACATAGATAGATACATAGATACATAGATAGATAGAAATGAGACATGATATGTAGAAGACAGATAAATAGATGATAGATAGATAGATAGATAGATAGATAGATAGATAGATAGATAATAGCTAAGATAATAGGTAGATAGATGAGATAATGACATTGTATCCAGAGTCAGAAGCAGAGAATATTGAATGCTGATGCTCAGCTTACTTTTCCTTTTTACTTAGTCCAGGACCCTTCCAGAGAATGGTGACACCCAGAGTGAGCAGGTCTCTCCGGCTCCATTAGCCTAACCAAGATAACCTATTATATCACATGTGTGTTCAAAAGCCAACTCCTTGGAATATTTTATGTTTTATCAAATTGACATTTGATATCAACCATCCTGCTAAGTCACAGTCTACATGATCTAACCCAAGAAGTGACATCCCATCTATGTTACTGAACTTTGAACATTAGAAATAGTTACTAGATTCTACCCTTATCCAGAAAGAAAATCCCACATGGCCTGAATACAAAAAGTAAGATCACTGAACTATTTCAAAGGCCAAATCCCAGAGTATATCTTGAAGGTCAGGTAGAATTCCCACTTGTAGCAATGCAAAGGGTCAGAGCACAGGCTTCAGGAACCAATGAGCACAGATGTAGAGGCAAGGAAATGGGTTTGCAGGAGAAACCCAAGCGTAGCTGGAATATCAGTGCACTAGAAATATCAGCAAACAGCTCTGAAAGAAGTCAGGCTTTAAAAGGATCAGCTTATATGCTAGTGTTTTGTTATTTTAGATTGAAGGATTTAGTTTTCTTATTTCAAGTATATAGTTGTATTGTCTGCATGTATGTCTGTATGTATGGTGCCTACAAGGGCCTAAAAAAGGAGTCAGGTCCCCTAAACTGGAGTTATAGACAGATGTGGGCCATCATGTAGGTGATGGGAGCAGAACCTTTGCCATATGGAAGAGGTGCTTTAACTGTTTAGCCTTCTTTCTAGCCCCTGGTTGACTTATTTTCAACTTATTAGTAACAAGTTTGTCTTAGGGTTTCTTTTTTTTTTCTTTTTGATTTTTGAGACAGGGTTTCTCTGTAGTTTTTGGTGCCTGTTCTGGAACTAGAAATCCACCTGCCTCTGCCTCCCGAGTGCTGGGATTAAAGGCAGGCGCTACCACTGCCTGGCCTTAGGGTTTCTATTGCTGTGAAGAGACACTTTGACTCTTTTTTTTTTTTTTTTTATTTTTTTTTGACACTTTGACTCTTACAAAGAAAAACATTTTATGGGGATGGCATACAGTTTCAAAGGTTTACTCCGTTATCATGATGTTGAGAAGTATTGCAGCATGCAGGCAAACATGGTGCTGGAGAAACAACTGAGAGTTCTACATCTTGATCTGCAGGCAGCAAGAGATGGTGTCTTAAGCATGTGAAACCTCAACATCCACCCCCATAGTGACACACTTCCTCAAAAAAGCCAAATCTATTCCAACAAGTCCACTCCTCCTAACAGTACCACTTCCTATGGGCCAAGCATTCAGACATATGCATCAATGGGGACCATAGCTATTCAAAGCACCACAAGGCTCAAGAAATATACTTTAGGGGGATGAATCTGTAGGCCATCTGAAAGACTCAGACTTCATGAAAGCCAGATTCCTTTCTGGAAATATAAAAGTCCCCATGAAGACCCAGACCAGAGCAGCAGCACCGGATCTGTGAGTGTGTGGGGAGCGGTGGGAACGGCAATCTGCTGGAATAGCATATTTGTGCCTAGTGCTTACTCCTATAAATGAAATTTCTTCAACTTCTGATTCAGAAAATACCTAATATTATGTGGATTTGCAAAGGTTTTCCAGTTTCTATTACTCTTTCCCCTAACTCTTTTATGCCCTGCTTCAGGCAACTGTTACCTATTGAATGCTGTTCTAGCAAAAACATCTGATCTGAACTTGCCCATTTGCCCAGCAGTCACAAAGAAGGAACCAAAATGACCTGGTCTTTGATCATACTTTTATTTTTTGCTAAAATGAAAATATCCTCCAATATGCAATTCTTATAAAAGGTGAGTGTTAAAATTCTAGGATAAGCCACATTTAAGCCTAGGGATTCTGTTAAAGTTAATGAAAACATACCCGGGTGAGGCAGCCGGTTGCAAGGTTTGGTGGATATTTTAATTCTTCTGCAAACATCAGAAAACCTGTCCAGCCTCAATATAGACAAAAGCTAGAATGATTGTTCAATTAGTAGCAGTTTCTCGGCATTTTGTTCAATTATCTAATAAGGAAAATGAGAACCTCAGCACATAAATTTGCTCCATTACAGGAGCAACCTTTAGTGAGGAAACCAGTCGGCTGTATTATTCAAATCATCAATGCAATGCTTGTAAGATGAAACAAAGGCAGGTCCTTAATGATAACTATTATAATACAACCACACACACACACACACACACACACCCCGTGAGTTATTCAGTGAAGTATAAACAAACCAACCAGTGACAATTCTGATAAAAGAAAAATAGACTCAGCCTCAAAGAGAACGGATGATCCTGTTAAGGCTCTGACATTATTGCTGCTTTTAGGGACCCAGTGACTAGACACATACGTTTCCATTATCTGTTCTGTTTTCTTTTGCAGACCTTTGTTGTTGAACTTTTCACAGAAGATTCTGGGTAAAAATCAGAAATAAATACAAGTCCAAGAAATAATCCTTTAAATTAGCACCGTATCGTTGACCTTTGACTGAAAGAATAGACACTATGCTTTGAAGTGTCCATCATGTGTGCAAGTATATGTACTTAATAATAATTTAGTTTTGTGTTTGAGATAACAATATGATTACAACATTTTTCCTTTCCCTTTTCTTCCTCCAAACCCTTTCATATGCCCCTCCTTGCTCATTCTAACCTGAGTCCCCTGAAGAGCTCCAAGGTCAGAGCGAAAGAACAGAGGATCAGAAACATTTTACAATACGTGACCTAAGATTCTGATGTGGTATAAGCAGACATGTTTCACCAGAAGTCTTACTGTAAGTACTACTCATGGGTCTCAGGACCAGTCTCCTTCCATTTCAACAGTTTTTCCTTTTTGAGCACAAAGAGCAAGCTAAACCCTGCCAGCAGCAAACCTTGGCCAGATCTGCCTGTTTGGAACACATACTCCCTATAGAAGCTCTTTACCTTTGCACATGCCTGGCTTCTCTCTCTGATACCCATTATGCTCTGATTCTCTTTGGCTCACATGGTACAGTCCCTAATTTTCCAGATATCATGCTCAACAGCATGGATGTCAGACATGCACCTTCATTATTACCCGATGGAAGGCCTTCTTAATTGCAGATAACAGACAACCTTTGCCAATGTCCTTGGGATCCCTTGTATACCTGACCTCAGTTCTCTGTATGCCAATGTTCTTAGATACTCCTCTGCTCTAGGCTATAAATCTCTCTCTAGATACATTCTAAGAAACACTACTCTGAGAAACATAATAATTATTACAAAAATGAGATTGGGTATCCTAGTAACATCAGAAGCAATATCCACACATTCTCATAAACCTTACTACTCAAATATAAGTTGGACAAAAACTGCACCATTGAACATGCCAAACTGAGTGGTGAGATGCCCAAAGGCCCAAACACTACACAGAGAACTATAGGCAACTGAAGAAACCTGGGAGGAGGAAAGGAGGATTTTCCTAGAGAAGAGCACACCAATTGCTTGTTCAGTACCAAACAGCTCTGAAAACATATATACATGTAGCACTTACAGATAGAACAGGTATATATATATATGTATATATATATATGTATATATATATATATACATATATATATATACAATTGGTGGAAAGAGGCCATGGATTTGAAGGAGAATATAGAGGAGGGTTTAGAGAGAGGAAAGGGAAGGGAGAAATGTTATAGCTATATTAAAATTTCAGAAATAAACAAACAAAGCAGTTGCTGAAATATCTGTTCTAAACCTGCCTTTTCAACAAAGAGCATACAGGGTTGTGGTTTGACTGTCATTTCACTTAAATGATGATAATTAACCTTCAACTACCCAAGTCACAATATCTAAGCCATTATACCCGTAAGAAACATAACAACATATTTTGCTTTCTTTTTCTAATATTTGCTCATTCACATCATCTTAATGAACATGGAGAGCCAAGAATGATGCTCCATCCAGATATGGCACAATATTCTCAGATTTCAAACTTAAGACCTTAACCAACACAAGAGATATGCTTGGTCTAAAAAATTAAAGAAATGGGACTGACTCTTAGCTTCTTCTAAGTATGGACCCCTATCTCATGGAGCCATCAATCTCCATAAAGAGGTTGCTACATGCATTGTTTGTCATCTAGCTGATGGCTCAGTCATCAGAAGAGATAAAATACTGGTTCTCATAGAATAGCCACCATACCTAGCTCTCAGATGCATCAGCATACAGATTCCTTCAGCAAGTCTGCAACACTCTTCATAAGCCATGCCTCTTTATAGTTGCATATCATCCTCCACTCGAACGTTGTCCAGTAACACTATCACTAGCAAGTGGATGAGAAATACGGATCGTCGATCAAATGAAGGATTTTTTTTCAAGGGTAATAATTCTGAGATTTATTTTTTCAGAACTGACGGATCTGCAGTCCCATTATAGCTCTGTGACTCCAGGTCTGTTCTCCTCAACTCTCCTTCCTCTGCATTTATCTCAAGACACCTCCCCCTTCTGCACCGCTCCTAAATACTTCCCTCCCCAGCAAAATTGATATAAAAACTGATTCCCACCAGAGAGAGCTTAAAAAGCTAAGGTTAAGAAAACCACAACCGAGTTCTCAATATTTTAAAGATACATAAAGATAGCAATATACACTTGATCCTTGTGCCAACCTAAGCTTGTGATTTCATTAATTATCCTCACACATCTAATATGGACAATTAATTAAAAGAAGTTTTAAAGACTGGGCTTTTAATGAAGCTTCTTTGAAAGAGCCACCCAATTAGAAAAGTACCTGCTACAGATGGGTTGATTTTAGTTAAATGACAATTGGTAGTAGGGGTAGTAGGTGTATCTTTTCATAAGAAAAAAGTGTCTTTATATTTAGTTACCTTCAACATTTTAAGTTACTTTCCATGAAATGGTGTATTCATTGGTAATTTGCCATATACATTGAATATTCCTCATCACGAAGAGGAGCATAGAGAGCCATTGTACCTTTCTGCACAGAGTACAGGGGTGGCCACTTTTGCTTGCCTCTTCTGTTGAAACAACATACTACTTCTTTCTGGTGACGTATGTGCTGAGACTATAACATGTGCCGACTTTCAGACATTTATCTATAATCATCACAAGATGACGATGCTATTGCACCTGAATTGAGGCCTGGAGGCAATCAGAAAACTCTCCCTCCTCCTGTCTCCCTTAGCGGTACACGAATACAATTTTACAGAAATCACCTGGCATTCCAACCATGCTGGAATACACAGGCAAGCCCTGAGTCTGAAGACAGCATAAGGATCACTTCACGTTCAAGGCCACTCTGATCTACACAGGGATCTCCAAGCTAGCAAGGACTGCACAATGGATCTTTGTCCAAATGAAGAGAAAGACAATAAAAACGCAAAACCAACTGAAACTTTAGAGAACAGGAAGTCACATGATGCTGGAGAGGGCATCTCACCTTTGCGTGTTTATCTACAGAGAACTAGAGCTTGCCATGGTTTCCTTCATATCTTTTGCCAGCAATCACCTGTCTGCATATGTGCAGCAAAGAGGTTAGAACATCAGCTCAGACACAAATATCCATTTGCATACGTGAACCTAGAGAAAACTCCAGATACATTAAAAACTCAATAATATACATTTGGCATGATAACATCAGTACCAAAAATCTGAGTTCCACTGACAGTTCAGTTGCAGGCATTGAATCAGCTAACAGCTGATGTAGACATCACAATATGAGGCTGACAACATAGGCATGGACTCCAAAGGGAAAGAATTCACTGGCATGAATGCTGCTCCATAGTCACTTGTACTTTGTGCTTTTCAGAGAACCATGGGTCACAGTAATGACATCACTGACCTCATCACAGATGAGGTTGTTTAAACTTTGTTGATCTGATTCTTTAAAATGCCACCACTCTGCCCTTGATAGAGGTGCAGAGGAGAGGAAGAGAGGGGGGAGTAATCTTGAAGGAGTCTTTAAGCCATGTGGGAGGTACACTCTGGGGTTTTGGGGAAGGGAAGCAGGTAGGGATTGCTGAATGAGAGTGCAGAGCCGGAGTGTGTTGAACACAGTGGGTGGTGAGGAAGCCTGCTAAAGTGGAGGAGGCATTTATTATAAGCGAAGGATATGTCAAAATTACCCTTTTTAAATAGATGAATTAATGTTTCAACTCATAAAGGATCCAATTTGCCGCAGATTATTGAACACCTTCTGGAAAACCAATGGTGATTACCGTGTCGGGGCTGTCGCTCTGGAGCCGGGTACGTATATGCCATATGTGTTTATCTTTGCCACTAGCCTACTAACACACGATGATGCTGCTGCAGCTTTCAAGATGAACATTTGACAAGCCAGCTCACCGCCGACTGACACCTCCATTTCAGCTGGCCTGACATATATAAAAAGAAACCGAGTGTTTATCCCTGCGTGTTCCGGAATTGACATATGTGCTATCTAAGAGTTACAGAAGCAAAACTTCAGAAAAAAAATGAAGGCGTGTACTTGCTGGTTTATTCATCAACGTTTACCTGCTTTACCGTGCACAGACACGCATTAAACTGGCTACTACGGTACTCTGAAAACATCTGCTAACCAAATCAGGAGTAATGACAAACAAACGAGTTCCTTTGGAGGCTGATTTTCATCCAGCTGCATTTAATTATTACAATACTATCAAAGCAAGGTCCCCATTAGCTGCTAATTCAGAGAGACTTCAGAGGAAACTCCCCTAAACCTCCACCGAATCCCTCCAGCTCCACCTCTAGCTTCTTCAACCCTGCCAATGTTTAAGAAGAGCCATGCAGAAGAAGTGTGGTTATCAGTCCCGGATGTTAGTGACTGCCGAGGGGTTGTTGGGAAAGATTTTTCCAATGGCATCTTTAATTAAAAATTTCAAAATGACAGAATTCATGACACCGGTATCTTTCTTTCCACTGTAGAATTATATGATGCACTGCCTCCAAAAGGGAAGTGAACATTTCATTTTAATGTGCAGTGCAGGCAAAATGTGGTGCCAGTTGTTTCACAATTCAATTTATAGCTACCACAGGCTGAACACGGTGCAGCTGTTTTTCACCTGCAGGGGAAACTGGTTTGCAAACCGATAACCAAAGTGTCTCAGAGAGGATGGGCCTAAGTTGGAAGTGACTGTCTTCAAGCTTTGCTTGTTGATCAGGACCAGCTCTTACACTACACTCTGCAGTTAATCAGCTCCCTTTGGAAGTCCCTGCACACCACACAAGCACCTCTCTTGTGCTTTCTCCATTATAAGTATGCACAGTTTCTCCCGAGTATTTGCTTTTGCCTGGCCAGGGAGAAAACACAACCTAGAAAACTTGGGTACACAAACCATGTGGATCCAACTTAAATGCACACTAGTCTTTTATTTACCTAAGGGAGGGCTGGTATACTCCAAGCTGAAGGTGAAGATGGGCAGCATGATGTTCACTGGAGGCTTCTCCATAACAGAGCAATAAAGGGAAGCAGAGAACTTTCATGAGCAGCATGATAAATGCCTAGTGATCCAGACTGAGAACAGTAGGAATTTGCCACAGTTGAACCTGGCCAACCTCCAAGGACCCCACATCTCAATACATTTTCAGAACTCTATGACACCTTTTTGATCATGGAAAGTGGGGGAAGAAGAGGGGCTGCTTTGTGTCCTGTAAATATTTATAACTTTAGAGGCTTTCTATTGTTTGCCCCTCTCTGTTCTTCAAAGAGCCAAATTTCTCTAAATTGAAATAATGATTTAAATTGCCTGACTTATTCTGCAATCCCTTACCCCACAGGAGCCAGTGGCATATGAAGGAAAGTCTAACTTAACAAAAGGTAAAATGGAAGTGGGAGCAGACACCACCACTTTCAAGAGTGTTTTGCAAAAGCTTGTTTTCAGTGAGCCATTGGGGTGAGCATATGACATTAATTTCACCCTTGGCACAAAGATCAAATGATGTTGCCAATGTCACTGTTCTGTTTATAAAAATATTTGTGATGACTTGAGCATTGCCCTCCTCCAATTGGCTTGAGAACAAGAGCTGTTCTTCTGTGCTGACTTTCATAAAGCTGGGGTATGTCCTACTTCAAAAAGAATGTGCGGAAAGAAGTATGGTCTTTGGTGGTAGTCAAACAAAACAGGATTTTTCAAATAATAGTTTTGGAGGAAAGCCTTAGTGTCCCTTGTCTCTCTTTTCTGCAGATACTGAACTTCTCAATCCTGAGAGCCAGAACAAGTGAAAGCATAAAAAAATCTTTTCAAATCCCACTTTTCTCATGTTTTGCTCTGTTAGAAGGCCAAAGAAGTTTTATAAGATAATAAACATTTTATAACATAGAAGACCTGTATACTAACTGTCTTTTCAATAAAGATCTTTCTGTGTAAGCTAGGATATTACTACAATACTTTCAAAGTATAAACTTCAGGGACTTGGTAGTACACTCCTATTCTAGATATCTGCCCAAGGAAGGTGCTTGTTGTTTTCTTATGCCTTATTTTAATCCCTAAGTGTGAAAGAATATTCATAAGACATGTTCTCATATTAAAGTACCAAGTACCTGAACTTGCACCATTGTATAAATAAATGGTTAAGAAAAAGCCAAGTGCATAATAATGAATCATCAGATATCAGATATGAATCAGTATCAGGGTACCCTTTCATGCAAGAAGGCAAGTGGACCCCAATCTGGTCTTTTCCTACCCGGGTCTGTTTCTGCCTTTAGCAGAATGCCTTTATTTTCTTACTTTTGTTCTTGATTTTTAAACTAGGAACATCCATTGAATTTAGCCTTCTGTAAGTAATGAACATTTCATTGCAAAATATAGAATCTGGTGACTGGCCTTAGTAAAGTGACTACAGCTTGTGTGTGAGGATCCAGGTTCAGATGCAATACTAACAAAAAGCCAGACAAATTGTACACCTTCAATCCCCAAGGGGGACGAAATGGGTGGCTCTTTGTAGCTCATTGGTCAGCCACATTGGCCCAATCAATGAGCTCCAGGTTCAATGAGACTGTCTCCAAAATAAGCAATTTGAAAAGATATTGGATGTTGACCTTGAGACCCACACCCCACCTCCCACACACGCACGGAGTGTTTTTTATAATCTAATTCTGTACAAGGACGTGAGAACTTGCAGGAAAAGGTTTACTATTTGGTGGAATGGAAACTCACGTGTGTACTTCAGTACTCTAGTTTTACAAAATAGGAGGAGAAGAAAGCAGAAAAAGGGGAGGGGGGCTAAAGGCAAGGGAACATCAGGAGGAAGAGAGGAAGAAAAGCATCCTGTGAAAGTGACTGGTCTAAAGTCAACACTTCCCAGCAAAAACAGACTAAATCGTGGAGAAGAATAACTCTCATTAAAAACTTACTCCACAACTTCTGATCTCTTCTTGATTGTTAGGTCTTGATATTATTCTACTTTTCTGTTATGTTCTTTACTTCATTCACAAAAATCTACATGTGTTGCTAATCTATTCATTTCTGGAACTTGCAAAATTAGTTGCTGTCAGAGAATTGCAAATTATTTATGTCACTTATTTGCCATACCACTTATTATATCAATATGTAAATGAAATTGCTTAATGAATAACTTATTGATGTAGATGCCCTCTGCAACTTCCTGTGCAACTTAAAAAGTAATGCTTAAAATTATCTAAGTTGTGAATTTATTTTTGCAACCATATCCGCCCAGAAAATACTTTCTAAATACTTCCTGTGTATTAAAAAATGCTACCATCACTCTTTTTAACATAAATTAGTGGACACAAAGGGGAACAATAATATGTAAGCATAAAATATCAACTTTGTGACTGGAAACTGATGGCAGGGAGGTACCGTTCCATGAGGAGCACAGAAAGAAGGTATAAAGTAATTTGTGGAAAATGAATAAAATTTCCATGGTGAAAAAAAGAAAAAAAGGGGTGGTGTTGTGGGAATTCATTTAGACAATAGCCTTTTGGGTACTGGCCCATTAGGGCGTGGTCTGAGGTACTACATGTGGACTGATAAGTGCAGGATTATTAGCTAGGTGCCATTAAAGATGGTTCAACAGCCTTAAAAGTTACAGATGTGGGGATCAGAGTAAAATGACCATACAGCACTCTAGTGTCCAGAAATCTCTCTCTCTGGTTCCTCCCTCCTTCTCTTTGAAACATCTGCCAGAGTTGATTTTCCCATTTCTCATCCTGTTGCCCTGTTCTTATCTCTTATCTTGGATTAACACTTCAACTTTATTGATCTCTAAGAGTTTGACTTTAGGATCATGATAAGCAAGGTTACCTTGGCTGAGCTCCTTCTCTTGTAGGCCAGCTCCAACCCGCATTGATGTCAGGCCCAGGAAAGTTCAGTCATTCTATATAGAATCGTGTTCTTCAAATACTATAGGAGAAATACTGAAATAAGAAAAAGATGTGTACAGAAAAGTCTCTATGGGAAAATTCTAAAGCTTTTCCATTAATTGCTCCACCTAACCAACCTATAATTTTTCTTTCCTTTTCCTTTGAACAGAATTCCTACAAGCGTCTGATTCCTTTCCTATTTAACATCTAATCTAGACCTAAGCATTAATTTAATATCTACAGTAGAGTACCTTGGTTTGTCTCTTGGATCCCATGATTAGAAGGGGACATGGTTTGATCTGCTTGTGCTTGCTTTTGCTCTTTCTCTGCTTTTCTCTCTGCTATTTCTGGATTTCCCTTGGGTGTCAACATTGGTGAAGGGCTGTGTGGCAGGCATCCAAATCTGATCATTTTATGGGCTTTTCTGAGCCCCCAAGTCTCTGAGGTTTTTGTGGATGGATGATGCACTATATGGCTGACCTCTCCTTTCTCTCATCTCCTTCCTTTGGCTGTCTGCCCAACAGATTCTTAGGGGCGCAGTTCCCATGACATAGAAGGCCTCTGAAGCTTCCATGGGATGCAAAGAGCATTCACACGTTCCTGTCATGAAAGCCCCTGATGCAAAGGCTGGCTTGCGGCTTCAGCCTCCTCTTATCCCATGCTGCCAATGTTCTAGCTTGTTCCTATTTCAAGAGAATAGAACACCGCCCAAGTGTATATAACTCCAAACAAACCCTGTAAGATGTATGTGGCTCTTCTCTACTCTGCTGCCCTACTGTGTAAGACTAATGAAAACAGAAGGCCCTATTAAAAATGATTTCATCACTAGAAAGATGCCACCCTCCATTTCTGATAAAACTCCAATTTCTAGGTCTAATGTCTTCCTTATTTTCACTAGACTTAGAAGGTGAAAGTGAAGTCAAAATTTTGTCTATGCCTCCAGCACCCAATTCACTGGAAACCCTTCAAATATCTATCATGCATTGTGACAGGAGGCTGAGTGGGAACCTCCTGCTATTCCGAAATATTGGAGCCACTTGTCCATTGCTTTAGCTCCTCAAACAAAATTCGAAAGCTGTAGCAGCTTAATTGGGCATTGTTTTATATTTGGGTAGGATGGTAGTGAACAAAAGGGGTGCTGAGATTTGCCATTTTTGGAGACAGGATGGTACTCCAGAAGCTTTGATATAGAAATTGAGTGTGTCCATGTGTTTACGTCTATGTGCATGTCTGTGTGTATGTGCTTGTGTGTGCATGTTTATGTATATGTCTCTGTGTATGTGTATGAGTACAAGTTAGTACCTGTGTCTGTGTATATGTGCCTGTATATGTGTGTATGTGTGAGTATGTGTATGCATTTGTGGGTGCATATGTATGTATAATTTTGAGATAGACAGAACCAATATTTACACTAAATTTTTCTTCTGTATTTTACTTATGTGAGGTTTCTTACTGTTAAAAATTATTTTAGTATATTTTTGACAATAAATTTGTTTAATGTTTACTCATTAAGATGGGAGTTGTTTTCATCCATTAACTATTTTCTTGCTCGTTCTAAGTAGGTTGTGAGACTCTGTGTAACGTTGGACTTGACTATGAACTATAGACTACATAGCAGTGACAATGGGAAAAAGCAGACACGTGCCTTTCTATATGCCCTCATTCTGTCTCCATCACCAGTGGTCCAGAGAACAAATGCCCCTTAGCCTGGATATCAGTGTGAGGAATATGCAAAGCAGAACCTCCATACATGTTGTAATTTATCCTCAGCATGAGCAATAGGAAAATTCACCTAAGCTACTGAAACTGAGCTATTACTACAATGTACCTCCACTAACTGACATGAATATCTAACTATTTTCATTGCAGAGAAAAACAGTGCAAACTTCCTGATTTTCTTCTTTACATGGTATGAACTGTGCAACTTATAACCGGGCCTGCTCAAAAGAAATAGGTTCTTTTACTGTCTTATTAACCACTTCAAAGCAAGCTATCAGTTACCCTGTGCTTTCCATTGTGAATCTTGTACTATTAATGTCTTAATTTTATTGACCATCATGCCTTAATATCAATTAGTATCTTATGCAACTATTTTTTTCTTCTTTAAGAAATGTGATCCTTCCTACACGAGTTAGGCTAGGAAGACAGATCAGAGACTGGACTCAATTTTCAGACTATCCATGCCTTAAAGAGAAAACAAACTGAAAAGAGGAATTCATTTTTCAAAGAGTAAAACTTGCCTACTCCTGAGAGAAAGAAAGGATACTAAGTAGAAGGGTGCTGGAGAAAACAAAACAGGAAAGTTAACATGCAAGGACTCACCTCAGCCTGAGCAGCTGCATTCCTCCATTACCAGAAAAAAGCAGAAGGGGGCAAGTAGGCACTTTAGAGGAACCAGGGCTTCCTAAGCAGTGTTATTACTCAGGGCTTACTGAGAATTAAGTATGTTGAAGAGTCTCTATACTATCAAAAAATGTATTCTAATAAGAAATACAGAGAATAAAAGTGCAATGCACGTTTAAGAAAATACATGTCTGTATTTAATTCAGTTTATTTTATGATATGGCATTTTATAAAGTCAAATGTGATTTTTTTGATTAAAAGATTAAATCCCACAAACTATAAGACCGAAGAGTCTTAGGGCTTTACAACACCAACTCTTACTTTCCTTCTTACCCCTCTTCCACAATATTCACTGATCTTTGGCAAGAATCGAGATTGGTATATATTATATATATTGTGTGTGTGTGTGTGTGTGTGTGTGTGTGTGTGTATGTCTGTGTGTGTCTCTGTGTATCCAATATTTAAAGTGCTAGTAAGTTAAACAATGGGACTGTTTTTATAGAAAATTCTTTATAAGCTTTTATTACAAATGTTCTGAAAGTATCTTGAGTTAGCTTTCAGCAATGCCTGGATAGATAGTGTACGGTTTGGTCTGAACGATGCTCTTTGTGTTGGTCACCATTAAACCAATCATCACTCATCCTACAACAATAATATTGGTTCAAAGATGAACTCGTACTTTAAGTTTGTCTGATCAGAGTGAATCTTGGTTTAGGGAACCCATAATCACTTTCAGAAAATAAAGGCACTATTTTCACTGAACACAGATCTCTGAAACAATGAGACTGGGGTAGAGGTGGCCAGGTTGCTACAAAATGAAGCCAAACATGACCTCAAAATGTAAAAATGATCAGTTATTTTATAGTATTATGACCTACTAGGCTGTTAGGAAAGAACATAGTTTAAATTCCTGAGTCAAATGAAGCCTGAAATAACTGCACCACATCACTTCTTTGTCAGTGTGGACAGTTCTTATCCTCTTACACTTGCAGAAGGGTTTAGCTTAACATCTGGAAGAAACTCCATAGTAATATACCATCATTTGGGTTTCTAGGGCCATCTTATTTCTCTGAAGTCACTCCTAATGACTTGTGTTATTTCAGTGCAAGGTAAGCACAGTACATGCTTATAATGATGTACTTCTGGTGAGTTTGGAAACTGGACCTTTCTACTTTCATTCAAAGTACTGAAAACATGAGACTTCCCTGTGTTCTAGCTCAAAGTCATATCTTCTCAGTGTGATAATTTTTATTCCAATTGAGTCATAACTAAAGAAACAGAGAAGGAGCAGGAAACTCCTATCAACCTAATTTTCCTGAATTGTACCTTACAATAGATTAAGCCTGCATATATGGTTTCATGCATGGTAGTATGTTTTTTACAAAACATTTAAGTTTGTGATTTCTATAACTAAAATACTCAATTATCAAAACTGATTTTAAGTCTATTTATTTGAATTATTTAGAACACGGTAAGCATGTTAATCAAGTATTAATGTTATGATTATGCTTTGCAAGTTACCATGACTGAGAATAATCATTTCCGGCATGCAAGACAAAATTATGTACAATCAGTTACATTTAAGTCATATATATCTGCATTGGGACTGCTGCTGAGTAGCATAGTTTTCATCTGGCAGGGGCAAGGCCCTGGGTTCTTTTACCGGCTCCTTAATATGAAACCAAGGGCAAAACAACAAACATCAAAATAAGTCATACGTATTCAAATTAGATGAGACAGGATACCACACAATAAGTGAGAATTATTATTCTACTGAGCAAAATAAAATTGAAGATGTCAAATTGCCAAGTTCATCCAAAACAGCTAGATATCACCTAATTGTTGCCAAAGATGTGTTAAATTTACCTACATGTAAAGCTGTTTCTTACTAATACTGAGCAATCTTCCTTTTGTTTTTCTTTGTTGACATTACTAGTGATAGAAACTGCTGTCTCCTGTGATAGTTACACTATATTGAATTTAATTTTTATCTATGTACTACAATTACATTCATGCTTTTCTTTTTTAAGTTTGGGGTTTGGAGATATGGCTCAACAGTTAAGAGCACATACTGCTCTTTCAGAGGAACTGAGTTTGGTTCCCAAAACTTATATAACACAGCTCACAACCACCTATGACCAAGGCTCCAAGGGAATCCATCACCTTCTTCTGGTATTCATAGTAAGTGTACTTGCATGAGGTTCATTCATATACATATTCATACACACCCACATGTGTGCACGTGTGCACGCACACACACGAATTTTAAAATAAAAATAATAAATAAATATTTAAATTTAAAAAAATAAAAGTATACTTATCATTAATTTTAAAATGCACTAAAAACAGTAGCTTTCAAATAAATAGAGAAACTGAATTTGACTAGGGAAAAGAGTGCATTATTATAAATGGCTTTAAAAACTTTAACAAAAGTTAATAATGTCTGGAATCAAGAATCAATATATATACAAAGTTATAATCAGGATTCTTAGCAAAGGTACTCAGCCTTAGATTCTTTTTTTTTTAATCATCTATTTATCTTACATCCCTGCCACAGCCACCTCCCATCCTCCCCTCTCAGTCCCTCTTTCTTATTCCTGCCTCCAAGCCCCACTCTAAGTCCCTCCTCTTCTGTCTCCAATCAGAAAAGGGCAGGCAGGTCTCCTATGAGTATCAGTAAAACATGACAAATCAAGTTTCAGTAAGACTAAGCGCTTCTCCATACATTAATGCTGAGCAAGGAAACTCAGTATGAGGAAGAACGTTTCCAAAACCAGGAAAAGAGTCAGAGACAACCCCTGTTCCCACTGTTGAAGTCCCATAGGAGGACCAAACTACACAACTGTAACATATATTCAGAGAGCCTAGGTCTGTCCCATACTGGCTCCCTTCTTCATTCCCTATGAGTCCAGGTTAGTTAGTTGTGTGAGCCTTTCCATTGTGCCTTTGACCCCTCTGGCTCTTACACTCCTTTTTCCTCCCCCTTTGCAGGATTTATGAACTCCACCTAAGATTTTGAATCTTCAGCTGTGTAATTCAGAAGGCAGAGTCAGCTTTCCTGTCTAGTGGTGACTCTCAAGTGTGACTGAACTGTCTGTGACTGTCACAAGGTAAGTTCTAGAGAAGTCCAGTTGACCAGCCTAACTATTCAAAAAAAAAAAAAAAAACACATCTCTCACCACTATGAGATGTGTTTTTTTTCCTGAGGACCATTCAGTCAGAAAGAACTCAAGAATTTTGTGAATTGGGAAATTAAAGCCACTATTCTGGTTGTACTCCAAGAGGAAAACTAAAATTTATTTATCCAATTACTGTGTTTTGACAAGACAGTCTAATGGCCTGGAGTTTTGTAACAAACTTCAACAAGACTTACAGAAATCTGCAATTTCAAAGTGAATTTTTAAATGTACAAGGCCAAACAATAATTAAAATAACAGTGAAAATAAAATTTTTTCTTCACATCTCTTGTGCATATGTGTATATACAAATTCAAAGTGTCATTGAGAATACTACTACCCAAACTTATAAACATTACCTGTTTAAGAATGTCTCAAATTTACTCATACTATTAGAATAAATGTTGTTACATTCATAAACCTTTTCAAATCTTCAATTTAATACAGGAATTCTAAATGACAATGCAACAGCTATCTTTTGGTGTTGCCAACCTCTAGCTGTTTAAGGTCCCTGATAAACGCAGCCGTTGTGCGGTCTGAGTTCTGTGGGTATTACATGGAATCCTTCACTGTAACAAAATGGAACAAGATGTTGCAAGATGAACACTTCTTAGGCTGTCAAGAATAGCAGTAAAATATAAAGCCCTACAGATATCTGCTACATATCTATTTGTGAAGAACAGCACTGGAAATTTATTGTCCCATTAATTAATTATCACAAAATACAAACAATATATTGGTCTTCTCAATAATATAATATTATCCAACCATCACTCATGTTGTTTCCCTTTCATAAAAGACAAAAGCCATTAACATCCCCTTAAGATGCCTCATTTCTAGAATAATCTGCAGTCTTGACAAACACCAGCTACAGGAGAGTTTGTGTTAATAGGCACCTGGCATCACTTTCATAGATTCTTTTGGACACTACCTTTTAATCAACAGGATGAAGATTGAATAAGGCTGTCAGATGATTCAACAAAATAAAAAGAGATATATTTTAAACCCATGACACTGCAACACTTGTGTCCAGCAATACATATAATTAAAAATTATAAATCAAGGGCTGCTCTTTTAAACATGACTCCAACTCTTGGGAGCAGTGTGGCATAGTTGTACTCTTGGTTAAGGAAGTGATTTTATGTGTTTATAAATTTATGAATCTCTTATAAGCAATTTTATAGTTAAATGAAAGGAAATATAGTTTGAGTGGTATAAAGTGTATCAGATCCCACTTCTTTAAAATGAACTGTGATGTAAATTATCATTACTCATTATGGTTATTCATTGAATAATGTGGGGAGTGGGTCAAAGCAAGTAATGATTCCAAACATGTAAAAAAATAAAATCCCATTTCAAACCACTTATCTTTATAAAATTGCTAACTTTCCACTATGGTACAGTGGGAACATAGCATGATTGGGCTGTTGGTTTGGCAGCATACTCTAAGCTACCCTATTTGATAATGCATGCATTTTTTAAATCTTTCCAAGTGTACCCTGTGCACTGCTGGTGCTTATTTTTTCATCTGTGCCCTGCTGAACAAGAATGCTGTGCTAAGCTGCAAAGCTAGCACTCCCTTACTACTCACCTCTCCCTTTGGGGATTTTTATTCCTAATGTTATGACCAAAAATCAGAGTAGAAGATATGTTTTCTTTCTCACTTCTTATTGTGAAAAGTATTTCCATGATAGTCCTTAATTTCCACAGACCTTAATTCACTGGAGTACTTCTTTGAGGGACCAGAGATTAGAACCATGAGCTACTAAATTTAGTTCTCAAGCAGTGGGCTCTGGCTCCTTTGAGGGGTAGTCACATGTCAGATAGCCTGTACATCTGTTATTTATTTTATGATTGAGTCATAACACTAGCAAAATTAGCTAAAGTGGCATAAAGTAGCAACAAAATAATTTTATAGTTGGAAGTCACCAAAACGTGGGGAACTATATTAAAGGGTTGCAACATTAGGAAGGATGAGAACCACTGATAGAAGTGATAGAAGTGATAGAAGCCAGGCATAAACAACTCCTTTTAACTGAGAAAAGAATTTTGTTAGAAACAATAACCACAGCTCGCTTCCCTATTTCTAATCTTTTCATCCTGTTGCTTCCTTCTTCCCACAAACACCTACAGAGAAACATCCAGATGTCAGACTTTGAGCCTACAGATGGCTATGGTCAGAAGCTCTCACATTCTAACAGTCTTGGGGAATGTCATTTGATGTACCTTAAGTCCACAAATGAAATCTGCCCTTAACAGACTCACAATATCCAGAAAGACCACAGGAAACAAAGGTACCAAAGCTCCTGATTGTCATTCCTAGAATATTTCTGGTATGGATGTCATTGTTATTGATTTCTATTGTGTTAAATATTTGGAGAAGTAGTGATTCTTTGGAATCCCTCTCCCCCTATCCTCAGATCAACTCCAAATTTGTCTAAGGATTTAAATGACTGTTTCTTAAGGACTTACTGATCATTTGAAATACCTTATTCAGTGAGTCAGGTAGTCATCAGAGAGGAATTTACTAGGCTCTTCTAAGTCACTGCAAACTTGGGAAACCTATGAACATAAAGCTTAAGAGTTTCTCAGTCCCAACAGGAATTTACCACCCAGAGCTTTATCTCTCTCTCTCTCTCTCTCTCTCTCTCTCTCTCTCTCTCTCTCTCTCTCCCACCCCTCTATGGTTTGAGTATCATTTGAGTGTTTGAGGGACACTTGGGGAGGTACTAAATTGTTACAAACTTAGCTCACCTAATAACGGCTTAGAAGTGAGTCATTGGGAGGAGATCGAGATTAGGTGCAGTCACTAGTATGCAAAACCCATAAAGGAATACGTCCAGCTCTTCTAAAGCCAAAAGAAATAGAGTCATGAGCTTTGTCTCATGTCTCCTGAACTGTCATGCCTTGCTCTAACCCAGATCCTGTTCAAAAGACCGTCAATCCCAGATGGGTTCCTTTGTGTCTCTAGAACTATGAACTAAATCAACTTCTTTGTAAATAAGTCAACCAGATTCAAGTATTTTGTTATAGTAATGAAAGCTAACTGACACATTTCTTTAAACAAATATATATAAAAGCAGTTGAGTTTGGGTTGAGCTATGTTTATTTGCTACTTACTTGTGCTAGCAATTTTATTTACTAGAGTTTGGATGTTCAGGAAATATACTTGTTTGGAATTACAGAGATTTGACTCATAATTTAGGTACCATATTTTCATCTGCTGTGCAATTTTAATGGAATTATTTAACTACTATGGCTTCTGATTCCCAATTTTAGAAATAGGAGTTATATTTAGTATCCTAAAGAATTGCTAGGAGGACTAATTTTCTATAAAAGTACTTAAAATTCCTAAACAAAAGAGAGGTCCTCACAGTACTAAGGTATTCATAGTATTTGATACATCTGGTAGTCAGTGATGTCAATGTTCCAAACAGGAGATAGCAAAACTGATGCCTTCTTAGGTAAGACACAGTCAAGGCATGTCTATTTAATGAGTTAGATGTCAGAAGGGAAACAATTAGCTACTGTTTTTATCTTATTATGTCAACATTTTCTGGTTGCTAACATTAGCATCAGTTTTACACCAATTAGTCTCTTGCTTAGCTGCACATAATAAATGATAATGACATCATTAGGATTATCTGTAACATTTTTAAAAATCTCAGATTTCTTGGTTCCACTTTAAGCCCACCAAATCAAAATCTTTTGCAGCAAGCTTGGGAATCTATGCTTTAAATTACTTTTCAGGTGGCTGTCAAGAGCAACTACATTTAGGAAACTGCATGAAATGACCCTAGTCAAGGTTAAGAACAGTGATACAAGCAAAGTCTTCCTGTTTAACCCAGTTCTAAGACTTCAGCACAAAAGACTGACCTTGATCTAGCTAAAGAGCAATTAACTACTATCTGTCTTTATTCATCCATATAAGAAAGGGCAATGAAAGATAACACTGGGTCAGTTAAGCACCCTGTTCACAATGCTCTTCTTAATGTGCCTTTTATGACAATTTGCCTCATCTCAACCTTAAAAGCATTTTTCAAAAAAAAAAAAAAGGTATGTGGGATTTAAAACTTCAGAGCCACAGTTTGCCACCTCATTTACACATGACATCCATGTGGAAATGTCCAAAATTACAGTGGCTATAAGAAGTATGGATTCTGGCTTTTTATCCAGATGCTTTAAAAACCCTGGTTGTGGGACCATAAGGCCCAGAGGAGAAACAATGCTCCTATAATTAATATATCACCTGTGGTATGATCAGCCTCTCTAACATAACTGTTTCTTCCATCAGCATAGCTTCCAACTTCTCCTGGTTTTCAGACCAACTGAAGAACTTCTCAATCACAAATGATTTTTGACAGGCCAGTTATTTAGATAGGAGATAATTGTAATGGCCACCTCTTAGTTATTTTTTCATTGCTCCAATGAGAAATCATGGCCAAGGCAACTTGTAGAAGAGTTTATTTTGGGCTTATAGTTTCAGAGGGTTAGAGTCTATGACCATCAGCCTGGGAACATGGTAGCTGCTAGGGCAGGTATGGCATGGGAGTAGGAGCTGAGAGCTTACTTCTTGATCCAAAAGCATGAGGTAAGATAAAGACACTCCATATAATTGGATTCCTTTAAAACTTCAAATCCTGTCCCCAGTTGTAGTAAGAGGCCGCTAGTTTATTTCTGGCTGCTCGGCCCTGAAATAACCACACAGAAACTGTATTAATCAAATCACTGCTTGGCCCATTAGCTCTAACTTCTTATTGGCTGACTCTTACATCTTAATTAAACTCATTTCTATTAATCTGTGTATCACCATGAGGCTGTGGCTTACCAAGTAAAGTTCCAGCATCTGTCTCTGGTGGGGCTACATGACTTCTCTTCACTCTGCCTCTTTCTTCCAGCATTTGGTTTAGTTTTCTCCACCCACCACTGTTCTGCCCTGCTATAGGCTCAAACAAGTTTTTTGATTCATTAATGGTAATCACAGCATACAAAAAGGAATCCCAAATCACCTCCTCTTTTCTGTTTAAATGAAAATAAAGGTATTAATTTTAACATAGTAAAATTACATATAACAAAACAAAAATCTAGTAAGAATTATGATTACAATCTTTATATTTATTTTATATTTTATCATAACTAAGAAAAACTATAACTATTTATTCTTCAACTCCATCAAAGACTCCAGAGGACATTGTATGTAACTTCTAAAACTCTAGAACTGACAGAGACATTTTGCTGCCTGGACAGTCATGCAAAATTTTTCTATAACATTGGAACATCCATCTTTAGCCTAAAGGCCCATAGTATCTGGCTGACTTTTCCATGAAGGAGGAAATTTCAAAGACAGTTTTAACCTATATTGATAATTTGTCAGTCACTTTATGTGTCCTGCAGAATGTCTGGCAGACTCTTTCATAAAAATGGAACGCCAAAGGACTGTCTCACCTTCTTTAGGAAGCTTTAACTGTCATTTCTCTATGGATTCTGCATGTTCAGTTTATACATTATAGAATCAAGCAGTCCAGGAAAGAACAGGTTTTTATCCAAATTGGTAACAAACTCCATAAAGAGTATCTTCAATGCCCTTCTTCCTCTTTAAGTAATTGGTGCTTCCAGGAGCAGATGTGTCTCATTGTCATAAAAAGTCCTAGGATCTTAAACACTTTAAATGCCATATTCTGTTAGCATTTGAAAGGTTTGAAGAATGCCTATAAATCTGAAATACATCTCTGTACATCTAGAAAAATCTAATTAACATGACTATAAACTTGACTATTATAGTTGACTGTCTATTAACCTATATTTCTTAATTATACATTAAATTTTTAAAAGAACTGCACAAACACAATACCTTAATCAAGAGAAGATATATATATATATATAAATTAATCTTAAATTTGTATCAATAAACCAAGATCCATACCAATACAAATTTCTATAGCATATCCCCTTTAAATGTAAACAAACATTTATAATCAATCATTTAGGGAATTTGGGCATAGTTTTATTCAAACTGCTTCCTGCTTTTTGTAGGGCAAAGCAATTTTTGGTGGTATTCACAGTGATCTTTTGGGGGGGGGGGGTTGATCCATCAAACCACATTAGTCTGGAAGGATTCCATCCATAGTTCCTCATCTTCTGTGGAAACAAAAGAATCTCTTTTCCAAAGCAACTTATGCTTAGACACAAATTTTGAAGTCAAGATACTTTGAAAACATATTTATTGGTTTAGCTTAACAGCCCATACAATGAAATGTCTCTCTGTACTTAGCTTCTTTACAGTAAAAAAAAAAAAAATTCAAAGAAACACAATAATAGACATAACCCGAACTCTATGTATATCACATCTTTACATGCCTTATTTTTTCTTACTCTATTACTTTTTCTATGAGTTTAATATTTATTTTATTATCTTTACTTCTTTAATCTATGACTGTCTGTACTCTTTTATTATACATTAACTGTCTCTTTAATCTTTTTTCACTCTCCCAAGTCATTTTATAAATACATTTGACTTGTTTAGATTTCTTTTATGTCTGAATCTGTCCTGTAATTCTTTTCTGTCCAGGAGCACTTCTTTTTTTTTAAATTTATTTATTTATTAAGGATTTCTCCCTCGTCCCCGCAACCGCTTCCCATTTCCCTCCCCCTCCCCCGATCAAGTCCCCCTCCCTCATCTGCTCGAAGAGCAATCAGGGTTCCCTGACCTGTGGGAAGCCCAAGGACTGCCCACCTCTATCCAGGTCTCGTAAGGTGAGCATCCAAACTGCCTAGGCTCCCACAAAGCCAGTACGTGCAGTAGGATCAAAAACCCACTGCGATTGTTCTTGAAATCTCAGTATTCCTCATTGTCTAGGAGCACTTCTTAAAATGCTAAGTACTTCTAAGGCTGCTTTGCCTTTTGGCTCCACCCAGTCCAACATGGCAGAGCAGAGGTTTGTTTAGCAGGAGCCATCCTCACAACCCCATTTTCAGGCACACAGTGGGTCTATGTTGCCATTAAGCAAGTTGTAGCACTCTTTTCAGAAGTCCCATTTAAAAGCTGGGTCTCTCTTTAGAAAGAACTAAAGTTTTTGCTGGCAGCATGGCCCAGGAAGCTGCTGTTTCAAAACCATGAGGCTTTTTTTCTGCTACCACTGAATCAGAAAGACCTCTCTTAAAGGAGTTGCAGCATGCCATCAGCAAGCAGAGGCACCCACCCAAAAAAAATAACGCAGCTAAACTTTGTATTTTAGTGTCCAGAATTTCTTTCCAAGCCCTCTCAAGATTTATGTGGATTTAGCTAGCCCATATTAGAGCACCAGTCTGTAGTAAGAGTCTGCTTGTTTGTTTCTGGCTGCTCGGCCCTAAAATAATCACACAAAAATTGTATTAATCAAATCACTGCTTGGTCCATTAGCTCTAGCTTCTTATGAGCTAACTCTTGCATCTTAATTGAACCCATTTCTATTAATTTGCATATTGCCACAAGGTTGTGGCTTACTGGGTAAAGTACCAGCATCTGTCTCCAGTAGTGCTAGATGGCTTCTCTTGACTTTGCCTCCTTTCTTCCACCATTCAGTTTAGTTTCTCTCATCTACTTCTCACGTCATCTTTCTTTATTCATCATTGGTAATCACAGCATACAGAGGGGACTCCCACATCACCCAGTAACACACATCCTCCAACAAGGTCACACACTCTAACCCTTCCCTAACTTCCCTTCTCTACCAACTGGGGATCAAGTATTTAAAAAAAAAATGAGCTTATAGGACCAATCTCATTCAGGCCCCCACAGTGTCTATCATTTGAAGGTACCTCCTTAACTTTAATGACTAACACCCATTCAATACTGATGAATAAGGAGAACATTCTAATGCCACTCGTGTATAGACATTTAATTAGTCTTAACTAAAACAAGTAACAGAGCCCAAGATGGAGGTGTATACCAACTACATAGGAGTCTATGGAAGGAGGATCCTTTCAAGGCAACAAGAACAGTCTTAAAACAAAACAACAACATTACCACCCAAATAAGCCTTTTATTGTTTTTCTTTTCCTTGCTAGGAGGTTTGTCATTTCTTTGTGTGTATTTCGTTGGTATTATATACATGTTGACATAGGCTGTGGAATTGAGCTGGCTTAAATAACTAGTATGAACTATCTATACCTTTTAATACGCATTGATGTTCAGCTTTATACAAATGTGTCAGGACTCTCTTTGAATGAAGAGTTTGATATGTCATGAAAAGGGAGGCATGATGCTATTTGGAGACAGTGACTAACTATGTTCATTGAATGGAATTAGACCATTACAAAGCAAGTAAACTGGCCTCTTACGCTTTAGCAACCAGCAAATGTGTACATTCTTTGCTATTTTGTACAAGCATGGAATTCTGGGAAGCTCTGTATTCAGTTCCTAAACAGTATGTTCCCTTGGACCACTCCAACTACTCTTCTAAGACCACTCATTCACTTCACAACTGACAGGTAATACCTACACAGTGAGATTGTGCTTTGCAGGCTCTCTTGCCTCTGGGGATGCAATGATCATTATTAGTCAATCACAACACTCTGTGTGTGTGCTGTTTTTGGAAAATCTCAATAACTCAATGATAATTATCAAATATGGTGGCCACTATCAACATTGAGAACTGGGTATGTGACTAATTAAGAAGAGGCTAAAGTGAAAATACACACTGGATTTTAAGGATTTCTTGTAAAAAATATTATAAATTACTGTTATTATGTTTTTAAACAAAATGGTTTAAATTAATCCCATATAATTTCTTCTACTTCATTGAATGGGACTATAAAACTTAACTTAAAACTGAATATGTCACTAATATATGTGGCTCATTTCTATTCTATTGAAGAGCATTTCCCTAACATCAATGAATCTTCTGACAGCTTCTGAACATTCTGGCACATCTTATCAATGGATGACCTTCACTAGTTACATAGTTTTTCTAATCCTTATTTACTCACTATTCTCACTTCTACCCATCATTAACTTGATGCAAGAATTATGTTTTGTCATGAGTTCAAATTCCTAGTACCAACCTAGCTTGGTTTCCCAATGAAATATCACTTTATTCAGTACTACTTCCTCAACCCAAATATCAGAGGGAAATCAATTTCCAGGCAGTCATTCCTCTTCATGAGACAGAGGACACCTACCTGAACTGAAAATGCACTTGGTAAATTGAAATCACTAGGGTTTTTTTCCCTGCCCAGTTTAATAGAGATCATCAGGAAAGTCCTTTAAATACTGGCTAAATATCAATTTAATCAAATTGCTTGTTCATAGTCAATGATCAGGTAATCCCTCAATAAAAAAAATGATCAAAGCTAGTAAATTAAAGCATAGATTTACAGAAATCAATCAATCTATAAGGTGCTTTATCTTGAGAAAGTAACATTTTTATAAAAGCACACATGGAAAAGGAAATTGCTAATCTAAAATTGCTCATCTTTGAGGGCTGGCAAGATGACCCAGTAGATAAAGGAGTTTCCTGCCAAGGCTGATGATGGTCTGAGACTAATTCTCATGGCTGACTTACACAGTAGAAGAGGAGAACTGATTCCTCAAGTTTATCCGCAGTCCTCTACATACACATACCATGGAATGCACACACACACACACACACACACACACACATATATATATCTGCAAAATTATTCTAATTTGGTGTGGGATTCCCCTCTGTATGTTTTATTGCCATCGGTTAATAAAGAAGCTGCTTTCAGGCTTTTACTTAACAGGGTTAAGCCAGGCAGGAAATTGGAACAGAGCTGTAAAGAGAAAGTAGGCAGAGTCAGGGAGACACCATGTAGCTGCCAAAGAAGACAGATGGCCCAGAACCTTATCAGTGCATCATGAGTCTCATGGTAAAATAAATGATAATAGGAATGGGTTAATTTAAGATTTAAGTGTTAATTAATAAGAAGCCTGAGCTAATAGGCTGTTCAGTGTTTTAATTAAAACAGTTTTTGTGTTATTATTTTGAGTTTGGGCAGCCAGCAAATGAACGAGCAGTCTTTGCAAAACCCTAATTGAAACAAATTTCAGTACAGCCACAAAGGTGTCATGAATTTTCTTCTGTTGATGGTAACAATTTTAGAATAAAATACAATTAAATGCCTGACAAATAGACCTTCAATGTAGTTCTGGTATTATTCTAATAGTTGTATTTCATCACAACAGAAGTTTTCTTCTCTGTATCACTTAAAGAAAAATTTCTTTTTTTTAAGTGCTATTAGTTATCAAATGTTTGCTATTAAAATATAAGATAGAAATATGCAAAGTTTTGCATTTTATAGGTTTTCCTTCATATTAACAAACCCCACTAAATTAGCACTTATTAGTACACACGTGTCCCGAAGATTTCTTTAGAGAACAGCTGAAAAAATAGAAAGCTTCTATCTAAACCCTTCAGAATGGACTGTAGTAAAATATCAGTTAGTAGAAAATGTTTGATGTTAGTTGCAGATTGGCTGCTGAGAAATTGGAATGAGGACATGGTATCAGAGGGCGGTACACGGGCAGATCGTACTGTTGAAAAGCTCATCTTGAAGCTTTACATTCTCTATAAATTTTTTTACATTTATTTACTTATTTTGTGTGTCTTTCTGTGTGCACACTAACATGAGCACATGCCATGACACATATATCAAGGTTAGAGGATAAAACTTGGAGGAGTCAACTCTTTCCTTACATCGGGAAAGTCCCTGAATTGAACTCCGGAGATCAGATTTGTTAGCAGTTGTCTTCAGCCACTGAGAAGCATTTTGATGGTCCTCAAATAATTGTTAAATATTTTTCAATAAAAATAGCTTACTGCATTAATGAAATAATACCATTAATATACGTAAATACACCCCCAACAACAAAATCTAGCTAATTTAATTTAGTCTAGACTGTAGGATGGATACCCATCATTTCTGGACTTTGATACATTATGGTTTAA
Source organism: Microtus oregoni (assembly GCF_018167655.1). Taxonomy (NCBI): domain Eukaryota; kingdom Metazoa; phylum Chordata; class Mammalia; order Rodentia; family Cricetidae; genus Microtus; species Microtus oregoni. The sequence continues at coordinate 1,416,170 of NW_024543084.1, forward strand.
GAGTGGAATGATTTAGCTTTGTAATGAAATAATTCGAGAACTATTAGCAAAATTAGTTATTATTTTATATTCACTAAAACTGGTGAGTTTTAATTCATAAAACCCTGTGTGTTAGTCAGTTTTAGGCAACTGTGAAACGAATACTTATTCATGTACTACAGATTATTTAGTTAATTAAAAATAGCAAACATGTGGACTTTGTTTTTTTTTTTTAAAAAAAATACAGCTATGACATTTTCATGGACTGTAGTTTGAGAAACGTTTAGTGTAAAGATGGCTTCCCTGTAGCTGAAAGACAGAAAACAATTCTCCCGTGATACTCTAGTACAAATGTAATACTAAAAATGTTAAATAATATTCAAATAGCGACAAAGTTGCTGTGGGATTACACAGAAATGGAAAAGGATGACAAAGAGCTGTCTTTTTGTTTTCTGTAATTCCATGTATATTCCTTGGTCTGTTTACTTGCTAACTTTTTGATTGTGGATTTATTTTTCTAATCTGTATGTGATAAAATTTCCAGAGCTACAAAAAATCTTCTCCGATAATTGAAAGATCAAAACATGTTTTCTTAAACCACATAGTACACTGTAAGATACTCTTATTTGCTAATTTCACAGGCTTATTAGTGTAGAAATAAAAAATAATTAAAATACCGTTTTAAGCATACCACTCTCTGAACAACAAATTGGAAGGAGGTTACAAATTCATGCAAGAGCTCAGGCTTTTGGGAAACAACAAAAGAGTAAGTTTTTTTATGTCCTAAAAAATGCAGTGAATACTACTGAAAGCTCATTGAGGGAGCACTCTGTATTCCCTGATATCAAGTATGATGTCCCTAAACACACCACAGGCTTCCAGCGGCACTTTCAGCTCATGGGAAACAGCCACCTAATGGGACGTTTCTGGAAAACTCTGTCTTTATGATATCTTCAACTCTGTCTCAAGACCAAATAGATCTGAATGCTTATCAGAGCTGATGTAGGCTGCCAAGAGCTCTGAATTCTAACCACCTGTCACCAGGTCATTTGTTCAAGCCGGTACATTTTTCCTTTCTGTTTTTGTTTTCTGTTGTTATTTTTTTTTATTTTTAATATATTAGAAACCTACCCCTGGACCCAGCAATACCACTCTTGGGAATATACCCAAGAGAGGCCTTATCATACAACAAAAGTATATGCTCTACTATGTTCATAGCAGCATTGTTTGTAATAGCCAGAACCTGGAAACAACCTAAATGCCCTTCAATGGAAGAATGGATGAAGAAAGTATGGAATATATACATATTAGAGTACTACTCAGTAGTAAAAAACAAGGGCTTCTTGAATTTTGCATGCAAATAAATGTATGGAAATAGAAAACACTATCCTGAGTGAGGTAAGCCAGACCCAAAAAGAGGAACATGGGATGTACTCACTCATATTCGGTTTCTAGCCATAAACAAAGGACATTGAGCCTATAATTAGTGATCCTAGAGAAGCTAAATAAGGAGAACCCAAAGAAAAACATATAGGCATCCTCCTGAATATTAACCTTCATCAGGCGATGAAAGGAGACAGAGACAGAGACCCACTTTGGAGCACCGGACAGAAATCTCAAGGTCCAAATCAGGAGCAGAAGGAGTGAGAGCATGAGCAAGGAACTCAGGACCTTGAGGGGTGCACCCACACACTGAGACAATGGGGATGTTCTATCGGGAACTCACCAAGGCCAGCTGGCCTGGGTCTGAAAAAACCTGGGATAAAACCGGACTCGCTGAACATAGCGGACAATGAGGACTACTGAGAACTCAAGAACAATGACAGTGGGTTTTTGATCCTACTGCACGTACTGGCTTTGTGGGAGCCTAGGCAGTTTGGATGCTCACCTTACTAGACCTGGATGGAGGTGGGTGGTCCTTGGACTTCCCACAGGGCAGGGAACCCTGATAGCTCTATGGGCTGACAAGGGAGGGGAACTTGATTGGGGGAAGGGGAAGGAAATGGGAGAGTGGTGGCGGGGAAGAGACAGAAATCTTTAATAAATAAATAAACGGAGGAAAAAAACAGAAAAAAAAATAAAAACAAGAAAGAAAGAAAGAAAAAAAAGTGTGTCATGTGCTCCAAGAGCCCTGCCATTGAATGTTAAGTTTCCAGTGAAGCAAGTTCCCCCATGATTACAACATATTTGAACATCTTTAAGTACTCTCTATGGCCCTCTCTTTTCTCTCCTCCACATCTCCCCTTCATTGGCCTTCCCTTCTAGCCCATCCAATGCCTTTGTGCAAAATGCAAAAGTTAAGCCCAAGGAACTTTACAAAATATAGGATCTTTACCTTAGTGGATTGGGAATTCATATCCCTTTAACACAGATTTTCGTAGCAAGTATTTTTTTTTTTATTTTCAGAGTTAGGGAACTTCTGCTGTTATCTTACCTTGTGTCATTAAAATATAGCACACCGGTAGTAAAACTAAAAGTAAATATGCACATCTTCCTATCCTAACAGGGAAGTCATAAATCTACCTCACTGATAGCAGCTGTCCTCGAACCATCACTTGCATAGTGCAGCTGCCACAACAATGTCAGCTTTAATAGTTAAGTAGTCAAAACTTGAAGGCTACGGTACAAGCTGATATTCCCTGAAGCATAAGCATCCTCAGATGAAGCAATGCAATCTTGCCATCAAGCAGCATGTGCCCCCATTCAATCTATCACAATGGAACTCGTACTTGGATGCCTACAAGACAACGGTCCAATGTATACTAAGTTGGTTTTCATTAAGATACGTGATAATTTGGAAGGCCCAAGAAGAGAACATTACCTCTATCTTCACAGTTAAAAAAAAAAATTACCACTCCTTGCTTCAGAATATAGGGCTAATGGCTTTCCGGAAGGATCCAGTGCTGTTTTTCTTTCAAGTATTTTTAAACTTGTGGGTTTGATTGGCAAAAGCGTAAGTCAGTGCAATTTGGGGAAATGCAGTCTGGCCAGTATTTAAGCCTAAAATGACTAGCTACAAGGAAGGCTTCTGTAGCGGCATGCGATCCCAATCTAAAGATGGATCATGAGGATTCTCCTCCTCTCCCCTGTGCTTTGTGGCATGTGGTTTCTGTGCTGAACACTAAGCTGCCAATACAAAAGTTAAGCTCCCTACACACGTTCTAGGAGACCAAGCTGCCCCGGAGGGAGGAAAGAGGAGTGTAGATAAATAAACAAAATTAGACAAAAAGAAGCAATTTTTGTGTTTGTTTTCCAAACAGTTTTTTTCTACTCCCGGGTTTTCAGTATATATCAAATATGTAGTTTACATAACATAGAAAAACACATGATTCTCTGCATAGCATCTTTAGGAGTATGTCATGTCTTGTTAATGAGCATAGGTTTGTCTTCTTTTTTTTTAAATTTATTTATTTATTAAGGATTTCTGCCTCCTCCCCGCCACCACCTCCCATTTCCCTCCCCCTCCCCTGATCAAGTCCCCCTCCCTCATCTGCTCCAAGAGCAATCAGGGTTCCCTGCCCTATGGGAAGCCCAAGGACCGCCCACCTCTATCCAGGTCTAGTAAGGTGAGCATCCAAACTGCCTAGGCTCCCACAAAGCCAGTACATGCAGTAGGATCAAAAACCCACTGCGATTGTTCTTGAGTTCTCAGTAGTCCTCATTGTCCGCTATGTTCAGCTAGTCCGGATTTATCCCATGCTTTTTCAGACCCAGGCCAGCTGGCCTTGGTGAGTTCCCGATAAAACATCCCCATTGTCTCAGTGTGTGGGTGCACCCCTCAATGTCCTGAGTTCATTGCTCATGCTCCCTCTCCTTCTGCTCCTGATTTGGACCTTGAGATTTCTGTCCGGTGCTCCAGTGTGGGTCTCTGTCTTTGTCTCCTTTCATCGCCTGATGAAGGTTAATATTCAGGAGGATGCCTATGTGTTTGTCTTTGAATTCACCTTCTTATTTAGCTTCTCTAGGAACATGAATTATAAGCTCAATGTTAACCAGCCTTGGACCCTGTTAAAGGGCCAACCAACCTTCAGAAGTCAGAAGTCTTTTATCTTACATGTCAGTATGTGCATGTTACCTTGCGTGCAATTATCTAGCAAGTAACACTATTAAAGTGACCTATTTTAATCACTGCTTTCTTCCTCTTTGTAAGAATTGTTGTATTTAAAATCAGGAAAACCACCTGTAGTAAAGCGTGCGAAATTAGGCTGTCTGCGCCTGCTCATGGCATCACTAGAGAAATACTCAGATCAACTACAAGCCTAACAAATGGAGCAGTTAGTGTAGGACTTGAAACGCTAGAAGACTCAGCAAGCTGAGTTGCCTTTCTTGGCACATACCAGTGTGTCTTTGGATTATACTGTAAGAAAATTACACAGAAACAAACACATCAGCATTCTTAAACATCATACCCTGGTCCAAAGGTAGAAACTGAAAACAGTAATCAGGTTGAGTATGGTCTAGGAAGAACAAAGAGTGAATTGAATGAATTTCAATGACATTTCTCTAATAACATGTGTTGTCTAAGAACATAGTCTTGAACATATGAAATCTAGGATATGCCATTTTAACAACTATTGCGACCGCAGGTCAATGCCACTCAAATATATATGTAGTCATATAAATATAACTAATGCTCCCAGTTTCCCCACGAATCACAAAGGATATAAGAAGATATTTAATATGTATGGAAACACAGAGCAAATGGATCCAGAAAACATCACATTGAGTGAGGTAACCCAGACCCAGATGGACAAACATCACATGTACTCATTCATAAGTGGCTTTTAGACATAAATCAAAGAAAACCAGCCTACAATTCACAATCCCAGAGGACCTAGACTACAATAAGGATACTAAGAGAGACATACATGGATCTAATCTACATGGAAAGTATAAAAAGACAGGATCTCCTGAGTGAATTGGGAGCATGGGGACCTTGGAAGAGGGTTGAAGAGGAGGAGAGTGGCAGGGAGGGGAGCAGAGAAAAATTTATAGCTCAATAAAATCAATAAAAAAATTTAAAAAAGAATTAGAAAAATAAACAGAGAATAAAAACCACAAAGACAAAGAGTTCCCGACTCATAGTGAAGAAGAAAATCATTTAAGGAGCATCAGAGGGGCATTGTCAAGTTTTTCTCATTGCTTAATTGTTATGGCACTATGTACATAGAATGTTACATATGCTCTAATTACAAGATGAAACAAGGCTCATTCCTGCCACTTGGAAGGGGAATAACCTGCAAATAATTAGATTCTTAATACCTAGAGAGGATGCAAGTGTCTGATGTTTAGTCCTAGATCAGTCTCAGGATAGGTTCAAAGGCCTCAGGATGCTATCAAACCTGAACAAAAGTTGATGGTCTTATCCTGGTACATAGAAGTCATATATAGTAGAGAGAAAAGAGAAGATAAGAGGTTATCTATGATGAGTGCTAGGTGGCGACTTTATCTGTTGATGAATACATTAGATCCAGAGTCATGGTTTAAAAAGAAAATAAATACCATATGAAGAAAGGAAGTAAGAATGAGATATCAGATGCTATAATTAATTGGAAAATACATCTCTCTGTTTTGCTCTGTTACTGAGCTCTCTTGTTAATTCTATCTTTAAACCATATTGTCTAAGAATGGGACCATTTGAAAGAAGAAATGCTTTGCATATATGTATGTGTTTATTTTATGTGTATGCACACACATTTATTATCTTAATTCTGGGTCAGGGGGTGGTTCTCTTCCTCTGAAATACAGCATTTTGCTACACAAAGCAGAAGGAACACAGAAATGAGTAACTGTGAGTCTCTATACCATCCTAAGATAATAAGCACCTTTGAAGGATCATTATTTTCTCAAACCCCAGAGGAATCATGTACTGCCTAGAGACAATAATATTCCCAAATATCCCCAGGATACCTGGGATAATCTGACTCACTATGCAAAAATATTGTTGAGAGCTTTAGATGAAAAGGAATAATAAACAACAAATCTACAGAAGAAAGACCTCTCTGCAGTCTTATAAGCAAGATTCTCGGCACATGAAAATTTGTTTTCTGTATTTTGATAATTTAACAAAGGGCTCCCATTTGCAAAAACCAAGCCGGCCTATTGTGGGTGGATATGCCCACATAAACAATCTCTGAGAGCTTTGATGCAGGAAGACACGGAGAGCACAAGGAAGGCCCCATATTACAAGCAACAAGACCAAAGGAAGCGAGAGCAGCATCCCTAAAGCTAGCCACTAATTCATATAATTGAAAAATAAAAAGAATGGATCCCATTGTCAGAGGACTGGGTTCAGACATAATTCCATTCTGTAGCTTGCTTTTAAGAGAAGCATTATGGCATGGCAGCAAGCATATCCAGGAACCATTTCTAGATAACAACAAATTTCTTATTCCTTTTGTCAAATTGCAGTCCGCATTGCTATTTTCATATCTACATTAACTCCAAATCTGAAGCTCTGGCATTTAGATATTACTCGCTTCCCTAGACTTCTGTATGACAAATTAGAACTGTGCTTCAGCTCTAATAAATGTAACTCTAACACAGTTTTCATAAACATTCTTGAGATGTTCCTGAGAGCAGCTCTATTTTGGCACCTATTTTTTTTTCCTGTTCAAACAAATGGAAAGGTTGGCTGATATTGTCGAAATACAGCACTTCTGGTGAACCAAGGGTCATTTATTAAAATAACGTATTAAAGCAGCGGCACCAAATGCAAAATCGTATTTCTAGAAGGAAAACCTATTACTCTAAGCCAAGATTATTTTTATTTTAAAAGAAAAATTATCACAATTATGGATTCTGAAAGTCAGATGATGTGATGCTGATCTTTGCCCTTTAGAGGCTGACCTGGCAACTTTTAATGCACAGTAATATGTCCTGTAAATGAGATGTTTGTATAATTAACAACTCTTGTTTGTGTAGAAATGCATTAAGTTAAAATAGATTCTGAATTTCTTATGACTCAAAATAAGAAACTTTGTAAAAATACAACTATTGTTTTCTAGTATTACAGAAGAACTTAAATATATAACCACAAATCACAGTGAAAACCTCTCTCTCGCTCGCTCTCACCCTCTCTCTCCCTCTCTTTCTCAGCCCTGGATCTCTAGAGCTAGCCATTTTCCTGACATAGTCTTAATCTTGTCCTTTATCATAGCATTGCACTTTTTGCTCTAAAGGTTTCTGCACTAAAACGTGGGAAGGTGAAGCCATAGTTCAATTCAATTTATTTTTATATTGCCTCTCATACAAAGTCTCTCAAAGCGCTTTACAGTAAGAGATAAAATAATCATATAACACTTGACCATGCTTGGAATAGCCACGATCACCCAGACAGCAAGGGGATACAGCAGTGCACACTCACGGGTCAAATTCCCCTCCTTTCAAAGCCATATAAATGAGCATTCCCACAGAGTAACACGGCCATATAATATCACTGGCTGAGCCTGCCTTGCCCTGCCTTCTCAAGGGACAGTGAGAAGAAGCTTTGCTTTTCTAGTCAAATGAACCATTCTCTCTCCTAAACCCCTAAACCTGTGGAGGTCTCAAGTGGCGATCAGTTTCCTTTTCATGTGTAAAAAGAAGGATCCAAGCACAGGATCATGTTTTCTTTCAATTGTTGTCAATTATTTTAATCACATGTAATTTATGGCTTCCTGGAAAGTAGTTATTCGGTGTACCTCTTTTTATTATATATATATATAGTCAATGTACAATACACACATGCACAGGACCACACACACGGGGGTGGGAAGAAACATCAATACATGAGATTTGAACACTCAGGTGATGTGGGAGTGATTTCTTATTAATAAAGAAACTGCCTAGACCCATTTGATAGGCCAACCCTTAGGTAGGCGGAGTAAACAGAACAGAATGCTGGGAGAAAGAAGCTGAGTCAGGAAGTCGCCATGGTTCTCCCACTCCAGACAGACGCAGGTTAAGATCATTCCTGGTAAGCCAGCTCGTGGGCTACACAGATTAATAGAAATGGGTTAGATCAATATGTAAAATCTAGCCAATAAGAAACTGAAACTAATGGGTCAGGCAGTGTTTAAAAGAATACAGTTTCCGTGTAATTATTTCGGGTAAAGCTAGCCGGGTGGCGGGACACAGCCCACCGCTCGTATTTCAACACTCAGGAAGAACCAATGGCATAACGGCATTGTGAGGCAGGCAGAAGGAATAAAGAAGAGAGTCAGAAAGAAAAAGAATAGAAAATTAAATAATAATTCCTGGAAATGATAATGAAGATCCTAACAAAGGGAAACTGGGTCAAATAGATACATGAAGTGGGTGGATGGACTTCTGTATAGAAGAATCATCCTGCGTAGATATGAGTTACCAGTAAGGAAAGAGGAAAGACAGCAGTGTGAAGTTCTGTGTTTGCAAGGTTCTCTCATAATGCAAAGAGCAGCTTGAAATCACCACGCTGCGGAGTCAGTAATTCTCAGGAAAGAAAAGTCCACTCCAACTCAACTGTACCCTCATCACATCGCTTTTCAAGAGCTGAGCCAAATGTCTGCTATCCAAAGTGAATATTTGCAAAGAGTATAAACGTTAAAAATGTCCATGGCTCCAAAATAATCTCATCACTCAAGTCAGTAGATAATCCAAAATTTCATAGGAACCATGCCTCTAGAAAAACGTGGCTCTTTCCTCCTCTACTTCTTGCAGCAAGTCACATCTTCATAATGGAGGATAACAACTGGAATATATTGTAACTCAGTTTTTGACCTTTGAATATTTCTGTCACTGACTGTCAAAGTTGAGAACTACTCTCTATCCTGAGGTGATGGATTATTTAATTAACCATTGACCTTTCCCCAACATTTGCTGACAGCGAGCCCTATCCCACGCAAGCTGCTGGTCCATTCTGTACTGTTTAGTAATCAAAGGAGACCCTTTTTTTATTACTATTTTCTTCAACTTAGGTGAAATACCCCGAATCACTTTGTGCTCTTTATTTACCTAGACTTATTTTTAAATTAATTTGGTTTTTCTTTTTAACTATCCACTAGATAAAGAACAACAGATTTATTATATTTTAAAAATTGGGTTTCACAAAACAAATATGTCAGATGAAATGTAAATGAAACAACCATTAGGAAAAGCAAGCATTACTTCCTATTAATAAGTCTTTCAGAAAAGGTTGCAGCCATTCATTTTTACTGCTACCCATCTTTCAAGGTCTCTGGTTGAATCCAGCCATTTGTTGGAAATAATATCCCCCAGGAGAATAAGGAGAATATTTGTAGAGTTCTTGCCATTGTTTGGAGCTTCCATTCGCCAATTTTGAGCAGGTCCCCACATTTCCTTCCAAGAATTTACTTTATTTATAGAAAACAAAGGAATGATGGTAGGAAGGGAGGGAGGGAGGGAGGGACGGAGAGAGGGAGGGACGGACGGAGAGAGGGAGGGACAGACGGAGGGAGGGAGGGAGGGAGGGACGGAGGGAAGGAAGGAAGGAAGGAAGGAAGGAAGGAAGGAAGGAAGGAAGGAGAGAATATTAGACTTCAGTGTTGGTCAAATACAGTTTCTCTTGCTCTCTGTCAAGCAGCCCCTCACCTACCTGCCTTCCTTCTGCGGGGCTCTGGGTCAGACATGTGTGAAGAGAAGAGTGCTGTAGTCCGAGGCTTTCCGGATATGCGATTTCTGCATCCAGCATCTAGAAATGCAGCATTGTGGGGTTGGCAGTGCATTTCCTGACCCACTGCTGCCTTTCCTAGCACCATTACTGTGTTTAATTCTCAGACATCTGTGTAAGGATACACAGGGCCAATTGAATCATCTCCGAACAATTCTAACCTCGCTCGCATAGGTTCTTAATTTTCAGGGGCAATATTGTGTGTGTTATCTTCTTGGTATCTCCATTCCCTATTCTATAAAATGGGAATAAAAATAATGACCCTTATATGCAAATAGGATGTGATAGTGTATGCAAAACTCATGACAAATAGGGAAATATAACAAAGCTTCTCCAATAAAAGAGTTCCCAGTTAGTCGGGTGGATCCAATCATTATCTTCACAGAATAGATCACAGTGCATTAGAGACATTTTAGCAACAACCATAGGCCATTCCTATTTCCCCAGAGTCTACAGTGTTTAAAGACTTGACATTATGAAAGTATATTGTCTTCATTAATTTATGTTAATTTTTAATGTTGGTGTGACTGTATTGCATAATATATACATAAGCCTCTGTGTATACACATATATGCATATATGTACACAAACGCATAGATTTTACAGGGTGAAAGAGTTTTGACCTCTAAGAAGGCAGATTTTCATTAAAGTCTTAATCTAGGACATAATAACAAGCATTAATTGTAACAGTGGCTACTTTAAGTTTAATAAGAAAAAAATCCTTCAAAATGAATTGCACTTTGAAATTAGCAAAAAATATATTGCACATATTGATTATGATGTCTGAAATTAAGCTTTATATCTTTACAGTCACACACACCCGAATGGTACACGTGGTGTAGATTTCCTTTCCCGTGTATCTCTAAATCATGTTTTTGCTTTGGCATCTATCAATTCCCTGTCAAAGCTAAGAGCTTATTTCCCGTGGGAACAGATCCTTATGGGTGTAGCATCAGATACCTAGATGGGTAAAGTTGTATGTTTGATGCATGGTGACATTAATGTAATATTATGATGGATATCTATTAGCAGGTACATCACCCGAACACACACTCTCTGAATGCCTTTGACAGATGCTGCCCTTTCCCTGTCTGTCAATCCACACTAGAATCATAAGAATGAGCAAATGTGACAGGAGAGGGCTGTACCAATTATAGATGAAAGGATAGCATCTACTCCCACCGTTTGATGTGATTTATTTGGCGGTCCTTCTCCATTTGGAGGCAGCACACTGTAGCTGTTTATGAAGTGACAAATGGTACCCAATGACACTGAATGACTTCTCTAATCAATTTAACATGTCTAAAAAGTGGTCGTGAATTGGGGGACCTTTTTGAGTGTCTATAAGTACAGAAATCACCGAATCCTTTTCATTGAAACACGCATTTCAAATACACACCTGGAAGAGTAAAATTCAAGTTGTTTTTTGTTTGTGAATGATAACTGTGTTTTTAGGTATGTTATAAAACCAGTATTTTAAAATTGTTTCCCCAAATTTTTTTAAAGAAGTGTTTTGATTTTTTTTATTAAGAGAAGCTTGTGGGATTTTGTTTGTTTATTTAGCTTTATTTGATGAGGAGTTGCCTAGTTTTCTTGGGTAGAGAAATCAATAATGAAATTACATAAAGTTTTGGTGCTTTATTTCTCCAGATATCAACTTAAGTTGGCATCATTTTCTAGGCCCTTTTAGTAAAATTTTTTTAGTGGAAGTAAATTTATTAATGAATTCATGAATTCACTGAATACATTTTACATTTTCTTAAAAACTATCTACTGTGAGAAGGGTATAACATCTTACCAGAGTTGTGTCCCTAAACACTGTATATAAACTTATAAACTTTCATAGAATTCAAGCAAGTTTGTTGTTGTTGTCGTTGTTGTTATTTGCTTCACACATAACTAATATAACAGAGGAAGTTACAGGCTGGGATATCTTTACATAAGACTTTTCACATATTAATTTCAATTTATTCAAAGTAGATAGTCTTTTAAATACCCAATACAAAGTGCTACTGCTATAAGCCAAGAATGATTTTTCCCTATCTCTGTATTATTCAAATTTATTAAACAATATTTCAAGTTTGTTTGACACAATGTCAAACTCGGGCTCCTAAAGAACTGCGGCAGCTTTGGGGCTGTTATGCTTTCTTGGACTTTAATCATTTTTGGCAAGGCTCCACTTCCTGTCAGAAAGTGAAACAGCTTTGGAATGTCATTTTCCCGAAAGAAAACAGAGAGAATCCGAGAGGAAGTTCTCCTCCACTCCAGATCCCCTAAGATACTCAAACACACTCACAGGAGGGCTGGAATACATCAAACATTAGCAGAGGGAAAAGGACACAATTTTCCCACATTAAAATACGTGGATAAAGTTGAACTTCTGCTAAAAATAGTTCCCATGACTAATCCTATTAAGTTTAAAAAATTGCGCAGTGTCCTCCTTGAAGCAGAATTACTCTTTACCGTCATCACACTCTGCTGTGCCCACCACAAACCCCAAAGCCAGCGACCCTCGATATCAGGCCCTCATCTTTCTCTTTACAGGGACATTAGTGAGAACGAGAGAAAGAGATTAGATGGTGACTTTTATTAAACTCTCAGATATCAAAGGCCACCAAATATAAGACATGAAGATCAAAATTATCTCAGTATCCCAAAAATTCCAAAGAGCAATATATATCCTGAACAGATCTACAACAGTTTCCCACTCCGTCTTGGACACGCTCAGTGTCCCCAGGGAGTGATGATACTGCTAAGAGCAAACAAAGATTACTCGGAGCTATGCCACTTCAAGATGAAAAATGTCGGATGTGACTGTGGAGTAGAAAGATGTAAAATAAAATGAAATGAAATAAATTCTCCCCTCTCCTCTCTTGGACTTGCAAGCCCCCGAGTTTCGCATGTGATAACAGCACTTACTTCAGAGGGAGAGAGAAGGAGCGGGGAAAAAAAAAATCACTGAAAAGGGCTGAGCAAGCTGAAAGGTTCTGAACCAAGTAGAAAGTTGTTGACCAAGTGAGAGGAGGCCAGCTGTATACTAACCTCTTCTTGGTGATAATCGATGCTTTTCTGGTCTTTCAGAAGGGCAGACACAGGAATATAAAGGAACTCACTAAGGAGAGGGTCATTAGGTACTATGATATTGACATATGTTAGCTAAGTGATTAACAATAGAGAGGTTCAGCTGTACTGAAACCTGAGCCCAGTTGATGCCATTAACACATACATCTAATGAACTCTACTGACCACATTAAAGTGGAGAGAGCAAAATGATGATAGGAGAATGGCTTTTAATGAAATCATCAATCCAAAAATTGGAGGCAGCAAGACATCATCTAGGAATTCTCTGTCAAACCATGTGACAATAATGTAGAAAGTAGCTTGAGAAGAAAGGTGGGTAACGTGATACAGCAAAATGCCTTAGACCTTCTACATGTTTAAAGCAAAGGAGACCACCTTTAAGCTTTAGATTATGAAGCAGAAGATGAACCAACCAGCTGTTGTGGAGTTTTGCACGCTGCCACTGAAGTGTGCAGTCCTACAGATTCATGGTCATAAAACAAATGCTTTTTGTTAAACACTGAATTGTACATATTTGAACCTGGCCATAATTTATGGACGTGGGTCCTCAAGCATTGGATTTATTTCATACATATGAATTTTCTTCCTTTGAATGTAAGCTAGAACTCCACCCACATGTAGCTCTGGATTAAAGATATGCTCACCAATAAGCTAAGCACATTTCTCAATTCACCTTTTTTGAAGGAAAAGTTCCAGCTTCCCAGTCACTGAACCAGCAAGACAGAAAGTTCTGGATTTTATGAGAGGAAAGTAGCTCTCTGAGGTAACAGACAGTGAGGAGCACAGATAGTCACAGAAGGAAGAATGGCAGGATCACATCTAAACGGCCTGCATTCATCTCCAATTTTGCTACTTCAGAACTTAAAGCTGTAATTCTGAAGAAACCTTGTCATTTCTGGCTTTCTCAAGACAGGACAGAAAGAATATGAGGAATTAAGACAGGCAAGAAATGACTGAAAAACAGGAGAGAATGTATTTCATTCTGTTGAGCATCAGTTTGTAACTCCCCCACCCACCCCCCCCCCCCCCCCGTGCTGCACTTGTGGTCAGTGTTAGTTCGCTGGTTTGGCCATGGCCTTCTATGGATATCTGGGCTTCATCCTTTGCCTGAACCATCTCACAGCAAGGCTGAGTCACTGTCCCTTGAGACCAATAGGATCCAGAAGACTCTAAATACAAGCTTTCAGAAAGTTTCTTACAAAGCATGCATGTCACAGAGAAGAGAGAGTAAATCCTCGGTTTTAAAGCAGGAAGGCTTCATATCTGAACGGGCTACAACTTTGAACTCTATTTTTAAAAAAGTCTCAGGACAAAGTGACCCACGATAAGAAAACTTTAGGTCTCTACTTTAAAAACAAATCACAGTAGATTGGTTAGTGTCATTCTGTGACAGTATATATAAGCAGGGTCATAATCTCTATGTGCCCAAAGCCTCTTAAGTTCTTGTAAAAGCATAACCCATCTCCCCAGTCTAGGTAACATTAGGGTTCTGTGTTCTATGTTTAGCTGGCCATAGACTGAACGTGTCACTCTTACTTTGTGTCCCTCTACTTCTCTTTTTTTCAAGAAAAAATGGAGATAGCAAAGTCATGAGGCTGTTGTAAGAACCAAATGAAAATCACCTTGTTCCTTAGCCCATTGTCTAGAACACAGGAAACTCAGTGAACATAAACTATAACTTGATGTGGTGGATGTGTTTTCACTGAAACTTTTCATATTATGTGGAATCTCTGACGTCTGGATGATAGCACCTAATTACTCTTTCCTTAGAGCATGGCTGTCTCTATCTTAGCTCTTCCTCAACTCCTGTGTGTCCGTAAGACCCTAAGTCTCCACAGAAACTCAGTAAACACATTTTCTCTCTCTCTCTCTCCATTACTTGCCCTGTTCTTTCCCATACAGAACTAGTTTCCTTTTTCATAGGCTATGAGCTTTGATGTCCCTAAATCCTAATACTTTGTAAGCTGGGAGAACTTTCCCACAGCATTAACAAGTCTGTCTTTATTGCCTGGTGGGTCTGACTGTGAAGGATCCCAACTGTACCACAAGTCGTCATGAATGCCTTTGTGTTAGCTTCTCTGGAAGCATATCCAGGTTAATCACTGGGGAATGCCTGTAGGGAGACAGTCACCGAAGAGCAACTCGAACAAACAGCTTGTGTAGCTCTAATGACTGAACATATAAAAATCATCATACATTAAATTTAATGTTGTCTCATTAGTCTCAATTAGATTCCTATACTACACAGGACTGTGGTTTCTCTGTGTTTGTGTTTTCTCCTAAAAAAATGAATCTGCCCCTCCCATAATACTACAATGTACTTTTGAAATCTTTGAGGAAAAAATGTCCAGTAATTATATAATACTGACAGAATTCTTGATCCTAGACATGTAATCAAAGCTGAAGACAAAGTAAATTATCAAACGCCAGAGAAGTTTCATGTCACAATGTACCGTATAAAAGATGTCCTTCAACCTTTCTTATTTATTACACTAAAGAATTAACATTGAAACTATAAACATTTGTTCTCTAAGAATAGTAATTACCCTATTACTTCCTTAATTCTCCTTATCATTATACATACTATGTAATAAGAGTTTTCAATAAAAGAATCAGCTTTCTTTTTCTTTTTGCTCATCTTCTCCCCATTACATAGTTTAGCTTCTTTTATGGATGTCTACCATGAGGACTTATCATGTTCAGTCTTATCATACGTATTTTCAAAAACTGGGAATGGTGACTCAGGCCCTCAGTCCCAGCACTTAGGAGGCAGAAGTAGGCACTCTCATTGTCTTTGAGCGTTCAAGGTCAGCCTAGTCTACATAAAAAGGTTCCAAGTCAGCTATACAACGAGACCCTATCTCAATAAATACATACGTTGAGAAGGACCAGATAAAGCATAGAGTATGAACATTATACAGAAATAAATATACCAAGTTTGGGAGATAGGTTGGATTTTTGTTAATAGTGGGTACAGGACTAGAGGCCAAGCATTTTAACCCCAATGGCACCATGGTGACTCCACAGTTTGAGAACATACTCTGCCTTGCAATGTCAGTTTCTCAAGCACTGGCTCTAGGTTTGCATCTTTGTGCAACTCTATATCTTAATCAATTCTAAGATACCTGTGGCTTATTTCCACTTTTGTAAATAATAAAATAAAAAGAAAAGTTTTAAAAAATGAAATGTTAAATATCTGGTAAGTAGAGTTCTTCAGTGCTACATTTCCTTCATAGCGGTGAGATTGTAATTCACGGATTATTACAGATGCTAAATGGATTGAAAGACACACCTAATTACAGTATTCTAGAGGCGAAAGACCTCTCTCTCAAAACAGACAAAATGTGTTAAGAAAAACTCATCCCTGCTACAGACTCACTTATAATTACACAGTTTCTATCACATTTTAGGGAGAACAGAATTATTTAGTTCTTCTCTTGCTTGTTTTCTTATCTTTCCAGGTTCAACACTGCTTCCCGGTAGTGGCTGCAATGTGGCCAACAACACCACACTGTGACATCTGTGGGGAAACTATCCAACAGGTAAAGCACTGAGAATTGGAAAATAAGGAAGGAGACAGAGACTGGATAAAAACTAGGGAACGATTCAGAATTAAATCATATTCAGGTCCAGTTTGGAGGAGTTAGAACACATGGAAACTGTATCAAAACCTGCCAGCTTCTTAAAACTGTAAAGCATAAAGAAGTGACCAGAGTGAGGGCTGAGAGACTGGAAAGCAGCTGGGTTATGTCAACTTGCCTTTTAAGCTGAGTAGCTTCTAGACAAGATATATTCATTTCTCTAATCCAGATATTTGAGGGATGAAAATCTAGTTGCAAAACCTTTATGTTCATAAAGGAATAACACCACATTATCATGTGTTATTGTTCCACATATTATGTCATTCATTTGATGGTCCCTCATAATAGCCCTCTGGATACATATTCAAACCCTGGAGTTCCTAAAATATTGTTAAATTAATTAAAGATCATTTTCAATACTTCAAGTTAGAGAAACAATTCTTATTTTTATGGATAAAACATCTGATTATGTACTGGTAAAGTAACAACTGAATATTTGCTAAAATCCGGAAAGATGATAGAAGGTAAAAATGCATGTGATCTTATTACTCATGATTTTATATTCTTTCATTCCTGATGTACTCACGGAATTTTTATTACAGGTATTTAGACTAACATATTTTTAAAGACTAAACATTACCAGCAAAGAGATACCTTTCTATATCCACTAAGAGAGCAATAGCCTCAAACCCCAGCAACAACAAATGCTGCCAGGATGTGAGGCTACAGGAACCCTCACCCATCCTGTACAAAGGCAAACAATACAACAGCTTTAGAATAGAGTTTGGCAGTTCCCTACAGAACTCAACACATGGTTTCTATGTGAGCTACCATTGCACTTTATGGTATCTACCCAAAGGAACTGAAAATGTTTCTATACAAACATAGAAAGAGTGTACATGAATGCTTCTAGAAGCTTTATTCATGACTGTCAAAATCTTGAAGTCACCAAAACATGCTCAAGTAGATGAATGGATTAACTGATTTCACTCAAACATTGGAATTTTGGAATTACATAAAATTTCAAGTCATGAGAAGACAAAGAGAAAAATAAATATCAAGTACTAGAGGCAAAAAGACAATCTGAAATTTCAGGAAATTCTGGAACAGCAAACTACGAAACCATGGAAAGATCTTTGGCTTCCCATTGGAATAGGAAGGAGGCAGAGGGAATGAGTGGACATAGCACAGAGACTTTTGGGGAAATGAAAATGTCATCTATAAACTAATGAAGGATACATGTAATTATAAAATCTACCAAACCCATAGAATGTACAACACTAAGAAAGAACCCTAATGTAAATTATGGTCAATGGTGAAAATGATATGTGAGTATAGTTTATAATCTGTAATGAAGGCACCATTCAGGCATTGGAGGCTACTGCACATACCTGTGATATGGGATTGCCATCTGTATGTTGTGAATACCACTAGTTAATAGAAAAACTGCCTTGGCCTGTTGATTGGGCAAAACTTAGGTAGTCAGGGAAAACTAAACTGAATGCTGGGAGAAAGGAGGCAGAGTCAGAGAGAAGCCATGGAGCAGAAGCCAAGGCAGACATGCTGAACATTGCTGGTAGGCCATAACCTCCATGGTGATGCACAGACTAATGGAGATGGATTAAATTAAGATGTAAGAATTAGCAAATAAGAAGCTAGGCCTAATGGGTCAAGCAGTGTTTTAAATAATATAGTGTCTGTGTGATTATTTGGGGGCTGAGCAGCTGAGAACCAACAAGCATCCTCCCCCAACATACCTGGGGGAGGGGTTCATAGGAAATCTCTGCACCTTCTACTCACTCTTTCTATGACCCTAAAAGTAATCTTCAAAAAAAAGAAAAAAAAAGACAAACATTAAAAAGAAAGAGTCTCATGAATGCTTAATAAATCTGCACCAGGATAGCCAGTTCTACTCATGGAACAGACAGTAGCTTCCACTATTAAACTTCAGGATTAGTAACTAGCTATCAAACCACCCACGAAATGTCAAAATATTCTGTACACCTAAGAGAAGAGATGTATGACTCTCAGTGATTTATGGACACATTATTCATAATGTATTTTCTGTTCATTCCTGTCCAGCACTGCACCTTTTATAAACCTGCTGATTAATATCAAACAGTGAACAGATCTGACAAGCAGGATTACGAATCTAACAAAACTGTTTATAGTGTGCATGAAAAAAGTGCACCATTTCCAGGCAGTGTACTTAATAATAAAACCCTGTTGTACTTAAGTGGTGAAGGGATTACTTAACTGTCAAAATTCCTTTGGCTGTTAAGAGTAGCCAAGTTAAAGACCTGCTACCAAAGAGCACCAGCAGAATATGTTATACCACTTTATTCACTATTATCATATTTGATATTTAAATACAACACAACTAATGTATAAAAATAATAATTCAATTATTCAAAATAAACATCACCTATAGAATTTTTATGATAAGGAATAAACCAAAAGACTTATTTTTTCCTATTCATATTTCAACTCATATTTTATAAGTTTTATATAATTTTTTATAAAGAGATAGCCATATTTCCAGCTTCACTGTAGCATCAGTAACCAAGATATAAAAACAATGAAAGTATCTCCTTGATAATTGAACTGATAAAGAAGGTTTAGTATAGGTAACAACAGAATATTATTCAGTCTTACGAAAAAAATCTCACTTTTGCAACAACATGGATCAATCTATAAGACAATATGCTCTTGGAACTAGCAAGAGACATAAAAGCAAACTCTGCAGGATATTATTTAAATGTGGACACCAAAAGTTTAAAAATCAGAGTACAGAATGTGTATGCTAGGGTAGAAAGCTAGAAATAGGAAGAAGCGACCATATTCCAAAACTTCAGATGAGTGGAATAAGATGCAAAGAGCTAATATATACTGTTGTAAGCTGAAATTCATCTTAAATATTTAAAACAATCAAAAAGTCAATAATATGTGATGTAAATGATGTATCAATCAGCTTGATTATACCCAATTTTTCCGTTATGTAATTATGCAAAACAGATCATGTAGATTGCAAAATATTTGTTTTATTTACGATATCTTATTAAATCTTCAAAAAAGAAAATAATTTGTTCCTTACTGTTTAAAAAATAGTAAGCAACTTTTGATTCTTTAAAAATAATAAATATTGACAATTCCAGCATAAACCACCTGCCCCACCAGAGGCCACATCGGTCACTAGAACTCCAGGTGGGATATTTGTCCGTGGACTACCCAAACTTTCTCAGTGCCTGTCCAGCCCACCCTCACTCTCCCCTCCCCTCTTTGTCACCACATCCTAGTCCCCAGATCCAGTGGAGGCACCCTACTGGACAAGAGGACATGCCTGATCAGAGAATTTCAGTTCTCAATTCTAACTCTGGCTACAACTCCTGCTCAACCAGAGACCACTGTAGTCATCAGAAGTCCAACTTTCTACTTGGGTGGAGATCCTCTACTCAGCCAGAAGCCACTCTGGGAAAAAAAAAAAAATCCATGGAGGAAACAGAAAGCTAAAGGAAAATAAAACACCTATCCAAGAAAGAGAACTCATTAATTGGCAGCTAGGCCTATAATTAGTCCAAACTTAAATGCCTAGATGCCAGTGTAAGAAAATAATCAACAACAGCTAGGGTAATATTTCACAACCAGAACCTAGCTATCCTACAGCAGCAACAAATTCTGAATGTTCCAACATAGCTGAAACACAAAAAAATGACCATCCACCCAGTTTTCTGAAGAAGATAGAGGTCCTTAAAGAAAAACTGAATAAATTCATTAAAGAAATCAAGAAAAAGACAAACAGAAAATAAGGAGAAATGAATAAATCCCTTAAAGAAAGTCAAGACAAAAAAACAAGCAGTAAAGGGAAATGAATAAAATTGTTCAAGACATGAAAATGAAACAATAAAGAAAACACAAACTGAGAAAATTCTGGAAATGACAAAAATCTAGATTAGTGAATTCAAACTACAGACACAATTATCATAGACACAAGAGATAGAAGAGAGAATATAATCAGACACGATTATCATAGACACAAGAGGTGGAAGAGAGAATACAATAAATACATCGGTTAAAGATAACATTAAATCTAAAACTTTCTTGACAAAACATCCAGAAAATTTGGGAAACTATGAAAAGGCCCAACATAAAAATAATAAGAGTAGAAGAAGGAGAATAATCCCAGTTCAGAGGCCCAGAAAATACTTTTTACAAAATCATAGAGGAAAACTTTCCCAAGCTAAAGAAGGAGATGTCTATAAATGCAAAAAAAAAAGGATACAGAACACAAAATAGACTGAATAAGAAAAGAATACTAAATATACAGAGGGAAAAAAAGAATATTAAAAGCTGCCAGAGAAAATGACCAAGTAACATATAAAAACTAACCTATTAAAATTACACCTGATTTCTCAATGGAGACTCTAAATGCCAGAAGGGCTTGGACAAATGTGCTGTAGAATTTATGAGGACATGGAAAACAGCCAAGACTGTAATACTGAGCAAAACTTTCAATCACCATAGATGGGGAAACCAAGATGTTCTATGACAAACCCAAATTTAAACAATATCCATCCACAATACCAACCTGTAGAAGGTACTAGAAGGAAAACTCCAACCCAAGGAGGCTAACTATCCTTGAAACCTAAGTTATTTCATGGATGAAACCTATGGATGAAAGTAGAAAAAAAAATTATCCAAAGTGAGGTAGCCCAGACCCAGTAGAATAGAAACATGGTATGTACCTAGCTATAAGTAGACACTAGCTGTTAAGGAAAGGATAACCATGCTGCCATACACAGACTGAGAGTGATGGAGTAACAAGGAGGGCTCAATGAGGTGGGGCACATAAATCTCCCTTGGAAGAGGAAATATTTTGAGAGTGGACTGGGGTTGAGTAGAGATGTGAATAGAAGAGAGAGAGTACATGGAAAGGTAACTGGAATTTGGGGTGTTTGCAGGGAGTTATTTGGAAAACTAGTATGGTGGGAACTTCCTGGAATCCATAAGGGAGAACTCCTAGTAATGGGGGCTATGGAGCCCAAACTAGCCATCTTCTATTACCAGGCATGGCTCCCAGTAGTAGGACTGCAAAATCAACTTATCCAGAGATGCTTGGACATACAATCAGTCCTACTACGAGATCTGCTGGGGCACTGGAGGGACAGAACTTTCTAAGTGTTCAACCAATGATCACCCAACTTGAGACCCATGCCAGGAGAGGGACCCACATCTAACACTGCTTGACATTTCCTGGGTGGCCAGGAACCAAAGGCAGAATAGCCCAGAGACCAGGATAGAACCAAACTCAGTGGAGAAAAAAAAAGTCAATGAAATGATTCCTTGGCTTCTAATGATATTCTGCTGTCCTCATGGACAGGAACCCTAGCCCAGCTGTCATTAGAGGAGCACCCTCCAGCAACTGATGGGAGTAGATGCAGAGACCCACAACCAAACACTAGGTGGAGCCAGGGGAACCCCACAGAAGAGGGAGAGGAAGAATTATTGGAGCCAAAGAGGTCAAGGACACCACAAGAACATGGCCCACAGATCCAACTAATCAGCGCTCATAGGAATTCACAGAGATTGAAGCAATAAACATGAATCCTGTATGGGTCTGAGGTAGATACTCTGCACATACATTATGGTTGTGTAGCTTGGTGTTCTTCTGGGACTCCTAACAGTGGGAGTGGAGGGAATAGTGTTTCTGACTCTTGCTTGCATTTGAGATCATTTTCCTCTTACTGGGTCCCCTTGCCCAGCCTTCATAAAAGGGGAGGCTCTTAGTCTTACTGCAACTTGATATGTCATGTTCTGTTGATATCCATGAAAGGACTCACCTTTTCTATATAAAAATGGGAGAGAAGTGGAGAGGAAGAGAAGACAGAAGGTAAGTAGAGGGAGGGATGGGAAGGAGAAGAAGGGAAAGAAACTGTGGTCAGGATGCAATGTATGAAAGAAGAATAAAAATAAATATCAAGTATATATGCAAAGAACTCTCTGTAATACATGTATCCTGAATCATATTTGACATATTTTTTTTAAAAAAATAATTATATCATTTTCCTTTTGATAAGTATATTTATTTGTTTAGTTTCATAGATAGGATTATAGGACAGTATGAACAGAAGTGTTTTCTAGCTTTAATTTTCTTTCTTTTTTACAGTCACACGAGGTAGCCCAGGAATCCTCAAACTCAAGATCCTCCTGCCTCAGCCTCTTTGTGCTGACATTTTAGAGCTGCATCACAACACGAGGCTAATAAGAATTTAAATACGTAATAACTCAATCTAATGAAACATTAACAGGAAATAACATCATTTATATAATTAAGGCCAGTTACTATTGACAGACCAATTTGATATATAAATTCATAATTTCATAAATATCAATTCTAAGATATTTCCTCTTAAATTTTTAAAATAACAAACAATAAAATTCATGCAAAAGTCTATTTCCATGATGATTCTAAATTCAATTTTCCTTAATATAAAAAAGAACATTTTAACCTTACATTTAGCATAACTATTTCTTTAACTTTTCAAACATTGAAATATCACACATTTAGAAGAAAATTACATGCTGATTCTAAATATGTTTATGGAAACTGTAAAATAGAAAAAGAAGCAAAAAACAATAATATAAGCTTTTCTTTTAAAGAAAACAATTAAACACATGGTTTAATTTTTCCTGAAGTGAATGATAGTCACTATTGACACGGGGACAAGCAATATTTAAAATATACTTCATAAACTGCCCTTCTGCTGAGGCAAACATTGCATTGGAAGAAACTATCACAAAGAACTATACTGAAACACTTTAAATTAGAGCACACTGATAAGGCCAGAGGAGTGTTGGAGGATCTGCGGAAATTTGTTGTTTGAGAAAAATCTCTTTCATTTAACTGGTTGGTTACTGAAGAAGTGAAAAGAGACCTACCTCATGGCTATGCATGACAAGAAAAGCAGTCTACAAAAATACTTGAAAAAAATTTCACCAATGGCTAACTGTAGCCCACAAAAAAAGGGGGAAAACAGCAAACTCTTGCTTGGGAATATGTCTGAATGCCATTGTTGTTAACACACTATAATAATCACAACATCTAGTATTTTACATTTTAAAAAATGTAGTATTCGGACAAATTAGAGAGTGCGGCTTACTTCTAGGGAAGTATTTGACTAAATTTATACTTGAGAAGGCTCACATAGTAGGCTTACTAAATAAACACTATAAACAAGCTATAATTAGGCATGTTTGATAAACTAAAGAATCCCTTGGACAAAGAAATGAGGAAAACAATGTATCAAAGAATATCAGGATGAGACAGCTATAATAAAACTATCCATATAGACATTTGTGTGTGCATACATATATATCTCCAGAAATATATGTGTATTCGTTACTCTTCTATTACCATGACAGAACACCATCACCAATGCAACTTATAGAAGAAAGAGCTTACTTGGGGTATGATTTCAGAGGGTTAGAATACAAGATGGCTGAGCAGAGGCATGCCAGAAGGAAGCAGAGGGCTGCCAACTTGAACCACAGCATAAAGCAGAGAGAGCAAACTAGAAATAGCCCAAGTCTAAAAACTCTCAAAGCCACCTCCAGTATTGTACTTCCTCCAACAAGGCCATAGCTCTTGACGTCTGCCCAAATAGTGTCACCAACTGAGAACCAAGCACTCAAAGGCCCAGAATATCAAAGGCATTTCTCATTTAAGACACTACAACATAAAAAGATAAGACTAGAAAATATTATTTTTATAAACTTCCTAGAACTTAAAAAGAACATCTTTTTTCTCTCTAAAACTCTAATAGCCTTTTGTGGACACCATCTTTCTCTCGGGGGGCATGTACCATCAATTCCGTCAGCATGGGCACAAGGACAAGCATTCACCGAGAAGAGAATTATCTCTTAGTAATAGACACCAGAGACCTGAAGCACAAACACAGCACATTTCTACTAAGAATTGCTCTGCACAGCTCCACTCATTCTCGTACACTGTATCACTCCTTTGTGTTTTGGCTTATGAACAAATGGACAGCCTCTATCACTCTGTGACTTTTAGAAAGACAACGTTTGATACACAGCAAAATGTTCACATCTCAAACATGTGTTGGGGAATATTATTTTCAGGTGTGTGCCTTTTGTTTATGCTGCATTTGTTTAGCTCTGTGAAGCGGTGTTACTGTGCCTGTCTAAAACACCTGATGGTCCTAATAAAGATGAGCGGCCAATAGCAAGGCAGGGGCAAGGATATAGCAGGCAGAGAGTATAAACAGGAGAACTGAAAACGAGGAGATCAAGGAACAAATGAGAGAACAAGGAGAGGACGACACCAGGGGCTAGTCACCCAGTTATAAAGCAAACCATGGAAAAAGAAGCAAAGAAAGTTATACAGAAATAGAGAAAGATAAAAGCTCAGAGGAAAAAGGTAGTCAGGTTAAATTAGTTTAAGAAAAGTTGGCAAGAAACAAGCCAAGCTAAGGCCAGACATTTGTAACTAAGAAAAAACTTCCCTGTGTGATTTATTTGGGAGCTGGGTAGTGGGATCCTCAAAAAGCCAAAAGAATAAAACATCTTACAACAAACATTAACTATCGTTTTAATCAAGTAAAAAATATTACACAAAATAAAAATCTTTAAAAACCTGTGCCTTTTGTTTTTCTCTCTGAACAAGTGAAATGTCTTGAAACACAGGTGAGCAGAGCTAAGCCCTTACAGTGGAACTAAAAAGAAAGCGCTGGAGCCTCGTGTTTCACAGAGGGTTAATTCGCAAGAAATTTGAAGGCACTGGAGATGCAATATAAAAGCTATTTACAAAACACAAGGAAGGCTTAACACAAAACAAATAATAATAACAATAAAAATAATAATAAAGCTGAAAGGCCATTTCTAAACAGCAGTCAGACCTCAGAAAACTTTCCCTGACCACAGTCAAATTCAGATCATCTTAGCTGTCTTTAGAGAGAAGCTTTTAAAACCAACAACTCCCACAATGCTATAAGACTAAAAAATCATATTAGAGCCTCTAATTTACCACTAAATAGGAGGGTTTCTATCTTAACTTATTTCAAACTCCCTTTGACTCAATGAAAAGGGCCTTTTTACATGCATTATTATGGAAGCGATCTCTCAGCCTCTCGAGCATTCTTCTCTTAAACACCTTTGCATTTATGCTACTTCCTATCTATAATAGAAAGAGCCTGGTAACCAGTCCTTCAATCTTTTCTCAGACACTCTACACCGCTTCCTTCACAGTTAGCGCTACGTCGCTACGTCGGGCAGCCTTCATTAATGGAAGGCCACACCTCACACTTCCCCGCCGCCTGCTGTTGCACACTAATGATTGTTACTTTGCAAGGCTGCTGAGTGGAGCAGCCACATTTTGTAAGCATATGACACCACCGCCTACACAGCCATTCATCAGAAAGGTTTTCAGCAAAGTTAGAGAACAGTACACTGGATAAAGATTGCCTGCAAAAATAACTCTATTATGTCAGCTACTAATAAAAGCCAAGTGCTAAGAGATAAATGGAATTCAAAGGAAAGCATTTTCTGAGCAAATGGAAGACGAGCAGGTCTTGGAAATAGTCACTCAGAGATCCTAGGAGATACAAAAGCAAAGGCAGAGACAATTAGGGAGAAAACTTTATGGTGAAACACAAATATTATATGAATAAAGGGATTTGTGACATATCAAAATAGTGGTAAATTCCTAAAATAACACTTTATTTATAGAGCTAGCTAGGCTTTAAATTATAACAACAGGAATCCGAGATATAATATCAAATTGTAAAATATACAAAGAAGAAATTTCTGTACAGAAAAGTACTAGGTAACATTGCCCAATTGAAAAAAATCCCCAGAAGTGCTGAAAGGTGAACCTTGTGAATAGTTAGGGTATTGGAAATGCCTTACGGCTAACATATGACAGAATCAACTTCAGATCCCAATCTGCACTGCGGACTCTTAATGCCACCGTGCTGTTTGACTCTAGACTGAGGACAAGTGCCCTGCACTTTGGAGGACGATAGATGTGACTACTAACTCAGATTTATGGCCCAAAAGTAGACTCATGTAAAGGAGCTTTAAAGTTTTGATACCGGATAACTGAAAAGATTGTAATGATATTGTCCATTAATAGATGTTAGAAAAGAAAGATAATTGGTTTAAAATGACAAACTAACTAGTTTTCCCCTCACTTCATAATTCCTTATGCTTCCTTTTACCGGCAGTTCATTTCATAGTCTCCATGTGGAAGAGTAGAATTTATACCAACCCAAGCAGAGGATACACAAAGACTGTAGCATTAAATATTCTCCACTTTGGTACTCTGCCCAGATACCTTACATAGGGAAGCCAAGGTAATAAATCCACTCTCATGCTCAGCTGTTATTCATAACAACTGAACAGTGTTTTTATCCAGGGAAGAGCACACCAATCATACAATATGACATGATCATCCCTGAAAGCATATACATACATAGAAGTAACAGTATACTGACTGAGCAGGTTGCATTTATAAATTTGGATATATATATATATATATATGTGTGTGTGTGTGTTATAATAAATATATCAATATAAGAATATATATTTAAAGAAAAAGAAGTCATGAGTTTGAATAAGAGCAAGGGAGGCATAAATGTGAGGTGCTGTAAGGGAAAGAAAAAGTGATGTAATTATAATAACAAAATAAAAATATTAAAAAACTTATAGTTCCCTACTCTAAGAATTTACAGAATTTGTTTAACATTAGAAACATGACCAAAATAACCAAAAAAAGGACAAGTAGATGTACTTCAGATTTCATGCAAAAAATAGATATTCTGCTGAAAAAAAAGTGTTCTATATGTGTTCTCAAAGAGATAAAAGATATCATCTTCATAAAGATGATAAGGAAAAGGAAAAAGGAAAAGAATGGGATAAATCAAGATTGTCTTAGCTACAGAAATAAAGACATGTAACATTAACCTTTAAAACATAAGGTTAAGACATACCCTTGGAAAATAGAGGAACACAAAATAGAGGAGAAAAGAAAGACAAAAATAACAATGGCAAACCTACAAGATGAGTCCAATGGAGGGATTTCATCAGGAAAGAGATTGAGAGAAGGAAAACAAACTCTGAACAAATCAAAAAAACTTCCAGACATGAAAGATGACATTCCAAACTGAAATAACTCAGTAAGCACACAGCACAATGGGCCTTATTGACTACACGGTGAGGTAGAGTGGTAGTACCAAATCTCCAAAGGAAAAAGAAATGACAACAAGGCTTTTATTCCAAAATACTACTTCAACAAATAAACACATTCTAGTACACAAGTAATCCCAAGTAATATTCCCTTCTGGAATCTTTTCCTCAGAAAACAATACCATAAAATGAGTCAATAAACAAGCAGAGAAGGCATGGCAAACAAAATCAGAAACAAATCCAATGAGATCAGTGGAAGTCAAGTTTTGCACTACACAGGGCAACTAACAGATCATCCTGGAGGAGGCCAGGAGCCTGTTTGAAATAGGATGCTCTAAAACAGCTGATACTGCCATCATAGGGAAAAGAGACTCTACCAAAGGAAGGTGGAATTGAAATTAAAAGGGTAGAGCTTATTAGCAGATAATTATGTAGGATAAAGAGAAGAATAAACATTGTTTAACAAAATAAAAGTTATCAATTATAATACTAGAAGTTTTATAAAATGTGAAGTACAGATCAGTAGCAACATACTGGTCTAGCACACTTAGAGTAACGGGTCCTATCTACAATTAAGTGTGTGTGTGTGTGTGTGTGTGTGTGTGTGTGATAGAATAGTTCAAATGCAGATAATGTTTACACAGGATAGCTGTATTATATAGACAGACAATAAAATCTATGGGCATTCAATTCATTTACATGAAATGGGGTCATATTGGCCTATGTACCCTGTCTAGTTAGGTATATATTGTTACATAAAACACCATAATCAAAAGCAAGTTAGAGAACAAGGGTTTATTT
Organism: Microtus oregoni; assembly: GCF_018167655.1. Taxonomy (NCBI): domain Eukaryota; kingdom Metazoa; phylum Chordata; class Mammalia; order Rodentia; family Cricetidae; genus Microtus; species Microtus oregoni. The sequence goes on from NW_024543084.1 coordinate 1,444,463, forward strand.
GGCTTATATGTCCCAACCACAGGTTATCATGACAGGAACTGGGACAAGAACTGAAGCCATGTAAATACTTCCTGATTTGCTCATTATGGCTTACTTTGCCTGCTTTCTTATATAATCCAGGACCATCTGCCAAAGAGTGGCACCATCATCAGCGGACTGGTCCCTTTTACACCAATTATTAAGCAAGAAACTGCTTTATAGAAATCTCCTTATTGGAGGCATTTTCTCAATTGAGTTTCCTCTTCCCATATAACTCTAACACTGTCAAGCTGACCAAAGACAAACCAGGACAATTGACCCTTTGCCAAGTTCACATACAACTCTATTAAGCCATAAACTTTCTAATAATGCCAAGAATTTGAGACTAGATAGGTTACAGACTGTGGTGGCTCAAAAGAAACCGACCCCCAAAGGCACTATTAAGAGCTATAACCTTGTTGGAGAAAGTATGTCATTGCAGAGGTGGGCTTTGAGGTTTCCTTTGCTCAAGCTATATTCAGTATGATACATAATGCACTTCCTGTTGCCTTTAGAGTTAGATGTAGTATTCTTAGCTCCTTCTCCAGCACAATGTCTGCCTGCATTCCACCATGTCCTGCCACAATGATAATGAACAAAACCTCTGAAAATGTAAGCCATCCACTTAAATGTTTTCCTTTATGAAAGTTGCTGGGGGTATGGTGTCTCTTCACAATAGAAACCCTAACTAAGACAGGTACTCTATGAGAAAGCTGACTCTATGGTATTCTGCTAAATAAACAGAACAATTAAATAACTCCTAATGACTTGCTGCTCTATATGTAGATCTGTGAATCACTGAACTCGTTTTTTTTTTTTTTGCAATAGATACAAATTAGTATAAAGACGTTCAGCTAGACAATACAGAAAAAACGAGAGACTTTGGAGCACACAGTCCTAAGCAGGTCATCATTATTGCACCCTTCCTCTCAAGACTCAGGAATCTATGAAGAAAAAGAGTTTGATTCCTGGGACCCACTCATGCAGAAGGCTCGCGCGACTCCACTTCTCGAGATCTATCATCCACAGTGTACAATTTGCCTCATAGGTTAGACCTGCTCCACTCTTCACCTGTTGCTGTCCTTAGCAATTATCACAAGATTGGTATCTCCATTATGCTGAGGTACACATTGCAACGGAGACTGCGCCTTCACTAATGTCTTCTCTCAGACTCTCTTCAGGGACTCCAGCACTACCACACAGTGCCAGACCTTAGCTGGTCTCTATGTGACCTTCATACCTTCAAAATTAATCAGAGCAGGGTGACTATGCACACTATAAAGTTTGATTCCCATCAGGAGATACAGCCTTCACTACCCTGGGCCAAGGTTCTGTGCAATGATGCTGAGGAGAATGCCCTCAGAAGCTTTCCCCTCAATGATGTTGTTTCTTCACAAATGATTTCTCAGCCTTAGCTAACTAGCATCATTCATCCAGAAAATGAGAGGTTTCTCTTTAGGGGTGCTAGTTTACACTTGACTCTTCATCTCCAGCTGACTGGATACCAGAGATTCTTATTTCAAAAATAGCAAATAAATGGCTCTACTAGAGTCTTTGCTTCCCTCTGAAATGTCACAAGCCATGTCTTCATTGTCTGGATCTCTTTCAGTATTCTTAGCTTCCTGTCCCTCACAAGAGGTCTGTAAGCTCTGAGCACTCAATTGCTTTTCCTGTCCAGGTTTCCAAAATCCCTTCAAAGTCCTCCTCAAAACAACATGGCCAGATCTTTCAGACCAATATATTCCAACCTGGTACCAACTTCTGTTATATCCGTGTTTCATTACTGTGATAAAATACCATGACCAAAAGCAACTTGAGGAATAGAGGGTCACTTTGGCTCACATGCCCTAATTTCAGTTCATCACGAGGGAAATCAAGCAGGAACCTAGGACCAAGAACTATAGAAGAGGTCATGGAGTAATACTGCTTACTGACTTTCTCTTTGTGGTTTGCTTTGTTTTTTTGTTTTTTTTTGTTTTTTTTTTTTATACAATCTAGGATCACCTCTCCAGAGACGGGGCTACCCACCATTATCAAGGACACTCCCACATTAATCATTAATCCAGAAAACTCCCTACAAACTTGCCTACAGGTAATCTTATGGAGGCATTTTCTCAAATGAGTTTCTTCTCAGAAAGCTCTGGTTTGTAAGAAGTTTACAAATTTCCACCCAGGGCATACAACTTCCCATTCATTTCAATATTTGATATTTATTTCATGAGTTTGAGTGTTTTGTCTGCATGTAAGCATGTGTGACGCATAAATACCTGGTGCCAGCAGAGTTGAAATGATATCAGGTACCCTAGAATTGAAGTTATAGATGGTTATCAGACTTCACATGGATGCTGGGAACTGAAATTGGTTCCCTGAAAATACTCTTAAGTGCTGAGCCATCTCTGTAGTCTCTCCCCATAAACTTGAAATACTCCCTGGGTCATTTATGATCATTATGATGGTGTAATGCTGTATAAATAATTCTTATGCTGTATTGGTTAAGAAAAATTATGAAGAAAATGATTGTATGTATGGAATGCAGACACAATCTCTTTCCTAATAATTGTCTATTTTTAGTGGATGGAATTCTCAGACACAGAACCCAGAGTTATAAAGTGATGATTGTTGATCTTGGTCAAATGATATAGAACTCTAAAATGCTAAAAAACAGAAAAGTCAAAGTTGTGGTCTAAAAGAGGAGGTAGCACAGAAAGAGAAACAAGCCCCATTGTAAAAGTCACAAAGAAACTAGTGCTATAACAGGACATTTGAGAAAGGCAAACATATCCATATTGTTCAGATCACAAAGGTGACCCTAAAAGTCCTTGCTTTTAAACAAAGGAAATCTAGAACTGCCCTAACAAGCTTGAGCTATTTGATGCATTAAAATATATTTATCTGTTTCTTCATTGAAAAACAAATAGAAACCCAGGAGTGAGAAACCTACCAAAGAAAAGGCAATCCCAGGAAGAATGATGGTAAACAGAATGTTCTTAATAGGAAAAGTGAGGAGTGGGGAATGAACAAGAGAAGACAGGTGAGAGCTTCTCATCTAGTTTGCTTCTGGCTGCTTTGACAAAAACCATGAGAGAAGCAACTTAGGGGATGAAAAGGTTTATTTTGTTTTTCCCTTCAAAAACAGACACTCTCAGGACTACCCAAAAGCACCTATTGCCCAACATCAGGACTCTGGATGGTGGGGGGAAAACTTATACAAAAATACATAACCAACAACCTTTTTCCAGATACTCAAATCCATTTACAAATGCAAAAGTAATGCAAAAAAATAGATAATATTAACCCCTGCCAAAATTGTCAAGTCCATGGTAATGGTTCCCAATAAGAACAACTTAGATGAAATTGAAGACACAGACATCAAAAGAACAATTATAAGCATATTCCAATGGTTCAAAGAGAATACAAGTAAACACCAGAATGAAATGAAAGAAGACAGAATGCATTCATGATTGAAGTGCAAATGCTACTGTCAATTTAATCACGGGAGTGTCTCTGTAAAATGAACAGTGGGGAAGTCTCACAGCTGCCTTAGTGACAGTTAAGTGTTCAACCCTCAACAAAGCATTTCTACCACTTCTTCTAAGGCTCAGGAAGCATCACACAAATGGGAGGGGGTTGAGAAGGAATGCAAGAGCCAGGAGATGAGGAAAAAAATCTGCAAAATGCTGTCTTCTAATCATGACATGGCCATTGCAATTGTTATCCTGCAGTGGCTGAGGATGCCTCAGATGGGCCTACACCAGACAAAGCCTCTCTAGATTAAGAAAGAGCTTATAGGGTAATTGTCTTCCCTGCTGAACTATTGGAATCTGGTGGATTCTGTGGGAACGGTCATTCTCTTCAGCATGTACACAAAAGTAAGTTCACCAGGCTTCACTGTACTTTTCCAAAACTACAGTCACACTGGATGTCTGATTCAACTCAGTGGATTGTGAATATGAGAAAAAGGCCTGAGATGGAGATAGGAAATGGCCTGTAGTAAGAAAAATCAGGATGCATTATATATGTGATGTCAAAGAAAAATTTAACTTCTAAAATAGTTCTAATATCTCTAAATATAGAGCTAGTATGTGCACTTAAATTTTATTATAAAATACCAAAAGAAATTAAGAGTAGCATTATGGTTACAACAAAGTAATTAGAAAAGTTCACCAAAGACAGTATAAGTAGAAAAATAAGCTCATGCTTTTAATATAATTCCAAATAATTTCCCCTAGTTATCCTGAGTTCTGAAGGCAATGTACTGAGATACAAGATGCAAGACAAGCCAGAATGCCCTGGACACAGTCAGCGAAGAAGCCCAGCTTGGCCTGAGGCCCTTGGCTAGACAAGGAAGCTAAAAGAGCCTTCTTCTAATCCAAGATTAACTCTCTTTATTAAAATGAAGCCTGTCTACCAATCTCCAGTTGCATGCTTTCTTTATTCTACAAATTGTACTACAAAGTGAGAAACAAGAATATTAAATCTTCATGTGAGTACATTTTTTATTTTCTGAAAAACTATTATAATGTTGGAGTAGTATAAATATTTGATAAAATAGAAACTAATAAATAATGGTGCTGTATCCCGTAATTTCACTGAGTAACAAAGCAGTAATGTTATAAAACATAAAAAACCTTAGATTAAGTGGCTCCTATGTTCCACTTCACTCATTTAGTAAAGTCAAAAGAGTTTAAATGTGTCAAAGCTAGATACTATCCAGTTTCATAACTATTAAGACTGATAATAACTTATTTCTCTTCTAGATAATAAATATTTATATTCAGAACTGCACTACTTTACAGAAACTTAGAATTATATATAAAATTTAAAACCATGAAAAAAGTATATAAGTCATCAATTTAAGCGTATTTGTGTCTTTCAGGGAATCTATAACTCATGGAAAACTTCTTTAACTCCAAATGGTTTAACATTCTTTATTTAATACACGCTTTCTGAGATTGGTAAAATGAAACTATGAAAAATAGATTGATATGATGAAGTACTTCAAAAGAAATAGCATTGGTCTTTTCAACAATTAGCATCTTATTCACAACTGTCATACTGTGGCTTACAAAACAAGGCTCTGAATATTTAGAATGTCAAAGACATTTAGGAATCAACTCTTTAATGCGAAACAGAATATGTTTCAAAATTATCAGAAGGGTATATAAGATATACCAGAAATAATAATATGGTTAATTCTTCATGTGTGGAGATGCCCCATATATACATGTAAACCTATTCATCTTTTAAAGTCTCTGATTATTACAGAATAGAAATTGAAGAAGCCAAACAGAAATATCAATGAAAAAGAATTCCATAGAAAGTACTGATTACATTTGATATGGTTTTTAAAAATTGGCTTTGAGTTAGTTTCTGCTTATTCTTTTGGAAAAAGAATGTCCTTGGGAACAATCATAAACAGAAACTCTATAGACTAAATTTACAATGAAATAAATACATACATAGTCTATAAAGGCGATGTCTTGAGCACTATGCTGACAATCTTCCAGGAGTCCTGGAAACAAACCTAATTTCCATCTAAATTTGCACACATCTTTATTGCAATCTCATATCCTGTGAAGATTTACACACTTTCATGTCCTTTTGCTCAAGAGGGAAGGAAAAAATGACCTCTCTCTCTCCCTCCCTCTCTCTCTCTCTCTCTCTCTCTCTCTTTTTCTCTCCTTCTCGCTCTCTCTTTCTCTCTCTCTCTCTCTCTCTCTCTCTCTCTCTCTCTCTCTCTTATCTTTCAATATACCCATATACCCAGAGTCTAAATCACATTTCTTGAGACCTCAAGCTTCAATAATATTTGAAAAATGGAAAATACAGTCACATTTTTAGTTTAGAACTTACTGCCAAATAAATTCCACAATTGGAATTGAGTTATACAAATGAACCACTGAATGATACTACACTCCACTGTAACTTCATTGTAACTCATCCCACCTGTGTATGAAATACATGTATTCTCAAGTTTACTACAGTTAACATTTCTTCAAAAGGCCACCTCCTGATTGTCCATTGGTGAGCAAGTTTCTATGGAGTCAATCCTTTATTCTGTGTTTCTAGTATGTCCTTCTCAGAATGGAAGAAGAATTATATTAAACGTCATTGGAGATGTCTTCTTTTGAACTAATGCCTATTGATCCATTGTCATCTGCCTTTATGCTTATTGCTGCATTTTTTGAAAAATTATATAGGGTACTTTTCCCCATTTTTTTTGTTCATTTTATCCTCTTGTTATCTATTCCTGCCTCAACAAATATGAGAACTACTTATTTAACTTTTAAAAAAACCTTAGCCATTAACTACAAGTGTTCTCTCAACTCTTATTTATTATCACATTAATAATTTCAATAGTTTGATTTATTGAACAATTAACAACATGTATGCCTGCTAGAATCTCTTTTTCCTGCATTAACTCATCCTCCATCTTCCTAAACATTGTTTTTTTCCAACAGTTATCTAAGAGAAACTTGGGAAAAATCGCAAGTATAAGAGATTTGGACCTATAGCAAGGAAAGACTTAGGTAGGTAGGGAAAACTGAGCTGAATGCTGGGAGGAGGAAAGTGGAGTAGAGAGACACCATGGAGCCACTGCCAGAGATAGACATGCTGAAACTTTGTTGGAAGGCCATGACATCATGGTGATATACAGATTAATAGAAATGGGTTAAGTTAAGATGTAAGAGTTAGCCAATAAGAAGCTAGAGCTAATGGGCCAAGCAGTGCTTTAATTTATATGGTTTCTGTGTGGTTATTTTGGCTCTGGGTGGCTGGGACAAATAAGTGGCCTCCTCCTACAGAGATTGACTTATGTTCTAGATCAAAAGAGATCTAGACTTATACTTGATGAGTTGGGTATATGAACTTTAAATACAATCACATAACTGAAGGCAAGATTACAGATATGAAAAAGGCTGTAATGGCAAACTTCATAGTCAACTTGACTAAATTTAGAAGTACCTAGGAGATAGACACACCGTTCTGAATGTGTCTGTGACTGTGTTTTTAAAAAAGGATTATCTAATGGGCAAAGACCTACTCTGAATGTATATTGGTGATGGTACCACAGAGTAAACAAATAAGGAAAAGATAAAGCCACTAACCACAATGACATGAACTACAGTGCTCCACCATGCATTCTCCACAGTGATGGACTGAGCGCTCCAAAACCATGAATCAATATAACTTTGCTACCACAATCTTTTCTCTGGCTCTTTAGACCCAGTAACACACACAAAAAGTAGTTACATACCAATGTTCAACACAGACAGAAGACAAAGAAGTTGTCTTCCTGGAAAGAACAGGGGGCTCTGAGTTTTTTCACAGATTGTCTGGTGTTGTTAGATTCAAATCATCGTTCCAAACCCCAACACAGTCATTAATTAAACTCCAGAATGTATCTAGGAATCAACTTGTTTATGGGTGTGATGTGGTGGCAGTGGCAGATGGACACACTTATTAAGGCAAGCACACAACAAGTTATTTATGTTCAGGTGTGTCTGTACATAGCATAGCATCCATGTTCCCAGGGAATGGGAATCTATTTGTTAGATGAGAAAATAATGTTAGTAACATTATCTACCATCTGTAACCACACTTACAACTATTATGTTTTAGGTACTGTAAAACTTTACTGCCTCATTTAATCATATATCCATATGGCTGATGCCGGGGGAGCTCCTTCCTCTCCTTCAACCAATAGCCTTTAAGATACCAGCCCACTTGGGCATAGTCTCTTTGTCTTGAAAAAGCAGCAGTAGCCATGTGCTCCCTCTCTTGCTTCAGACTCTGCTTCTGGCTACCAGACACTTTTCCTGGTCGTGCAGGGGGCTGTTGTCTAGGATGGTGATCTGTAAGTTTTTCCCTTTAAATAAATAATCCTTTTATTAATCATAATTCCAAACTGGTGTGGGATTGTTTTATGACTTAGTCCTTTAGGCTACTACTAGTACTCCCACTATAAGACCATAGAGGCTTAGAAGGGCGCCATTCTGTTGTAGGAGCTGTGGGCCTCTTCCCACAGCCCGGCTCCTGGCCACTGGCTATCTTATACCCCAAAATAACAACACACAAATTGTATTCTTTTAAACACTTCTTGGCCCATTAGCTCTAGCCCTTACTGGCTAATTCTGGTATCCCGATCAACCCATCTCTAATAAGCACCAGTCTTACCGGGAAAGATTCAGCATGTCCAACCTGGTGGCTTGTTTCATCGCATCTGCCTGGGAGAGGGGAGCATGGCCTCTGAGCTCACTTCCTCTTCCTCGCAGCATTCTATTCTGTTTACTCCTCCCACCTATGTTTTAACCTATGAGGGCCAAGCAGTTTTTTTATTATAATTAACCAATGACCTTCCTCCATCAGAAAGGTAAAAGAATTTGCCAACAGTCTAAAACAGTAAATTTAGAATCAGATATTAAGTCTATTTTCATTTACTTTGGCACAAATGTTTTTAAGCATTTGCTAATAATAAAGGATCCACAACTGTATCTTGTAAACCCTCTAATCAAAATGCTCCCAACTTATTTAGACAAATGACTAAAATTGTCTTCAAAATAAAACTTACAAAAATGTTTGAAACTTGAATTTCCAATTTCTTTTTCCAAACAAAAACTATGAGGAAATCACTTGAGGCTTTAATATCATAGTGGCTCAGAACCACAACAAGGAGTATTTCCAGCCAGTCAGGGAACTAATGTTTGCCTTGACTAACAGAAATGTCAGGTTGACCACTGTGTGGAGTAGCTGGGCATTGGCCAAACACCTTGAATACTTCGCTGAACTGCACCCATGCATTAGGAAAAATAATCTTAAACATATCTATGGACAGTCTCTCATTTTTTTAAATATGTTCCTTTTTAGCATGTTCATTGACATCACCACTGTTCAGGTCTTGTTTAGGCAGCCATGTTGATGAGGCTTCATCATGTAACTTCTCTTGTGATTGTGCTACACTCTCTGATATTTCTAAGAGACACAATATCACAGCACAGTTCCTACTTCTCTGTCTATTACTATCTTCTTCGACAATGATCCCTGAACCTTAGGTATAGAAGTTATATTGTAAATGTATTAGCTGGGGCTGGGTGCCACATGATCTCTTTTCCCTTGAATTTTGATCAGTTATGGAGTCATGAGCCCTGGTATCATAAGCATATAGTTTACATTATATGGAGCAAGTTATATGCATGTGATATATATATATATATGTGTGTGTGTGTGTGTGTGTGTGTGTGTGTGTGTGTGTGTAATTGTTTGTTAGATGTACATATGTATCTAACAAACAACGAAAAAGAGGTCGTGAATTTTAAGGAAAGCAGGAGGGTACATGAGAGAGGTGTTGGATGAGGGACAGAAAGGGTTGACAAAATAATTATATTATAATTAAAAAAATATTATAAAATATGCACCTTATTTTCTCGACCATCCAGTACTTTTAGCAAATATCTTACTTAATTTAGTACACTTTTCTCCACAAAATTTCCCAAAACTATTCTGGATACAGGCTAGTATAAATCTTAATTTCCCTGAAAATAGCTGTATTTTCAAAATTTCATTTTGAGCTTTTACTAACTTGTAAATCAGTGTTGTTACATTTCCATATTATGAATTACTAAGCCAAAAATCATAATTGTATTTTTTTCTACTTTCTTTTTCTTAAAAAAAAAAAGTCACAATTTATCCTTGGGAATACTTTAGACAAGAAAGAAAACTCCCTCGGAAGTATACAGAAGTAAAGTTAAAGTTGATGTTGCTCAGAAAAGAAAATGCATTTTGACTAGAAACAAGAATTGCTCTCTGGGTACAAATGCTTTATATTATATGAACTCAAAATAAGTCAAATAAAGTCAAGAGATCTTTGGAAACATAAAATAAGGAATTTGAAATTAATATTAAAAGTAAATATCACTTCAGGAATAAAGATTGAATATCTAACATAAAGAAGTGGTTGTCATATTCTGAATTTATAAACCATGTCTTCCTACTTTAACTTTACCCACACTAACTGCACCATAGAGTTTAGCATATGTGTGCTAGACATAGATTAATGTACATGTTTATACTTTACTCTTTTGTCCTGTGAGTAGATGTGGCTTTTATCTGGAAAAAAACAAAGGTAGTAGATAAAATATTGAAAAACGCAATTCTGTAAATGAGAAATCATAGCAGTTTATATTAAGTTCCTAATATATTCATTTGATAATTACATGATTAGGTAGATTTTTTTTTCTTAAATCATTTCTTATGTACCCAATAGAACAGAATGTCTTCTTTGAAGGTTAGGATACAAATTACCTAATTAAGTCGAAGACTGTGTGTAAATAAAATCAAATGTATGATGAAATCGATGTTGTGCATGGTAATTCTGAACACACTTGTATTCACACAAAGAACAATAAAGTGACAGACAGTTAAATTCATCAACTTTTATATCTTATCCCTAATTTTCATTGTATTTTCTTTGACTATGCTCTTGTATTGAAGACGGGCAATATATCTGGCTTTGGTATATACACAGTAATAATACACAGATAGGAAAAATCATAATGTATTTGCTTCCTATTAACATGAAAAGTTTTTTCTATGCTTCTGTGAAACTGTTGTGGAATTAAATATTTTTTAAAACCCAATTGGAGACTGTAGGATGCCTTAGAAATTAAAATTCAAGCACTTGCTTTGCAAGCCTGATAGCCCAAGCTCCCATCCCTAAATTCCGTGGAGGAAGGAGAGAATTGACTTTGGTAATTGGTCCTCTGACCTCCACTTGGCGCAGGAGCTCCTACCCTCACTCACGCTTATACATACACCATAGTAGTCAAGAAATTTTAAGAGGCAAATTTTATTGGAATCTGATTCTTTCCTCACTGAGAATTGAACCTTGGGTCTCACCCCTGACAGGCAATCCACTACACACATTGAGTGACACCCCAGCTCAATCTGCTTCATAAAATCCGTACTGTTTTGCCTCTGCTTTTCACGCCATCTATCATCATACTATTGCCGCCATTTTGTTCCTCTTCTGATCTGAAGTCAAGAGCTTAAAATTTAACTTTTAGCCAATGCCAAGATGTTTCTACTCTGTGCCCATAGTTCTTCCCATACTAATGTCACTCTTTTATTATGAATTCTACAAATAAATATGCATCTAGATAAGCAGGCCCTTTCCCAGATTCTTGGTCCATAGCAGCATCAAAACAAAACAAAACAAAAGGAAGGAAACTAAACACTCATCTTCCTCTTTCTTTCTTACAGTTGTTGCAACTGAACTCATAAAATATGCTAGTTATATCTGAATTCTTATTTCCAGTTGCTAGAACAGTTGTAGCTATGTCACGACACTAAGCTTTTTTTTTTTAATATTTATTTATTATGTATACAATATTCTGTCTACATGTATGCCTGCAGGCCAGAAGAGGGCACTAGACCTGATTACAGATGGTTGTGAGCCACCATGTGGTTGCTGGGAAAAGCTTTCGAAGGGCTTCATAAGAGAACTGTAAGAACAGATTTGCATCCTTTTGGGTGGCTTACAGACAGTAGAGTCCTGGTATGAAAATCAGTGGATGGCCGTGGAGAGCCTCACCCCCGTTATCAACACCTCAAAACTAATGAGACTTGGCAGGAGAACAAGGTGGCCAGGGCTGAAGTTAGAGACAAGGCAGGAAGCCGTAAAACAGGTTGACATTACCCAAAGTGGAGGGGGATATTTTACTAGGTTTAGGTTCATTAGCAGTTCTAAGAGAATGCCCCCAGTTTACAGGGCAACAATAATTGATGAATTGTGAAAAGAAACCACATTCCAGCACATACAATACAGAGCGCCCATTTGAAGAGACACTGAGTGAGTAAATACGTGTTAAAGGAGATGATTTCAGTTGTAGACTCTAGTATGCACCCTCACTGTCAGCTTCTGTGAGGTCTAGAACAAACAGGGGCTTCCCTGGGTGGCAGGGTGGAGCCGTAGAATTTTAGATTTTTTTCACGATACATTTTGAGAATCAGGATATCACTATATAATGATGATATATAGGCTCTTGAGCTATTCAGAAAGTAGGAGATTTCTCCTAATAAATGTAATGAAGGTGTAGTGAGGCACCAAAATCTTGCAATTATTACCTTACTTGTACTCTGGGTCCCCAAAAGGGTCCCTTCAAGTTGAATTAAGTCCGTCTCAAATCAGAGCTTGTTTCACAATATTTATAATTGCATGATGCTAAATATTTTTAAAGACTAAGTTTTGAACTTGTAAAGATTCATCTCATTCATCTGATGAACACATCCTATTTTAAATAGAATTTTTAGCAGTGTAGCAATGCTTCTTCCTGACTCTATAAATATAATACAAGACAGCAAAAGAAACCATGCGCTGCTTACAGGCCCTACTCAACTGCCGCATTTTAAAACTGCTCCCCACTGTGCTATCCTCAGAGGCGATAAAGAAGAGGTGTTTATTACCAGCCTCTCCCAAACCTCCATATTCTTGTTCCCGTGGGTCCTCATACTTCAAGACTAGGATTGCATCTAAGCTGAAATAAATCTCCTATGGAATGCCTATGTTCTACAAGGAAGCACAGTCGCAGCCTGTCACAGGAGTGCAGTCTTTGGATGGAGTACACAAAGGCACTTTGCCTTTAAGGATCTCTAAAGACTGGGGAGCTGAGAGAGTCTAAAATAGTAGACTCATTAACCTAGTCTTTACGTCCTACCCACTTTTACTCCATCTCATTCATTTCCATGTTCATACGAAACTCTAATAAACATCTTGATCGTGCTCTGGGCTCATCATCAAATCATGCTACTTTGTCAAAAGGACTATGTCTACTTGATCATATTTATGCAACAAAAATCTTCCTCTATCCTTTTATGATTTGAATTATCTTTCATCAATTCACACGCCCTTCCCAAAGACAGATCAAATCATCTACTGGCAAGGCATATAATAATAAACAAATCGGGTAGAATGTTGTAAGGTTGGAAGTAGGAAGGAGGAAAATTAAGCACTGAAAGAAATCTAAGGTATTAGAATATGAAGAGATAAAGTGATAATCTCCAATAATAATAATAATAATAATAATAATAATAATAATAATACCAATATAAGGATAAAACTTGTGAAATGTTTTAGTCAATCAAAGATAAAAGTGTAGCCGGGTGGTGGTGGTGCACGCCTTTAATCCTAGCACTCAGGAGGCAGAGGCAGGCAGATCTCTGTGAGTTCGAGGCCAGCCTGGTCTACAAGAGCTAGTTCCAGGACAGGAACCAAAAAAGCTACGGAGAAACCCTGTCTCGAAAATAAAAAAAATAAATAAATAAAATAAAAAAAGATAAAAGTGTATTAACTTTCTTTTTATGACAAAACAGCTGAGTAAATAACCTTAAGGGAAGAAAGATTTATTTTGTTTCACAGGTTCAGAGGTTTCAGTAAAGACCACAAACATCATGGTAGCCAGCATATGGAAGACAGAGACACTTACCTCATTGAGTGGGAAAGCAAACCCAACAGAACTCCTTGCTGCCTTCTGCTGCTGCTTTTGTTCCATCTCAGACACACGGCAACTAAACAGTTCTCCCCACATTCAAAATGGGTCTTCTCCCCTAGGCTGTGGTCCTACATACCAACTACATCTGAAAACGTCTTCATCGGAACACCCCAGAAAGAGCTTCACTAATCTTACCAACAAATCCTATGACCAATCCAGATGTACCATCACAAGAAATAAATAAGGAAAACGATGAATATCTAGGGACGTGGGTTGCGAGGAAAATACTGGCACAAAAGCAGTGTTCTAGGATGGGGATAAGCTAGTGTATCGAAGAGACAAACGAGAGACCAGAGTGGGTGATGAAGAGTCAAGGACAGGATGCAGGAAAGTCTGTCCAAGTAACAGGAATCCAGATCATGCGGCCAGGAGCAGCACTTCACCAGAGACAGTGTTTAAACAGGTGAGTGTACAATGAGACCTGATGGGAAAAAAAATCTGCTATATTACAATGCTCCAGTGAGTAGATGCTATGTTTCTGTTTTAACAATATTACTAAGAATTAGTGTCTCGGCCCCAGTGGATACAGCTACAGAACAACTCCTGCATCTAAGACTCAGAACACTGAAAAAAAGGAAGCAGAAATGTTGGAGAGTCAGGGCTCCAGGATATCTGTTCTGATGTCTCCAAGAAATGACAGAGAAACTTCATCCATTACACCTCACCACTGTATAGGTACCTATACAATGAACATGAACAATGTCAACACCAATACATGCTAACATGAAAAAGGGAAGTTACATGGTGCCCCACCGCTAAAACAAAGAATGACACGCAACTAAAACATGGTTAGATCAGGAGAAATGGTCTTCCCCAGAGATGAATACCCTAATTGGTTATCCAATATCAAGTGAACAACCCAAGAAACGGTATACAGACAAGCAACACGAAATGGACAGGTTGTAGTTATATATTTATGCATTTTTATACATATGTAGTAAGAATAAAGAAAAAGAAGCCATGAATTCAAAAGGGCACAAGGAGATTAAACAAAGAAAATGTTGAAGAGAGTAAAGGGAAGAGAGAACATAATATAATTATATTTTAATTAAAAAAGAAAATAAGATGGACTTTTGCATCATGGATAAATTATGTATTATCACTTCAGGAAAAGGCCATTAAACACACAGCTTTCAAATTTGTGTAAATTTTGTTTACAGAAAAAAATAAAGACAAAAACAAATGCCTGACATAAAATGTCAAGACTGAACAAATTCATTTTATCTCCATTTTGACATATTCCAATTCTGATTTATGAAGATGTATCTGACAGGGCCATCAAAATTTTGATAATAAGATACTCCAAAAAGCAGAATTGGAGTACAGTCAGTATGTTCTAAATTACATATGAAAACACATCAGATAAAGTGTGCTGTGTTTAAATATTGTGTTTAAAAGATAATTATGTTATATTTGCATATATTATAAGCATAACATTAAGTATAGGTTTTATGAATATTCATCACTGTAATATTAATAAATATCATAATATTGTAACATTATATCCCAAGTGTTATGAATGCATGCCATTCAAAATTGAGCATGATTTGTTTTGCCATTTTTAATCCATCAGCAGCATTCCTTGTTAAGTAATGAAAGCAGTAAGAGGTTCAGGATCTGTATTCATTTCTCATTGGAGAATTCTTTAATTAAGTTTTTAAAATTAATTTTTAAAAAACTTAAATATTATTTTAAAGTATTATATTTTTATTAATATTCCAACTTAAAAATAAGTGCAAGAAATTTATCTTAAGCAATATAACCTTAATACATACACTATCTTGATTTTTATAAAATGAGGTTACCTCATATTTAAAAAGCATATTTACTCTAAACTCTTTTTCAAGTGAGAGAATACTCAAAGAGAAGAACATGACATTTATAAACAGTCATGTATACAGACACACAACACACACACACGAAATTGTTTCCACTACCCCACAAAAGTCAACCGAAAGCAAGTCTAAATGATCCGACCACCTCCTTACCCCCTCACCAGTCAATTTAGGAGAAGGCAGTCTTCAGAGTGAAGCAAGTGGACAGATTGAAGAACGAGGAGGGGGGTAATGTTTTCTGGAAGTAGCTCTGAGAAATCTTGTTCACAGCCTGGAACTGCATAAATTTTCTCTGCATATGTTATTGCTACCTTGGGGGCCATGATAGCATATGCATTTTGGGTTTTTCAAAAAATAGATATATGTACACGAGTATGTGTGTTTAATGCATAAATATTATGATGACTTTCCTTTGTGGGATTCCGTAGTCCCTTCAGACTTTACGGTGGCATATACATTAAATAAACAGCAATATTTGAGAGTGAGAGGATTTTTTTTTTTTTTTTTGAGAAAGCACAAAAAGTAAGGGTGGAAGCAGGCGGATATCATTGGCAAATTTAGACTATCTCCGCAGTGGAAAATTATTAAACCAAATAAATTCAACAAGGCAACAAAGGCATTTAGAGACAACACTGAGTCCAAAAGAAAAATCACTGTGAATATATGAATGAGATGCAGAATCCTAGAAAAGACAACCACACTTTCCCATCAGTACTACAGCCTGGAAATCGAGCAAAGCAAAGTAACATACTACTCGGACAAATATTAGCATTTGGAAAGTACTTCTGGCCAGGTGACACTTATAAAACAAATCACTTGGCATCCCGAACTCCTGTGGGCTGTTCCTGGGAAAGGGTGCTGTTGCCGATTGTCAGTTAAATTCTTAACACAGTTTGGTTTTCCCAAAAGATCCGTGTTTGGCGTGCCTGGCTTTTGCTGCCCTTTGTATGCATGATAAAACAGTATGATGAAAACAGATGACTGTAAGACGTTTTGTTTCCAGCAAGTTCCCTGAAAGGGAGATTGACAAATCTAATATGAATCCCCAGAAATTCAGTTACTTGTAAGCGTCAGGACTCTGGAATACAAAAAATAAATGCATGATCAATGAAATGGAATATGACAAAATGTCTCATATTGATGTGTTCTTCTTTCAAAAATGCCTTTTTGCTTAATGCGCCCAGTCAGTTTCTCCATACATTTTCTTATGCACAATGTATGGATTTCCTAGTTCTGATTTCAAGTTCAGGGGAGCCTGGGGAGAAGTGGGCGATTTCCCCAAGCCAGAGCTGCTCCTAAGTCTTTCACATGAGAAAATTGTTAGGCACATTAAAGTATTCCTGACGACGCTGCATTCCTTTGTTCAGAGTGAGTTTTGGGAACACATCCTTTTCTCATTATATTTCCATAAAATATATTTGATCTATTCTATTCTTAGAATACCTCTGATGTGGTCTGTGAGTGGAGCACAGTATAAAAATATTTCTTTTTTTTTATATGAGACAAAATGTTTCCATTTCTTAGACACATAAAAAAAATCACTATGTAGCACTCTAAGAAAGTAAAACGTGTCGGGTCCATTTTGGTGGGGCTCAGGAGAGACCACAAAGACCCTCCCCTTCCATTGTGCTTCTGAACCTCTTCCAAGGCACAGAGGCCTCTGCAGAACAAAAGGAGATCAGGCCTTTCTTTATGTAAAGGCCAGGAAGACTGGGAAAGTTTCTGTGTCCTGGAGCTAGAAAAGCCCATTTATAGTTAGAATAAATGAAAAGAATTACCCCTCTTCCTCTCAGACAAAATGAGCTCTACAAAATTTATTTTGGTAACTAAAGATGGTCAGATATTTTAATAGTTTAATGTGAGTGGTTAATGTTTCCAAGTAGTGGCAAATAGTTGGGATGTTTGCTTTGTTAATTCAATTTTAAAAACACTTGGAGCCAAACATGCTCTTCCACAGTTTTCTCCCGCACACCCCCAGAAGACAGCACCATTTCTCAGGCTGCCCAACATCCCTGATTGGCAGTTGCTACAGTGGGTTGTAGTCCTCTTTGAGAACACATGTCTACGAAAAAAGAAAACGGGGGGGGGGATAAAAGCATATCTAAATCTTACTTGTCAAGTTCAAAATGAAGCAGAAATTTTATCCCAAAGGATTGTCCCTCATAATCTGAAAAAAAAAAAAGGCATAGGAGAAATCTCCAGCTAAACAGTAGATTTAAGTTTAAATCTAATTTAATCTGTCTAATTTAAATTGAAATATCTGCTGCTAAATGGTTGCACACTTGCCAAATTTTAATGGCAAATATCTGCCCTGTGATGCAAAGGATTTGGTCTGTCTTGTTCAGTGTGCTATCCCCCATGGCAAGAACACAATACTGAGTGTATATTTACATAAAGGAGAAAGAAAGGAGTGAACTAGGCAGATGGTCCTCTTCCTGCTTCCCTTCAGTGAGCAAGAAATATATGAAATGGAACCAGTGAGATGGCTCAGTAGGTGGAGGAAGAACCCATTCCTGAAAGTTGACTCTGATTTCCGTATGTGTGCTGTGGATAAACAAACAAATAAGTTAGACGTAATAAAAACAAAATAAATGAAGTATGTAGAGTCTGCCCTTCCAAACTGAAAGCCTGATGTGTTATCCAACGAAATCTGATTCTTTGCCCAAGAGATGTTACTTGCATGCTTGAGAAGTAGTCGTTCCTTAGGGTAAGTAACTACAGAGTGCCCAGATGTTTTTTACGAGACATAACATGGTGTTCAAAAAAGAAAATCTAAATACTTCTGTTACAGATTGAAAGACAAACTAGCACTTCAATCTTGAGCTATCACACAGGGCCCATATTCTCCTAGCTCTGACCCCATCAGCACGGTTACGATCATTACTAAACTAAGCTATAACGACCTGTGTTTGCTTCTGCTGTGATGCCATGTAGGTAAAGTCATGCAATGAAATACTAGAGATTATGTGAGAGATGATGCTGGAATACAACACTCAAACCAAATGCATTACATTTCATGGCTGCTAGAAAACATTATTTTGAGTGAAGTAACCCAGACACAGAAATACAATTATCACATGTACTCACTCATAGGTAGTTTTTAAACATAAAGCAAAGAAAACCAGCCTACAAACCACAATCCCAGAGAATTTAGACAACAATGAGGGCGTGAAGAGAGACTTACATAAATCTAATCTACATGGGAAGTAGAAAAAGACAAGATCTCCTGAGTAAATGGAGAGCATGGGGACCTTGGGGGAGGATTGATGGGAGAAGGGGAGAGGCAGGGAGAGGAGCAGAGAAAAATGTACAGCTCAATAAATATCAATAAAAAAGGGGAAAAAGAAAAAGACACAATGTGTTCAAAAGGATAAAATTAGAAATTAGTTTTCATTTTGTCTGATTGTTTGGTTTGAAATACTTTTATACATGACAAAAGTATCATAGAAATGTATAGCAAGTATAAGCAACACTCCAAATTTTGTTTCATTAAAAATATCCAAGAAAAATAATAACTCAGATTTGTACATAATAAATGCTTAAGAAATGCATAGATTAGAGTGATATTATTTTACCTTGAAAAGACTTGAAGTAAAGTGAATCCCAGAGGGGTAAGAGCCTGTGACTTCCTGTGTAAGGGTAGATGAGGGACTACATGAAATGAAAGGGGATTCTGCAATAACAGATGTGAGTACGTGCAACTAGGAACACATGTGGCAAATGAGGTAGTGCTAGATGTTAGAAATAGGTGCAGGTGTGTTTTGTGTGTTCTGTGTGTTCCTATGTAGCATGGCTTTGTTGTTTACAGTTTTCAGTATTCATCTTACAAATCCTATAAATAAAATTATGTGAAATTTATATTAGGCAAATTGTTCCCTAGTATATCATTCACACTGAAACAACTCATGCTTTCAGAATGAGTTCTAGAGCAGATCATCCTAAACATTCCCTAACAGAATGAAAGATGCTAACACATAAATTTGTATTACCCTCTAATAGTCTCATACAGTATACTTCCCTGCTAACCATAGCTGAAATCTATTTGCTAGATTTTTGGACTTCTTAAAAGTACCAAGTTGTGGGCGTAACAAACCACCTATTGATTTAAATTATGGCCCATTCTGAGAAAAGGAACCCATGCCCAACACTGCATAAGTAGCTAAGGGTCTAAGACTAGATAGGCCACAGACCTAGGGTAAGACCAAATACTACTGTTTTTCTAAAGAACTGTAGCAATTAAACAATTCCTAAAGACATTCTGCTGTATCCATAGATGAGTGTCTGACTCATCCATCCTAAGAGACAGTTCCTCCTGCATTAGATGGGAGCAAACACAGAGACCCATAACTGGGTAGTGTTCAGAATCAGAAAGTGAGAGTTCTTGGAACGCAACCCTAAATGGGATATCTCCATCAATTCTCTCACCTCAGAGCTCAGGGAACACTGAGGAAGAGGATGCAGAACGTGAGAACCAGTGGGGTAGAAAACACCAAGGAAACAAGGCCTTCTAAAACCCATAAATGCTCATATGAACCCAGAGAGACTGTTACAGCATGTCTTGCACAGGTCTAAGCCAGATGGGGTTCCAGTTCCCCCACCCCTAATCTAGATGCTATCTCCACTTAATAATTCTCACAAAGAAAAAATTAGATGTCTTCAATAAAGTCTTGCTGGCTATACAAGCCAAATTTCAGGGTGGGTGCCAGCCCAGCAATAGATAGCCAATGCAAAACAAACTCAATGATATTCTTGGTGGTCTTGGTCTCACAGTACTTTGTCTGGATGTTTTTTTTCCTTACAGAGATTTTTCTTATATATTATGGGTTTCAATTTATTTTTATGGGTTTTCTATGTGTGAAACTGTATGTCTAGCAACTATATGTGTTTCTTGTGCTTTTTCTTTTGGCTCTGCTTTTTTTTCTGTCAATTTGTATGTGTTGTCCTATTCTGATTAATTTATTTTTATTTTATCTTATTTTCTACATGGTAATATTTTAGATGACTGTTTTCTAATGAGAGAGAGAAAGAATGCATGTGGATTTGGGTGGGTGGAGAAGTGGGAGGGTCAGAAAGGAGTTAGGGATGAGAAACTATAATCGGAATAATCTTCATGTATTTCATGTATTTTCATAATACAACTGATTATGAAGTTATAAAACGCAATGGAACAACAATAAAATGTAAAGTGGCTTATCGTAGTTTTATAAGGTCACTGTGATTTTAAATTGAGTTTTGCCCTTGAGACCCTAAACTACTCCACACACATACACATCTCTAACAGATTATACTCCAGCCATGTACATATGAAACCATTAAAAATGGATCTTAGGCCGGGCGGTGGTGGCGCACGCCTTTAATCCCAGCACTCGGGAGGCAGAGGCAGGCGGATCTCTGTGAGTTCGAGACCAGCCTGGTCTACAAGAGCTAGTTCCAGGAGAGGCTCCAAAACCACAGAGAAACCCTGTCTCGAAAAACCAAAAAAAAAAAAAAAAAAAAAAAAAAAATGGATCTTAGGTTCTTACAATTTTACATAGTCTTGACTTTGAAGCCCTCTGAAAAGTAGGTGGAGGTAATGTTGCTACTTCTCTGTCCACTACAACTTAGAGTCCTTCATACCTTTTTGGAAACATTAGTCCTTCCTTCTATTCTCCCTATTTTTCTTAATTATCATTATCCAAGGCTAAAAGATGAAAAGATAACATTTCCTTCTTCCTTTAACAATATATTTTTTCTACTTCCTATAAAATTCCACATAGTCATGGCAATACTAAAAGGGTTCCTGGTCTTCTCCAAGCCCAGCCAGCAAGATTATCTCAGACACAATATGGAAGAGCTGCCAAGGAGGATAATATTCATATACCGAAAACTAAAGAGAGAGCAAGAACAACAGGAAATACTAAAGAAACCAATGTATACAAGCATTCACCAGTAGATGACTAATCTGGAAGTGGAAGCAGGGGTCCAATGAGATCATTCCAAGTCTGCAAATTAAGTGTGTCCTTGAGGGCTAGAGGAAAGGCTGTACATTGCAACCTTGAGTTTTGCAAATTCTCTTCAGTGACTGTACTTTGTAAGTATAATTAAATTGAAACTAATAAAGAAAGTTGTAGTCAGAGGTGGCTTGTTCATTTTCTGGCATCCTAGACCCAAAATAATCACATTATTATAACACTGCATTATTATAACACTGCTTGGCCTATTAGCTCACCTTCTTATTGGCAAGCTCATATATCTTAAATTAACCCATTTCTATTCATCTGTATCACCACATGGTTATGGCCTACTGGAAAGGTTCCATCCAGTGTCTGGCATCTGTCTTCTGCAGCAGCTATGTGGCCTCTCCCTGACTCTGCCTTCTTTCCCCCTCTATTGCTGCTTAGATTTCCTGCTTTGCCTTATATGAGCTGCCATAGGCCAAAGGAGCTTCTTTATTAACCAATGATATACATAACATATAGAGGGGAATCCCACATCAGTAAGTGGGTATGTATATAGCACACTTATTATGTTGTATATGAAAAGAAAAAATTAATAATTCAATTCTTTTTAGCCTTTGTCATGTTTACATCCATTTCTAAGACCATTGTATACTAGTTTTCCAATGCCTCCCTTATGTACACAAAACCCTTTTTATTAATTGCTACTAATTACTATTTATTTATTAAAGATTTCTGTCTCTTCCCCGCCACCGCCTCCCATATCCCTCCTCCTCCCCCAATCAACTCCCCCTCTCTCATCAGCCCTAAGAGCAGACCGGGTTCCCTGCCCTGTGGGGAGTCCAAGGACCTCCCACCTCCTTGGGGATGTTCTTTCGGGAACTCACCAAGGCCAGCTGGACTGGGTCTGAAAAGGCATGGGATAAAACCGGACTCACTGAACATAGCAGACAACGAAGACTGCTGAGAAGTCAAGAACAATGGCACTGGGTTTTGATCCTACTGTACGTACTGGCTTTGTGGGAGCCTAGGCTGTTTGGATGTTCGCCTTGCTACTAATAACTATTAATACTAACAATCTCATTAATTTGATTTTGTGTCCAAAAGAGGTTCAAAGCCTTAATCCTGATGTTACAGTATTTTTTTACAGAAGGATTATTAGTAATTGTAGCAAGAAAATAAAAAAAAAATAGTTAAAAAGCATAGTAATACCAAACAGAAGTCTCCCTACCTCCACTCCCACTAACCAGAATATTATTAGGAGGGGAGAGATATTTTCTTCATACATAGTTATTCAAAAACAAGAATGTTACCTGTTAAGTCACCTCATGCTTATTGTTGTTACAGATGCTGATGTTGAAATAATCACATAATAAGAACAACCATACACTATTCTAGGAAACAGATGCTCATTTTGAAATGGATTCTGTCTCCTGGATAACCAGCAAGTATTCTGATTTTCCATGGCTTGAAGTAATTTAGTGATAAACTGAGGAGCTTGAGTTTTGCCTGAGAGTAGTCTAGGTGATGCTGTGATGAAGTCTAGGTGATGTTATGATGAGGTCTAGGTGATGTTGTGATGAAGTCTAAGTGATGTTATGATGAGGTCTAGGTGATGCTGTGATGAGGTCTAAGTGTTGCTGTGATGAGGTCTAGGTGATGCTGCGATGAGGTCTAGGTGATGCTGTGATGAAGTCTAAGTGATGTTATGATGAGGTCTAGGTGATGCTGTGATGAAGTCTAAGTGATGTTATGATGAGGTCTAGGTGATGCTGTGATGAGGTCTAAGTGTTGCTGTGATGAGGTCTAGGTGATGCTGTGATGAAGTCTAGGTGATGTTATGATGAGGTCTAGGCGATGCTGTGATGAAGTCTAGGTGATGCTGTGATGAAGTCTAGGTGATGTTATGATGAGGTCTAGGTGATGCTGTGATGAAGTCTAGGTGATGCTGCGATGAAGTCTAGGTGATGTTGTGATGAAGTCTAAGTAATGTTATGATGAGGTCTAGGTGATGCTGTGATGAAGTCTAAGTGATGTTATGATGAGGTCTAGGTGATGCTGTGATGAAGTCTATGTGATGTTATGATGAGGTCTAGGTGATGCTGCGATGAAGTCTAAGTGATGTTATGATGAGGTCTAGGTGATGCTGTGATGAAGTCTAAGTGATGTTGTGATGAAATCTAAGTAATGTTATGATGAGGTCTAGGTGATGCTGTGATGAAGTCTAAGTGATGTTATGATGAGGTCTATGTGATGCTGAGATGAAGTCTAGGTGATGTTGTGATGAAGTCTAAGTAATGTTATGATGAGGTCTAGGTGATGCTGTGATGAAGTCTAAGTGATGTTATGATGAGGTCTGGGTGATGCTGCGATGAAGTCTAAGTGATGTTATGATGAGGTCTAGGTGATGCTGTGATGAAGTCTAAGTGATGTTATGATGAGGTCTAGGTGATGCTGTGATGAAGTCTAAGTGATGTTATGATGAGGTCTAGGTGATGCTGTGATGCGGTCTAGTGATGCTGGGATGACGTCTAGGTGATGCTGGGTTGAGGTCTAGGTGATGCTCTGCTGGAGTCTAGGTGATTCTATGACAAGGTCTAGGTTATACCATCATGAAGAACAGCCACTAAATCTCAATAGCTTTGAGTATTTCTACCAGCAACATCTATAGTTGTTATTTAAACAAACTAAGCTTTCCTTTACCGGGTGTTTTGTGTAGGCCAGATGGAGCCAGTTTCCTGCTTTGTCATAATCTTCACTCCAAAACCTATGGCAGGCAGTAGAGCTATAAATGCATGGAATTTGACTGTCACAATTACAAAGGAAAGCTACTGACTGCTTCTCAAAGTCTATACTTCATTGGTTAAATTAGGTCAGGTGATCATGCTTACTTTCAGGGTGGTGAAGAACAATTTTTGTGAGTAGTTTGGTAATTGACAGTGATTTCTTACTTGTTAAACTTCATGAAAATTGTTATCAGATCCTTAATACAGACTTTAAGAAAAGAATACAAAGCAATCAAACATGTGAAACCATTTCAGTTCCTTTGTCAGATTGCCTGCCTTAAAAAACTGTTGATATAAAAAAAGAGCATTATAAAAATATCTGATAATTTGACTGTTCAAATTTCCATTATTAAACAAAGCAAAATTTTCAGATTACAATTTTACATAGACATCAAACCAGCATTTTAGGGGTTAAAGGTGAGAAAGAGATTATTTTTCTTTAAACGTTATTAGATAACACAAAAACATGTGACCTAAATCATTTCATTAGTAGTGGGAACTGTGTAGAATTAAAAAAAAAGTAGATATGTTTAGAAACTTATAAATGCTAGGAAAGTTTTATAATCATTAAATAGCTAAGGCCTGATGTTAGCGGAAAAAAATATGATTTGATCTCCGTTCCTGTGCCCACATTCTGAATGTACCAGCTCACGTGTCAGCCATGGGCTTGCCATGCTTGGTTAGATGTGTCTTCTTCAGTTACCACTTGGTTACTAACATGACCAAGGCCAGCGCCTTCTCCCCAGCATGATTTGGCTGTCATGTGTAAAAGTGATCTGGCTTGTTTAAACAGAATATTTTCTTACTGGTCTCTGTTATTTTATATCACAGCAGAGAGCTTTGAGTTAATAAACAGCATTTTGCCACGGCCTACATGTCAAAATAGGTCATGGAACCTTAATGGGGTTTTTAGAAGATCGATAACATCACCGTAGCTGATGCCACACAAGTGTGGATATGTCCAGTCTGCAACTCCGACTGTTGCCAATACATTCTGTCTTCGATTAGTCGCATGTGCTCTTTGAGTATCCATCTCTTCTCTCAAACTTGATTTAGAAGTTATTTAGTGCAGAAACCAAACTGCTCACTTTTGTTAGATCAACTGCAGGAGATACACAGCTGCATACATGGAGGTCTCCTGACACTTTCTCTTTATTGATACATATTTAAATTAAGAAAAGAACATAGGAATACTGTTCATTTACTTCAAAAGCACTTTTGAGAACTGCCTCATGACATATAAGACTAGAAAATGAAAGTTAACAAAAATATATGCCATCCTTTCTTTCCTTTACTTGCCTGGCAAGTCGTTGGAGAAGGTAACCAAATGGCCTGGCAATGTAGCACCATGTAGGAACTCTTTTGATAATAACTGAAGAAGAGATATCAAAGTTGAGACTTGAAGCAAAAATACTAGTTTTTTCCAATCAGAATTGAAAATGAGCAATTAGGAGGTAGTGCCCTACCAGGCAATGAAAGAATTATTTTAAGTGATGTAAATACCATCTAACGGTAACATGATTGGGTATGTGTTTTCAAACTACCACTTCCCCAAAATGTACTACAATGGGCCAGGTGTTGAAGCAGGGACGTCAGCCAGAAGTCACTGGCAGTTGTATTTCAAGAAGAGATGTTGAACTGTAGAAGACAAGAGCAGAGATGGCCAGTACCGTGTTCAGTTGAGGGGAACAGGAAAAGACCGGCTTGTGTTGAAGTTTCTGACCTGGGCAATTATGCATGACAGTGTCATACCTTGAATTAGAGGACATAGCAGGGTAGTTCAAGTCGGGGTAGAAAAATTACATGGCTTCAGTTTTGATATGTGTTATTACATTTCTAAGGCATCCCCTTGCAAATAAAATGTCTGTATGAAGAGACCTTGGATAGGCTCTAAATCATAAGATAGAAGCCATCATTTCATGTATATCCAAAATTATATCTTTTGCTCAGTTAAATGAATACACTTTATAAAGCCATATTATTAATATGGGTCCAGGAGTGCAAGGTTAATGTTTATGAGGTGTCTTATCATGGGCCTAGGATATCTTTTCCCCTAATTATTACAAACTCACATTCCTTATTACTGTGTTTTCCAAAAGTTAAAACAAAGTATTATAAATGTCTCACATTTGAGTATTTTTTTCATGATATGCTAAAATTCTTTCCCATGCTTCTCTGAACAGTTTCAAAACCATAAGCTGCTATGAGAGAAGCCTTCAGAAGCCAGAAAAGCAGGCTATAACCACAGACCAGTAGTTCTAATGAGACTATTGCATTTACTCTGTGGTCATAGCCAGTGTTCAGAACCGGAACTCCAGAAATTAACCAAGCCAACACCTAAGATCCAAGCCAAAGGTCAGGGCCAAAGCTGTGGGTGAAACAGAACCCATTACAGGATTAGCACATGAGAGCAGCCCAGTGCTTATGGGAAGCCAAAGGCACTCTTGACTTCCTGGGTCCTTTGGAGACTTTCTCTGTGTCTGTATCTATATCATCCATGGAAGGACTCATCTCCAGGGAAGCACCTTTCTTCTGCTTCCACATCACTGCCCATGAAAGTTACCATTGCCATGAATTCTTTTCTCTGCCCTCACAATTTTACAACATACATGTAAAACAGAACATGCGGAACTGTATTCCTGTTTCTCATCTCTTAGCAAAGCACAGACCATTGCTCTGAAGGCTGCTGTTTTTCTGTCTAAATATTAGCACAGCCATCCTTGAACTATTTTTTCCTGGTTCTTGGACTGTTTTTCTGTCATTTTCAGAAGACGAGAAATTGAAATAATACATTGTATAATCTTGGAGTTTGCCAGGAGGGATAAGGAAGACTGTGTCACTTCAGAGGTCTGATCACTGCAGTCAAAGTTACTCTTTTCTGGGAAAGTGACATACAGGTGGTGTAGGACCAGGTAATTTTTTTCTTTGCATTTCATATATGATAATCATTTTGGGGTCTATACTAAATACCAGAAAAAAAATCAATGTCAGTAATTTTGACTTATATAAAAAGTTTTAACCCATGGTCACCTGACTGTTTCTAGGTATGTGCAGAGGGTAAACGAATAGCATGGTAGGGTGTCCGCAGTAGAGCAAAGATTGTCACATCATAGTGAATGGGGAGTAAAATATGGAAGCAGAATTTAACCAAGTATACTCCTGGGAAAACCTCCATTGACTCTAACCAAGCTCCTCTAAAATTTCTGTCACCTCTCACAATGCACTCAGTGATAATCTACCAATCGGTTGACCCATCAATGAAGTTAGAATCCTCTCTACTTCATGAATGAAAGAATGTGTAAATGGTGTGCCCACACAGATGAAATTCTGTTTTAAATGTATATTCTTCATGGCTTCTATGTCTTTCTTGTTAATTATATCTGTTTAAAACTCCCACAGCTCTAAAAACATGGTTTCTTCATACAACCTGTGACCGCCACCATTTTGACTAAGGTTAGGTGACCTCACCACCATCTTGACTAAGGGAAGGTGTCTTAACTAAGGGCAAGTCAGGTAACCAAGTCCCACTGTCTTTTCTGAGGTATTCCATGCCTAGTCCCATGGTTTACTTATGACTTTGTCTCTAAATTCCTCTTAATGATTCTGTTACATATATATTTTGCACAGTGGCATGCTTTTGGTAGGACCCACCAAGAGCATCAACTTTGCCTAACTCCTGTTTAATGTGTATGTGTGTATGCATGGATATTACTTGAGTTAACTATGTATAAACATAAGTTAGCTTTAACTCTGTGTGTATATATGCATAAAACTTAAATTCAACTGGGTGTAAATGTATGTATATTCACTGTTAAATGTTAAAAAATGTCTATTCATTATATCACATTCCTACAAAAACAATAAGTCTCATGTTTTAAATTGGTTTGTACTTTTAAGTCTCTTATAAAATACTGTATATGTAATTCAACCTTTAAAATATATTAAGCTGTTCTCTACTATTGTCAGTTCTACCATTAAGTTTCTATTGCAAGAAGTTTTTTCTTCTTTATCTTTTACAAGTATAAATCTTACCTGTTAAGTCGAGAGCCAATACAGTCAAGCGTGAACCCAGCCCTCCAGTCAGATCCTATACTATAGTTATAACTTATCTTTGCCTAATGTAACCCTCAGCTGCTCAGAGATCTGGAGAATATAGCATTTAAGTGCTTAATTATTACAAGATTTTTCATAGCAGAAACAGGTTGTCTCCTACCAACACTCTATTTCCCCCAAAGAAGACAGAAGACAGGTGGGCACAGAACAACATCCATCTGCAATTTGCTTCATCAACTAACAAGTGCTGACCACTGGGAAAAAACTGCCTTTCATCTGAACTGAAGATCTCCAGACATGGACAGAATCACTGGAATCGAAAGTCTAACTGTTCAGGTCAAGGTAGGCTTGTCTTCCTAAAGATTTCTAACCCACAGAATCTTTTAAAGCCCTGTGCTTAAAAGGCAAATATGACCGTCAGTGACAATGGAGGACCCTGAGGAGAGGCTCTAAGTAGACAATCAAGTAAGTTTTCTGTTGTTTTTAAATCACTAAGTTTTTATCCTTCTCAAAGATCTCTGATACAGTTTGACAGATGAGAGGTTTTGCCAGTTTAAAAGGACAGCCTCACCAAACAAATTTCTGTAAAATACAAATAAAAGTTATTAATATGTATGCCTGCAAGTTACAAAGGTGTGAGGACAAAAACAGGTTATCAAAATTCTTTCTCACGCTGCCTTTCAAAATCTTAAAGATACTTTTCATTATGCAAAAAATATCTGTCACAGTCATTCTGGTATAAATATGCTGCTGTTTAAAACTCAAGTTTTCACAAACTCAAAAAATTCTTATGAGTTCCAGGGAACCAATTTGCAGAATCCATCTTAAACATGTCAGATATACCCCCTCTCAATTCCCTGGTCCTAAAAATTTTCCTTCCTAAACTTAACTTTGTCCTCTGTTCTGCCAACACTTTCCGGGTCCAAGACACTGGACAGTTCCATACCACAAACCCTGGACCGAAGTAAAGTGACCAGTTACCCCAGGATGTGACCAGCACCTAGCTTTCTCAGCTTCCCCAAATGCAACACGACACCCACAATTAAGCAGGAAGCTGTCTTGAGACTCCACTGTTCCAATTCCTTTAACCTTATATGCCTAACTTCCCACCTTTTTATTATAAGAAAGAGATGATCTGCTGGCCTGGTCTGTCACCTGAGTACCCTGTCCTTTTAAGAGACAAGCTGCCCACTCCCAACTCCCCCTTCTGGTGAGGCAAACAGATCTCCTGCCTCCTCCAATCTAAGCTCCCTCTCCCTGTCCCTCTTCCTCTTCTGAAAAGGTAACTACTGTCTCTCTTCCTCTCATCTCTTCTTTCTCCCCCTCCCTCTTTCTCTATGCCTCTCTTCTGCCCCCCTTCTCCCCTTTTGAGGCCTTGGGTAGCCCACGGCTGCCCCTTGTGGGACGGCTGTTGCTCTGAAGACCACTGCCCCTCATGGGACCAGTTTCCCACAACCATATCTTTAAAAAAGAAAAACACTTAGCCTCACACAGAGAACTACAGGCAACCAAGAAATTCTGAGAACAGGGGATATATAGTCTTCCCCAGGGAAGATGACATCCATTGGTTATCCAATACCAAATCGGCAATCTTGAAAACACACATGTAAGTAACATTATATAGACTGACTGAGTAGGGGTGTGTGTGTGTGTGTGTGTGTGTGTGTGTGTGTGTGTGTGTAATAAAGTCCTGATCATTAGAGCCTCAGCCCAGAATAAGGGCCATCATCCAACCCCAGGTTTTTGGTGTGGGGGAAACCTCATAACTCATTTTGCCCAAGCCAAACAATCTGGTTGGCCAAGTTAAACGAATACCTCAACCCTGATGATATGGCTTGAAGCTGCTTTCAAAGTCCTTTAGAAAAACAAAAAAGAAAGTATTCTCTCATAGTCAGGGTTCTGATGACTCTTCATATTGGTATGGCTGAAAGTTCTTGATTCAACAATAAATGTCATAATGATGGTAATTGGTGGCCATGGTCCCTTGGGAAGCTATTACTCATCCTTTGATGGACACCCCTGTATCTTCATCCTCCATCCACAACTGAGTGGAATTGTTCATCAAACCTGAGTGTGATGTTCTGTTTAGAAGCCCTGCCTCCTACAGTCAGCCTTCACCATTCTGATGAGTAAACTGTGTTTGCTGATCTTGAACTTCACCACAGAGATGTTCTACCCCATCCCTTTTAGGTTGGTGTCTCCGTTGTCTCCACTTCCTCTGTGGTATCCTTTTCAGAGTTGTTGGCCAGGCAGGTAGGAACAGGACACACTATAAAAATGACCATACTGGAATTGGAGAAGATGACTCATGTTCTCTGCCCTCTTGCTCTCCCCAAATAATGTTTTCCTATACTTCTCTGATGTACAAACACTTAAAATTACTCATAACAGGCTGAGGATGCATCTTAGGGGCAGGACACTTTCTTAGCACATGAAACACATTGGGTTCAAGATTATCATCAGAAAAAAAAAAACCATAGCATGTTAATACTGACTACATACTGCCTTGGATACAATTTGACTTCAATTATCTCTATAAACATTTTGAAAGTAGAAGTGAAAACTGTGTCAGAATATCTTCTTTCCTAGGTACTTCAGGTTCCATAATTATACACCCTGAGTAAGGAAATGGAGTGAGAAATTATTTTACTAGTGTAGAACACCATTCTCAAGTAGGAAACTGGACATCAAGAAAAATGGTCTCAATTGTGATTCATTCAGTCTGTTTCTAGTCCTTAAATAAAAAATAATACATCAATGGGAAATGTATGGATAATAACGAAACACTTAATATTAAGGAAAAGAAAAACCAAGATGATGTAGATATTATTTCAAAGATTCCAAAGTCTGCGTTGGTGGGGGCGGGGTGGCTGGGTCTTTCTCTTTTCTCCTAGAATACAGAACCAAGATGACTTTGGCTCCAGCAAGGGATACAGACGCTGTGATAAGAGTGAACATTTTAAGGATTTCGAGCATTTCTATAGCTGCCTCTGCCTTAATTACGTACTGGTAAAGCTTTTACTTTAACTCTGATCAAGGGAACGCTAGTTTGAAATTGCTTCTATTTGATGCAATGTTTACTCTCAGAGCAAAGAGGCAGGGCGGTGCACAGCTGATGAGCCAGCTCTGAAGTGGTTATACACGAGCAGAGGGAGTGATCCAAGGAATGGGCATGGAAAAGTTGCCAAAATTATCATGACATCAGGGTCATAGATCAAATCCATGACCTTGCATATCTTGGGAACTTCATGTTTACAAAGCACATGGCCCAATCCTGAAACTCCTAAGGACATTCTCCAAACAGCCGCTTATTCCAAGCTGCTGAATTGTATATCGCAGTGAATAAAATGTTAATGTTTCAAAGACTTTGAAAGCAAACATGCTTTTATATGCAGATTTCGGTTATAGAGAAAGCCTTGTCCTAAATCAACTGTGCATACCTTTTCCTTAAGCAAACGTTGCAGGAACACCAGGCCGCTGCAAGCTGAAGACAAACAGTGGGAACAAACACACAGCTCTCTAGAGCTAAGAGCTGTGATTCATGCTCAGGGGGTCCAGCCACTTCTCACTGCCATGAGATGTTTACCACTAGTGAAAGACAGAGGGACTGATCATCTGTTGTGAGCTCACACCCAATAAACCATGCTGCATTTAGGAAGCCTGGCTGGCAATAGCTGAGACCAGCTTATCAGCATGATTGCTCTCAAAGTTCAAAGGCAATCCTGCATGGTCACAGTATTATTGCTTGACCAATAAAACCCCATTTTACAGGACAATGATGATGAGATATATAATATACGTGCAATTAGTGACTCTGGCAGGGCTGGAATCAGGCCGCCTTACCATGGTCCCTCTGCTGCTTTAACTTTAACTTCAATCCAGAATACTGCTGCCTTTGAGTCACCTAGTTCTGTTTTACTTAACTATTTTATTTTATTTAACTAACATTTGTTTTATTTATTTTACATACTGACCACAGTCTCCCCTCCCTCCTCTCCTCTTTTCCTCTCTCACTTAACTAATATACAACCTACATTGTTAGGTAACAGGAGATATCTAAATGAATACCAAGTTCAGCATGTGATAAAGACTGTAGCCCAGCCACCAGAACATAAAGCTATACCTAAAGAATTAGGCACCAAGTTTTATTATTGACTAAAGATAAAGATTCTACATGGGTAAATCTCCAGAATATAGGCTAGGTGCTTGTTTTCATTCTAGACTTATATTTATTGACAGCAGAGGCATACTTGATGTTTTCACTGAAGGTCCAGATTTTTATCTCTATGCAGATATAGTTAATAAGGACCCTCCCCCAAAGGTTTTGCCAATATATAAACTATGTCATTTCTTTACATAAAACTGGTACAGAGATGAAACTCATGCTTGAAGTTGTGAAGTAAATAACAGACCTGCACAACCTTGTCCATCACCATTGTTCCATATCACTTAGGATCTTAGTCTCCTTTGGCGTAGAATCAACTAACCTGTAAGTTCCTGCAAGACGAAGGTTCGTGATGGATAACGATGTGCTAAGAATTCCTCGCGCTGAAAATTAAGCATGTTGGATGTTCAAAAATGTTTGTAACAGTGTTGGCTTTAAAATGAACCTACTCTTGTCATATTACCAGTGTCATACATGATCAAGATGAAAAGTTTTTTAAAATAAATCAATAATAATTGAAGAGGAAATTGGTTAAACAATAAGACATGCAAGAATAAACTTGCTGATCTCTGTCTCCGTATGCACCACTGGGTCTCGAGGACCTAGACTCACAAACATAGGTGAGACCTTTTAAAGCTTTGGTTTTGTTTTGTTAGTTATTAGTTAAAATTTAAATGCTGGGTCTCAAATATCAGGTAGTTTGCCTGCTTCCCATAAATGATCTCTTTGGCTCGGGATATCAGTAAAACTTCACTTATTCATCACTTGCCCATCTGGGTGGCGTAAGAGGTAAGGGACAGGTAGCAAATGAGGGAAGGGATCAGGTTCAGGAGGGTCTAGCATGTGCTAACATCCTTGCGACGTGTCTTCTATACAAACAGAGCATCTTATAAAACAGATGCTATCATTCATTTCCAAAATAAAACTAGATACTAAATGACTAAAGCAGACTCCTGAAGGACAACGAAAAGGGATACAAAGTGTTGTTCAAGTCAGGAATATTCATCACAGATTAAATTTTCCTTTAATTTTTTGACATGTTATTTTAAAAAAATCACAATAGTTAAATGCTTATTTATGTGTTTTCACATCATGAATGATAAAACTGAAGCTCTCTTTAGAAAAATGTTATGTATAAATCAAGAAAATTTGTTCGCCAAAGCCTCCTATAAATGATCTTAGCTCTGCGATTTTTGTTTTGTTTCGTATTGTTTTGTTTGAGGTGGGGGAGTAGGAGAGTTGCTCTGAGGAGAAAGAAACTAATATTCTGTTTCAACACTCACTGTCTTCTGTACTGCCCGTGAATATGCTGGGCGAATTGTGGCCTGTGAGAAGTAATGGTCATCTGATGTATACATTACTGCCTGAAAGTTATTTCTAAATTTTCCATCTTGTAGCCAAAAGTACAGCTGAATCTAGAAAATGTCTACAAACTCAGCCCTCTATATTTTCAGCTCCATATGAATGTGCAACAGGTAATTCCAGTTATCCAGTCCGCAGACCTGCAATACTGAAGGAGTTTTGAAATGCCGCATGGCATTCCAATATTCGATCTATATTTGAAGCATATCAGTTTCTGCATGTGAGTGGCTAGCACACCATGCGTCACGATGTCATCCTGGTTCTGAGGAACAACGGCTTCCAATTTAAAGAATAAAACACCCTCCAGCTGAAAAAAATTCTCACATTACAATATGTTTAAAAGAATCTATTCCAGTTGTGGTTGGTTGTCTATGAGAAATCTTTTTCATACGGGGCGCGGGGAGGGGGGAGATTGAACATTCCCATGTGAAAGTCTTGCAAGAGGAAAAAAAAATAATGCGTGGCGTTTTATACAAACTAGGTGAATTCAAAATGATGGATCATTTCAAAAATATTCATTATACTATTTACTTACATAAATGCGGTTGTATAAAAAGTAAAAAAAAAGGAATGCATTCACAATTGGTTTAAGTAATTTTCTCTTGGCAAACCACCATATAAAACAGGGGCGTCATGGCGCCACAGAACTCTGAATTGTGGTGGAGCATCATCGGTACACATGGCATTAATCTCTGTCTCGTTGCAGGAGACACCCTTGCTTGCATTAGCAGGCTGCCTCTTAAATATAAGATGGTGTAATGTAACTCAGGTTTAAATAACACAATAAATAAGACCTAGTTCTCTTTAGTCTGTCTTTCTCACACATCTCATCCAACCCCTTTATACTAAACTATTGCTTTGTTTATAAATTTTTATTTAAATAACAACATGTTTTGGGGTGAGGGATTTTCAACAAAGAATGTAAAGAAAGAAATATTCTGGGGACAGACATGAAAAAAATTAGTTAATTAATTAAACAGTTGAAAAACATTTAAAAAAATGATCTAATGTATATGGTCATAGAGTAATGCCATACTGTACATTCTTTTAGCAATGTAACAGTCCCAAATCTACTGCTTTATATCACTCCATGCTACTCATGACAAGGAGACTATTTAGCTGCCTTTAATTTCTTCCAATTAAATACTCAAAGCATTCTTAAATTCTTCTTTTTCCAAATATAGATATATTTAGAAATGACAAGACTTTTTCAAATGCATTTTTCTATTGAACTGCAAAGCTTTCAGAAACTGTCCCCACTGAACATAATGACTATTTAAGGAAACAAGCTATTTATGTGGAAATATTAAGAGGGGTGATTTTGATAACCCACACTCAAGGCCAAAATAAGGATCATCGGGACTTTCACTGAAGAAGTTAATGGAGGCCAGGCCATTGGCAAATGACCTTGAAATCCCTCGATGTAGCCTCAGATTGGCTTCTGCACAAGCTTATTATTAATGCAGACAGCTAGTTTATACCATGAAAAGCACATGGTATCTCTCCCTGAAACCAGAGCTGTCACTCAGACACCCCTAGAAATAAACAAAAGCACCAGTAGGGCAGTGGTTTTGTTGTTGTTGTTGTTGTTTTTGTCTTTAAGAAATATCACAAGCTTGATAATTATTATTTTATACTGTCTATGAAAACAAGAATTATTTTTTATCTGCTTAATATAAGTTTTATGTATAGAAATACATACCCAATAATTATCATACAATTACTACATATTATTAAAATGTCATATACCATCTTGTAACACTGATGATTCTGATTTTAAATTCTGTTTTCCTCTCTGATTTGTACTGTCCTTGAGAAACATACCAAAAGTCTTTTGTTTTTAAGTGAGTCAACATGATAAACAATTTTCTCTCATGCTCTGACATTTTTTTTAAATTTTTGTATCTTGCATATTACACATACACAATATACACGCTCATTCTAGCCAGTCAGAAACATATTTGTGCTCACTTTATAATACGGAATCATTAGGGACTGGGCTGCATTGTGGGAAATTTACATTCCATGTGTAGTTAAAGCAAGGTCAAACACATAAAGCCTGTGAAGTTAAAAGTATTTTTGTGTTTTGGGTTTGCTGTTGTTGTTGTTTGAAAATGAAAAGAAGAAAAAGAATCTCCTAATGGTAAAGCATTAACATACTTTTTCATATGAATAAAATCTGTAATCAGTTAGATAAGAGCAATGTGCCTTTTTTGGCATTTAATCAAACAATGAAATCATACACATATTTCCTGACACAAAAGACAAATGATGCAATAATCTGAAGGAGTTTCTCTATCTCCTTGGAACTTTGCATACTTGACTTGTTTTCCATATTTTGTGACTTTAAATGGTGGGAAAATTATATTAAAATGCTTGTAGCAGTTCCTCTAAACTAGCATCCTTTTTGTTTTATTGTATTTAATATAAAAGCAGCAATTATTTGATTTCAAAGTTATGAAAATATGTACCTTATGAGAAAACAAGCAATTTAAGCTTTAATTGGTGCCATTTTTCACAGAACTGGCAAGATTCTCGCATCACTGGCACGTTGTTTTTCTATAAAACTGCAGAGCTGCCTTCAATGAATGTTTTACGAACGCAAAAGTTGTTATATGAAGGTATATGCATAGATGCCTGGAATCTAAGATTTCTGGTGGGAGTTATTTACCAAAGATGTATTTCATTTGTTACTGTGCAAGTAACAACTCCTATTATTCTAAATGTTTCTCTCTTCTCAATAAGACTGTTCTCAGCTCCAGCCTAGGAAACATGAGGGCTTGTGTCTAAAGTAGAATGAGAAGGTATGCTCTGATGAAGTCAAAAGAACACTTATGAAAAAAGTAAAAAGCAATTGTAATCCTGACTGAAAGGAAGCTATGCAATGTAAGACACTAAGAAGCTGATTCTGGGTTTCATTAGAAGGCAGTATAGAACAGCTTGCCTTATAGAAATTCTTACATGAACCACACAGCTCTATATTTCTTAAGATGTTAACTTAAAAAGGATACCTTCATTTATTCTGTTTAGATTTTGTACCATAAAGAGGTTTTCTTTTGAGGACAGCAATTTTGTGTTTCTTAAGAAATGTTAAAATTCTATAATCACTAAGGTGTTTTTGTGGTTGCCATCATCTGGGGGTGGGGTAGGGTCTGTTGTTATTTCTCAAGCCAATGTGCTGGCTACCATCAAGGCTGCTTACCCATAGATGATAACAGCAGTGAAAGGATTACATTCTGAAGCACTTAGAGATGATTTTTATATCAGTCAGATTTAGTGGGCTTTATGAAGTTCTTATTGGGTGCTAAGTGGGAATTATGGTATGTAATGACAGACAATATGTAATGTATAATATATGTGATATTACATCTTTGCCCCCCTTCATGACAATTTTTGTTAATATCAATGACTGATAGACACTAAGTGTGACTATAGCCTTGAAAGCTCACATCCCTATAGTCTCATAAAACAGAGATCATTTATTCTTTCCTCTTTAGAGAAGAAGGGAGTATTTGGAATAAGTCATTCACCGTGGTCACACAAGTGATAAGCATGCAGGATATAAAGTCCAGGTCTCTGTGACTCAGTCACTTTCACCGCACTTCTCTGCTAGGAAATTAAAACATGATAATAATGACCAGGAATGTTTTAAAAAGCATGATCATGTTGGCTATACAAATTAATATTAACACACTAGCATTGTTGTGACTGAGCTGAGAGCCCTATCACTTATTATGATTATTAGTTCGATCCTATTTCCTCCCAAATGAAACACAGAGAGAGGCTATTCCAAACAATCTGCCCATTGCTGCCATATCCATGAATGCTATTATTGAAAGATTTTAAAAGCACCTCAGTAAAAACAAAGGCATCTATTGGCTTATGCACAGTTTCCACCTTTCCACTTACTAATTCAAATATAGGTTTTCAAAAATAAAATAAAATAAACCTTTATAAGACAGGAGCAAAAATACTAATGGAAAAGTCAAAATACCTTTTTTTCCTGAGAAACCATAATTATGCTGTGCTTTCTTCAGAGATATCTTTAGTTCCCAAATGTGTGCTAGATTATTCTAGTTTGGGTTGTGTCTCTCCTTAGTTTTCCTTTTTTCCAACTTTTTGAAATTATTTTAATTATGTGTAAATGTATGTTTGTGAGTATGGGCTTTGCACCTGAGTGCAGCATCCACAGATGCCAGGAAAGGGCATGAGATCACTTAAAACTGGAGGTACAGGTGATTTTGAGTTCTCCAATGTGGGTATTGGGATCAAACTCCTCAATGAGAGCAATGTGTGCTGCTAATGGCCGAGCCATCGCTCCAGCCCTGTTGACTACTAGCACCTTGAGATCCTTGGCTTCCTAGCATGGACCTGGGAGACTTTGCATGGCAGTCCATCTGCCAGTGTTCCCTCCATCCCCAGATACAAGAAATACAAGGCATTTCTTCTCACACCCAAGTCCAGAGTATGCCTTGATTTTCTTTTTAATTTATAAAGTGCAGGTAGTCATTATTTTAGACTTATGAAAGATATACAATTGCTGTGACAACTAATAACATCTACTTTTACAGCTCAGAAACAGTCTCAGATATGATATAAAAACTGGGTGTGGCAAATTTCAATATGGCTGAATTTAGCACATTAACACACATCTCTATTTCAAATAATTGTGTTTGTCACAGAATAATATTCCGCTCCATATTTTCAAACATTTTAAAATATAAAAATCATTCTTGTGGTTTGCAGACCATGTAAAAGTTAGCAGGTCAGCCTTGGGCAATGGGCCAAGTTTGTTGACCTCTCCTTTAGGCGATCAATAAACATTTGATGATTGGTTGACTAGCTACATAATTGTGAGAAATTAGCCTCTGTTTAGATTGAACATGTGATGAGCCTACACATAAGATAAATGAAAGCTTGTGTCATGACATTCAATCTCCAATTTAGGAATAATTATAAAGGACAGGAAAAGTACTTCAGAGGTAGCAATTAGTAGACAAAGCCAAAATGATGCAGGACTACATAATCCATATCAAACTAAATATCTGGGAAAATCCAGA
This sequence comes from Microtus oregoni, assembly GCF_018167655.1. Classification (NCBI taxonomy): domain Eukaryota; kingdom Metazoa; phylum Chordata; class Mammalia; order Rodentia; family Cricetidae; genus Microtus; species Microtus oregoni. The sequence goes on from NW_024543084.1 coordinate 1,483,225, forward strand.
GTACATAGACTCACAAAACATAAAAGTATAGTATTTCATCCTCACCAAGAGACTGCAGTGGCCTTTTAGCTGATTCTGTGACACCTTGCACTCCATCCTGTTTGATCTGTCTCTGAGGACAAGGGAGTACCCATTCCCATATCTGGACCTTTATGCTCCCCAGTCATACTCATATTCATTAATTAATTATTTAAGCACAATGGCTCCTGGACTTTCAAAAGCTGTCCCAGTGTGGCTCTGAACAAAATCCAGTGACTTTTTTATGTAAATGGATTGCTGTGCTCTGGTATTCATGTTATCAAGTTAAGAATTAAAGATGATGAAGAAGCATCTTGCACAACAAAGCTGCTATCCATGCAGAGCTGCTGATGCAAGAGGAGACTGGGGAACTAAGGAACAGGACAGTGATAGAAATACATACTCTTGGCCCTTACCTTGCTTTTAAATCTCAAACTTCAGAAAAACAATTGATCCTTCCACTTTAGTAAGCCATGCTAATAAATTAAGCAATGAGATTTTTTTTAACACTTTACACCTCTTTGCCAATCATATTGCTTGGAACGGCTAGGCCTGCCTAAGAAACAGAGGCCATAATTTCCTCCCACATCCACCACCATGATGTGTGAGCTTCCAGGAGACAGACAAATCCCTGGTCATTTCTCTATCTCCAGAGCAGGCCATTACAATAAAACAAAGAAGACTTGCTAACTTTACTATTTAGGGAAAGAAGGTTTGGGTATCTTCTGGAGTTTTATGAACTTTATAAACCTGATTCCATTTACAAAATTCAGCATTTAATCCTCCTTCTGGCCTGCAAATGCTTGTCTACCTAGGAATGGTGCATAGTGCTGTGATCACATAGCAGCCACTGTGGTGCTGAAATATGTTTGCCCCACCACGTCTGCCTCTCCACGGCCACCTCTGCTAGACGACTCCCAAAAAACTTTTACAATAGCATGGAACAGGTCCTGGTACACAGCAGGTACTCAAACTGCATTGAGCAGACACATGACAAAATGTCTGATAGCCAAGTGGCAAATGATCACAGTTGCTTAATTGTAACAATGAATAATGAGACACCAAGAGGTGAAACACTAGATGCCACTATGCAGTCCAAGATCTCTTCTCGCACTAGGTGTCAACTGTAATTCTTCATGCGTTTTTGGCTTTCCTCTCTGGCAGTCTCCAATCCAGCCTTCCCCATGGGAGCCAGGATCACTCACTGGCTTCCTCTCCCTTATCCCTGTCTTCAGGTGTTTCTTATACCTCCTCCAGAGCTAAGTAAAACTTAACAACTTTATGCAATGTGACAGTCATAGGATATTACTAATAGTCCTGTTATTTCCTTTGGAATGACTCATACCAAAAGTACAGGGAAGTTAAAGATATCAAGAACTGTTACTGGATGAGTCATTAGGCTTTTAGTGGTTGGGTTAGCACTGATTTTTCAGAGGAACAAGATCAAGAGGACATAAGTGTACAAAAGTGATTGATTGGCTTGCATGATAGGAGTTGGGTAGTTCAACACTAGCTATCAGTAGCTATCTGTAATTAGACACAGAGAACATAGCAGTGGCCCAAAGCGTCAACAGTCCCAGTCAAGGGTTTAAAATCCTGCAAGCTTCCTGGATAATCACAGGTGATATGTCCACATTGAAAAGCTGAGGAGCTACAGTCTGATGCAGTGTCCACAACCAGTGGCGGTAGCCTACACGTACTCTGAGAGAGAGGAGTTGGAGTTGTACTTACTCCCTTACCTTCCTTCTATCCAACACACACCGACCCATTTTCACAGAGCTATGTACATCTAGGAATGGTATTTCTCCTAAAGGTAGAGTTCCACATATCAATCCTCTCTAGAAGTGCACAATGAGAGGTGTTTCACCATCCCTAAATATCTCCTAATCTAGTCAAGTTGACGACAAACACCAACCATTACATTTGATGCTTCCTGGTCAATTATAAGTGTTTATAAGATATAATAATAGATGTTAGTTGGAATTAAAAGGACTAGGCAGATCTGGACAACTTCATCATATCACAAGCTCAAACTAGACAACTCACAGATAAAATTTATTGGTTTCATAGTTATACAACATGACAAGTACTGTGCTAAGGAGGTCTTCCGTTCGCTAGCAAATCTCAGGTCCAAGCCAATACTACAAAACGGTATTGGCTGCTGTAAAAGAATTCTGCATAATACATTAAGAGTTTCTGATGGAGAGGAAGTTAAAGCAGCTGGAATTTTGAGTAGACTTCATAGAAGCAGTAAGTCTCCACTCGAGCCTTAGTACATGAGGAGAAGCTCATTGAACACAAATGTAGACAAGAGATGGTCTAGCCAGATGATGCAGCACAGATAGCTGTCCATGCTTTCTAGATTCATCACTCTGAGGACCAGAAACATGTCAATTAAAGCCAGATATTGATTGAAAAGTCTCAACTCTTTATAAATAAACAGAATGGTAGTAGATGAATATGATTGACACAACTGCATAATGATGTATGCTATTATTTAAGTCCTAATCCTAACCAGAAAAATGTAACAGCATAATCTTTCCTACCCCAGACTTTGTATCTCTCCTTCCGGGTGTTCAGCTGCTGAAGACCCTTCATGATCAGCCTCCTATTATCTAGACATTAAGGAAGACACGTACAGATATAGACCTAAATATATCTGGGGCTTGATTACAGGACCTTGAATGTAAGACTTCGCATTTGACAACCAAGCGTTCTACTGCTGAGTACTGTTTTCACTTGGTATTTTGAGTCAGGCCTTCACCAAGTTGTGTAGGTGAGTCTTGAACTCACTCTAATCCAGGAGTGAAAGCTTTAAAATTGTGATCTTATTGATTAGACACCTTGAGTAACTGTCACATGACACCAGTTCTGCTGCATCCACTGTTCTTTTCCGGTGACTTTTAATATTGTGTTTTCATTTCTTGTGCCACCTTTTAATACCCATAGATGAAACTCAAAATATCAGGGCTATAAGCAAGCAGCTCTATTGGTGAATCTATTTCACTTCTACTCCCCTACTATTCTTGATCCTAATCGCACTGGTCTTGAGTGTCATCTGTTGTTACATAGAGGGAATTTTTCTTTATGGTAATGACATTTCACCCAATACCAAGTCTACAATAGAGGTCGGACTTCTCTAACACCTTCTGGGAAAGTTCTGAGCTGAGGTTAGTGTTCTTCCTGAAAGACAGACTATGTATAGTTTCAACTTGTCCAGGTAGGAATAATTTTGAAAATGTACATTTCTCCTGACTTCCCACCCATCTCATCCTCCCACTAGGCAGAAATGTCGCTGCATTTCTGGCTAAATGCTATTTAAAATCTTTCCTGGATGCAACATTAAATTTCTTAAAAATATGCTGCCATTTCACTCTTACAATTATGTCTCTTACCTAAAGATAAGAGAGAGTCACCCCCAGCCACCAAAGACAGGCACGCACACACACATGCGCACGCGAGCATGCCTTATTAAAAGTGAGTAATTAAACAATTACCTCTAGGCATGGGAAGGTTGACCCTGCAGAAGGAGTAACATAGGAAAAGGTATAAATGACAATTTTCACATAACTGCGAGAAGCATAGTGACATGAGTTTTCAAACCGGTTTCAATCAGCTTAAAAAATTAACAACCAGAGTCAACTAGAGCTAAAATAAGTAAAGAAAATATAGAGATAACATAATGCATATGTGAATTTGCCGAGAAAATATTTTAAAAAAATTGGAGACTTTTCAAGTTAATTTGAAAAGGAAAGTCCTTTTTTCTCATCAGATTATCAAGACTATAGAGGGAACGAGTTTTCATTTGTCTTAGATTTTATTTGTATGTGTATGGGAGTAGTATTTGTGAACATGAGTGAATGTGCCCAAGGAGACAAGAGGCATCCAATAACCTGGACCTGGTGTTATGGGAAGTTGTGTGCTGCTGAGAATCGAAGTTGGAGCCTCTGAAAGAGCAGTGTGTGCTCTTAACCACTGATCCCACCTCTCCAGGCCTTGCATTTCCAATTAGCACTGTAAAATTATTTGGAGAAAAATAAGCAAACTTAAATCTGCAACTTCGAACACTGAAATGCTGTACATTCAAACTCTAAAATTCCCCAGAAACATGGTGGGAACAATGCAATATGATCAAAATATGCACCTATAGACACTATGGCTCTATGACATGATAAACCTTATCAAATATTTGTGTATTCACATACATGTGTGGAGTGGAGCAAGGCAGAGACAGAGAGACTATTTTTGCTAATTCCTGCAACAAGTTGGCAAATAGTCCCCCTTCCGCCATAGGAATACACTACATGGAACTTTTGGGACTATGTCTTTCTATATTGAATTCACACACATAAACATAGAAATTGGAATGTTCACATGTACACATGTGTATATATTTTAATTTTAAATAACATTTCAATGCAGTTTGAAAATCCATATGTATATACATACTCACACACATGCTGAAATGCCATCCTTCAACATAACTCATGATGTGTATTGAAATGTATCAAAGCAGAAACACATTCCAAAAAGAAATACTCACTGGTGCAATTAAATCATAAAGAAGTTTAATTTGCTCACTTAGTAGCTAAGTGTTTATTTTGACATTTTGCTCAGCAGATTCTTTGTTGAGAATGGACCTGGAATGAATTACACTTGGTTATAATTTAAGCTCATGCATTGACATGTTTCTTTAGGGAGCACACTTAAACATTGATGCATTTATGTGAACACTCTTCTTGAAAATACCCATTTCAACTACTTTGAACTTGAAACCTGAACATATTTGTGATAGTTTTATATAATAAATGGATTGAGATATTTGTAGACGTAAAGACTGTTAAGTCATCTTATCTGAGAGCTTTATTGAGATATAAAATTCTGGTATATTCTTCCCCTTCAGAATGTTCCGTTCAATGATTTTAAATATTCAAGAAGACTACAACCAACATTAAAACCAAATTTTTTTTTATTTTCAATATATGTATTTCTATACATACTGACCGGTTTCCTTCTGCATTTCCATACATACTTAGATTTCATTAGTTCTAATCCATCTTCTCTATTTCCCTGCACCACACATGAAAACTCTATGTTAATAAAAAATTATTTCACATTTCTCCCCACCCAATCCTATAGTTAGCATTATGTAAGCATTAATTTATTTTTTATCTATATATTCTGTAATTTTATATAAATAAAATCATATAGTATATGATCTCTCATCAGTGATCCCTTATATTTAGAATTGTTTAGGGCTTCTCTGTATGGCGGTAGGTATCACTGTTTATACATCTACATTGTTGAGTAATACTCCACTATATGGATTATCATATTCTATTTAACCATTCATCAGCCAATTGTTCATGCATCGATTTCACCTTGGCACTATAATCAATAATACTTCTATGAAAATTTATGCAGAAAGTTTCACAAACCTACAATTAAATATATAAAATATACAAATGAATGTACCAAATGCATATTTACTGCTTTGAGAAACTAGCAGACTATTTGCCAAAGAGGCTTGCCCTTTCCACATACCCACCAACAGGAATATCTATACCAATATCAAATTCATATGTTTACTGAACACTAGAATTGAGTGTTTATATGCCCTATTGATGTGTGCTCACAAATTCAACTCCAGTAGACAAAACAGCTATGCGGGACTCTTTTTAATTGATTAATTAATTTTACTTTTGCTAGTTTCTAACAAGTTTATAATGAATATCAACCAACCTCATCCCCCGTTCTTCTGTCTCACCCATCTTCTTTCAACACTGGAAACCTTCCTCTTCCCAATATATGTCCCTCGTCTCTTCATATCTGTTTTTATATGTGACCAAATGAGTTTACTTAGAGTAGCTTACAGGAACGTAGGTAAAAAGCTATTTACTGGAACACGGGAGTCTAATCACTGGCTACACCACCAATGAAAATGACATGTCACCCTCTACAATTAACTATTCATAGTCCCTCAAGAAGTGTGCGACCTCACATATGCATTTCCCAGCCGTGACGAAATGTTGACTGACCCGTTCTTGGTCAGGTCATGTACAGGTAACCACAAGCACGATGAGTTCACCCATGTAAAAGGCGTGTCTTTTCTAGAAGACTTCTTTCTCTGCACATCTCTCTATTCTCTAGCTCTTACATTCTTTCTGCCCCATCCTCCATGTTTCTTGAGCACTGGGAAAGTGATATAGATAGTCTATTTAAGGTCAATCATGTTACTGTCACGTTCAACATTTTGACCAGTCATGAGTGTCTGCGTTAAATGCTGACCACTGTACAAAGAAGCTTCTCTAACAAGACTTAGGGAATACAAGTATAGAAATAAATTCTTAGTAGGTAGTTCAACAACATACATAGCTATTTATCAAGCAAATTTCCTCCAGGACTATGAGTCCCCAGCCACTAATTCTTATCCAGGTTTACCATACCATGCATGGTTTTCTGCCTGTGGAATTCTAATAAAAAATTGTTAGGAGTGGTAACCCCTATACCAGTCATACCACTATTGCACCAGAGGCACACTGTGCCTGGCAAATAGTAGATTATATTTAAAATATAAACATCAAAGTTACGGATTTTCAACAGCACCATTTGAGAAATGTGTCCATCAATATGACAAAAATAATATAATAGGCTATTTAAAACATTTAAATATGTACTTCCACATGTTATGAGAAGAGACTTTAGTCTCTTCAGCTTTATGCTCATTTCTTCCCTAAACTATCAGGCAATATATTTAATTTGACAAACTGTATACTTTGTCATATTTTATACATATAGATAAAAATCTCAGTTAGTAAAATATTACTAAAAATTATGGTATAACATTATTCTGAATTTTAAGCTGGAAAAAAAAACACAAGAATAATGCAGGTCAAGAAATAGGCAAATTCGTTCAGATATGTAATGTTACAACTAATGGGCTCTAGTAAGCCAGAGTGTAACAAACATGACTCTGTTTCCCTTCCCCCATTCCCTTGCTAAGCTTTACATTACATTCCTAAAGCTAGCCACCAAGGTCTCTTCCCTTATTTGGCCATTTGCACCTCTTGAGGTTGACCACCAAGATCCAATTATTAAAGTATTGAAATCCCCTTTAGGCTACCCTAATTAACCTGACCAAGCAGAACAAACCAACTAATCATAACATGGGGTTTCTCATTTTCCCTTTATAAACTGTCATTTGCTATGGGTCATGCTTCTTTCCTCTCTACTCAGAGGCGATCCTTTGTCCCTCTTGGAAAAATAAATCTCCATTGCCCTTCTCCCTTGCGCCCCTCCCCCCATTCTCCCTGTCTATCTCCTTTGATTCTTATTTCCTGGCCTTTATCCATCTGGGGAAAATACCTCTCATTTGTACTGAGAACTTGGTCTTGGTGTGTCTTGTGCCAATTCCAGTGCTTTCAACAACATTCATGACATTCTGAAGTGGGTATCATTAACAGTCCCAATTTACAGAAAAGAAATGAGACACACAGAAGTTAAATTACTTGCATTTATTATACAGAGTATAAATGATAACCCACAACAAGAAAGAGAGCATGTCTGCTTCTAGAGTAAATTCCACACTAACAAAACTATCTGTTTGAAAGAACTGCCAACATTGCAAAGAAGAAACACTTCTGAAATACAGGCACCGCAGGAGAGAAGCCCAGACTATTCTCCCCCACTGTTTCAGTGGCTCACTGGGAACAAAGCACTGCAGAATATACAGATAATGTATCTCTTTCACATACTTATTTTTTCCAAAAGTCTGACAAATGAATGACCTTTGGCCTACTGGTTATTTTTGTGTAGCTGTAACACAAACACCCAAGAGAACAACTTAAAAGAGGAAAGGTATGTTTGGTTCTTGACTATGGAGAGGTCAATCTGTGGCGAGGTTTTTTTTTTTTTGTCATTTAGTTTTAGCTTTTGTTTTGTTTCTTCTTTGCACTTAGGCAGAGCATGATGATAGTGGAAACATGACAGGGGGCACATGCTCTACATAACTGGGGACAGAATATAAAATATATTGTTGGAAGGGGCCCTACACCCAAGGATCTAGCCCTGATGGCTTATTTTTGAAGACAGGCCCCAAATTCTAGAATTTCCATCAAATCCTCAAATCACCCCACCAATGGGGGACCAAGCCCTCAACACATAAACATTTAAAGTATATTTTATATTCAAACCATAAAACTTGACTGAATACAAATTCATTGTCAGCAAATTATGGCACCATTTTTTTCTACTTCATAATATTTTATCTTCTACATCATTATCAATCAATAGATAATGAATAGGCAATTATCAAATAGATTTGTTGGGGGAGGCAGCTTGTTTGTTCCCAGTTGCCCAGACCACAAAATAATCACACAGAAACTATATTTTTTAAACTGATGCTTGGTCAATCACTTAAGTGTATTGCTAGCTAGCTCTTATATCGTTTGTTAACCAATTTCTATTAATTTGTGTATCGCCACATGGCTGTTGCTTACCAGCAAGGTTCCAGCATGTCTGTCCCACGTGGCGGCTACATGGCTTCTCCCTTTTGCTCCCCCTTCTTTCTCCCAGTATTGAGTTTAGTTTTTACCACCTAGCTCTAATCTGCCCTATCATAGGCCAAAGCAGCTTCTTTATTTATTAATCAATAAAAGCAACACATATACAGAAGGACTTCGCACATCAAAAGAGTCTGTCTGGAAACCCGTTCTGTATTGAGAAAAGGAGAAACATGTTTGAAAATGTAAATGCATACAAAATATAGACAGTTTTAATAACCTAAATGAGTTAAATGCACTCAACATATGGAAAATCACTACAATACTTACTGACAGAAAACTGTTAAGAGACAGCACCTGTAAAGTCTGATGTATGCTTGAAAGTGGCCCACTTATTTCCATTGTCACCAAATTACTACTGTGTGTGTGTGTGTGTGTGTGTGTGTGTGTGTGTGCTAGGAAAGTACAGAACCCTAATAACAACTTACTGTTGGTTCCATGTCAGCTTCTGGAGCACATACAGAGTTATTCAGAATCTTCAAATAGACGTCCATGTAGTAATATGAGTGGCAGGGCTGCATCCCCAGCATCCCGGCCGCCCACATGGCTAGCTTATACCTCGAAATAATTACACAGAAACTGTATTCTTTTAAGCACTGCTTGGCCCATTTCTATCTAACTTCTTCTAGGCTAATTCTCACATATTAATTTAGCCCATTTCTAATCATCTGTGTTGCACCCCAAGGTGTGCTTACCGGGAAGATTCTAGCCTACGTCCATCCTGGGTTGGAGCTGAATTGCGTCTGCCCAGGAGAGCAGAGCATGGCGTCTCTCTGAGGCGTCTGCTCCTGAGAGGAGAGCTGTCGAGTCTGAGCTCACTTCCTCTTCCTCCCAGCATTCTGTTCTGTTTACTCCTCCCACCTATATTTTAACCTATGAGGGCCAGCGAAGCAGTTTCTTTATTACTTAACCAATAAAATCAACAGATTGATATATGACACTCCCACATCACGTCCAGCTTTTTATTCACATTCAGTGCTATGCTTTAGATGTCTTACTTGTTTTTAAAAAACTCATTTTTTCTTTCTTTTTTTTCTATGTGTCTTTTACATCATGTATCTTGACTCCACCCATTTCCTCATCCTGTTGCATCTGCCCTCCACCACTATATCCCCCTCCAAAAAAAATAATAAAACAAAATTGAAGGGAAAAGGTAAAAAGAGAAAAAAATTAAAAATCTTGTTAAGGAGGCTGTGTGGCACTGTAAGTCACACAGTAAATCCGTTTGTCCATACATCTTTACTTGCAAGTGTACATTGCAAAGAGTCATTGGTCTGTCTCGATGACTTTAGATTCTATTACACTATCAATGCTGGGCCCTCACTGGGACTCTTCTCGGGTATCCTGTTGTTGCTCTGTGTCATGGACATCCTGCAGCTTTGGGTCTGCAGGGCTGGTCATTTCATGTACTGCAACAGTTCATAGATGGGGTTGCTGTTGGGGTGAGTCAAGTCATAATCCGGGTTCTAGACCTGGGCTGCCTCAGGGTTGGTCTGCTCATCCTCCCCACCAGGGTGAGGTCTCCAGCATTGCACAGGCTAATTCACCTCTTGCAGCAATGAGCTAGGGGTGGAGTCAGTTCCCCTGTTTCATGCCCTCAGAGTCTGTTCACCCATACCCGCATCATGAGGGCCAGCTCTACTGTGTTGCTCCTGTGTCTCATCTGTTGTAAGTGGTAAGGGGTGAGGAATAAGAGGATGACATCTCTTGCCAGCCCACAACATTACATGGCAGCTGAGTAGTGGGGACAGCTCTCCCACACTTACAACTTTGGATCTAATTCACCCACACCTTCACCAACAGGGCTGACACTATTGTGTTACTTCAGTGAGATGCAGGGCTAGCTCTCCCAAGTATTTCAGCTGGTGGAGGGCAGAGGCAGTTCACCCACTCTTTTTTTGTGAAAATCAAGGCCCATTTTCCCACCTGCCTCAGGGGCTGATGGAGGGTGGGGTGGAAAGAGGACTTCTCCCTCCCACCCATGCTGCCACAGGACAGATGGGTGATGGGGACAACTTTCCCTTGCTCTCTAGATTAGGACTGGCTCATCCACATCTGCGCCAAGAGGGTTAACTCCATGGTGTTGCCCAGGCAGGGTTCAGGGTCTGCTCTTCCAAGTGGTACAACTGATGGAGCTCAGGGCCAGCTCTCCCACCTGCCTATGGTGTTGATGGAAGAGGACAACTATCCCCTACCCATGCTACCACAAGACAGCTGAGTAATGGGTACAGTCTCTCGTGCTCACAGCTTCAGTGTTGGCTCACTCACACCTCCACTAACAGCCCTGGGTCTATTGTGCTGCCCAGAAGAGGTGCAGGACCTGCTCTCCTGAGTGTTGCAGCATGTGGAAACAGGGGCAATTTCCCACTCTTGTTTTCTCAGTTGAGGCAGTACCAGCTATGTCCCTTTCATGATTTCAGGGTTGGCTTCCATGCATCCATTTATGGGGTCAGCTCTACATTTCTACCTGGGTGTGGTGCATGATTTCCTCTCCTGAGGGTTGCAGTTGGTAAGAGATTGGGTCAGGTACCCTACCTGCTGGTGGTTGTAAGGTGATGCTAGGGAAGATGGCATCTTTCCTTTGCCCGTGTTGCCAAATGGAATATGAGAGGGTCATGATGTTTTCTCCCATTCCCATGCTCTCAGGGATATTTTGCCCACACCCTTTTAATGTGCTGCCCAGGTAAGGGGTAGAGCCATCTCTCCTGAGTGCTTTAGCCAATGAGGGGTGGGAACAATTTGCCCTCATGTTGCAGTCAATGTGGGTGGGTAGACTCTACACAGCTCTGTCCTCTCAGCTTTTGTTGGTATCAGGGGCCTGGGACAGAGACCATGGTTGTGTCCATCCAGGAAACCAGAAATAGCTTCCAATAGAAGCTCAAGCCCAGAAAGCACCTTGGCTTTGGGTGGCAGTCAAGCTACTTACCTTTGTCTGTTTCCTTCCTCTCTGGCCTCTTCTGATATGCCTCTGTTTGTAGAATATGAGCCATTCTGTCTCTCCCTTACCATACTATACCATATCTCTACTCACTCTAATGGTACCCATCTGGCTGTTACTGCAAGGTACCAGGTAGGCCCAAATTTTCTGCCTGGAGCATGGGGTAGATCTGTGTATGGATCTCCTTGTCACACTCTGTTTGCCAGCGTGCTGGCCTGGGCCATGCTTCCTCATCATGAGGAGATCATTATAGTGCCAAAGGCTCTTGGTTAGTGCATTTGCTTGAGTTCCATCTGCCTGCCCCAGTTGTATGGTTCAGGGTAGAGGAACTGCTGGAGCCCAGTGGCAGGTTGAGGTTAGAGTCCCTGACCCTTGCTTGACTGAGTTTCTTCCATCCCTGCCACAGGGAATGGGTTAGGAACCAACTCACTTATCTTTACAGATATGAAATTTTAAAATACTTTAATGGTGTCGTTAATTAAAATTTAATTTAAAAATTCTCTAAAATTATCATGCTCAAAACTACAGAATATAAACAATAGATAATTTAACAATTTAATCAAACTTAAACAAATGTGAAATAAAATAAATATTCTGAAATGCCTAGCCCAGAATTTACATTTTTTTTTACTTTAACCTTAAATGTACATGGAAGAATAAGCATCCTGATATGGCCATTAACAAGTTATCACTTAATTAACAGCAATTAAAGAAACATTTTTAATAAGTGTCTTCTGAAATCTCAAAATAAATTAAGGCTGTCTCTTATAAATTCAGGAATTACCTATTATATACCTACATGAATGTAACCCAGCATTGCAGCAGCGTATCCTTGTTGTGGAATGTTTGTTTAACTATACAAAGATGTGTTGTATTATTTGTTTATGCTGTGAAATGTTTGACTCTGTAAAGACAGGCTGCATTTGCTTAATTATGTAAAGATGTGTTGCTGTTTTACCTTGTCTGCCTAAGGCACCTGGTTGATCTATAAAAAACTGAATGGCCAACTGTGAGGGAGGAGGTTCAGGTAGAACTTCTAGGCATGGAGAAGAAGTACAAGAAGGAATTTAACCTCAAGGAAGAAAAATAAACCCCAGGCAGATGCCAGGGGGCAGCCAAATAGAGTAGGGCATACAGAATATAAAGAAAGGTAAAAGGTCCTGAGGCAAAAATGTAGATGAATGGAAACAAGTTCAATTAAGTTATAAGAGCTAGTGGGACAAGCCTAAGCTAAATCTGAGGATTCATAATTAATAATAAGTCTCCATGTCTTTATTTGGAAGCTGGTTGACAGCTCAAAGAAAATTCCATCTACAAATGGCGCCCAATGTGGAACCTAAATTTCCACATAGGGCCTGAGAAAGATGGGGGAAAAAACAAAAAAAAGAAACAAACATAGATATGACTGTGAAGTTGAGCACTTGAGCAGCTGGCACACTAAGTAGAAAACAACAAGCTAAGTAAAAAAGCCTGCCACAGTACAGGCACCGATATCTTAGAGCTGAGGTGGTTAAATGCCAATCTCAGTAAAATGTAGCTCTCAGTTAAATGCAGCTTTGGGACAGGCCCACAAACTTAAGACTTGGCTTTCACAGACTGAAGGAGGGAGAGGAGCCAACCACCAGAGCCTCATAGCAGAGGATATAGCTGATGCTTAGAAGTTTAAGGTTTGGCTATTACAAACAATGCTGCTATGAACATAGTAGAGCATATACTTTTGTTGTATGATAAGGTGTCTCTTGGGTATGTTCCCAAGAGTAGTATTGCTGGGTCCAGGGATAAGTTGATCCCGAATTTCCTGAGAAACCGCCACACTGCTTTCCAAAGTGGTTGCACAAGTTTGCATTCCCACCAGCAATGGATGAGTGTACCCCTTTCTCCACAGCCTCTCCAGCAGAGGCTATCGTTGGTGTTTTTGATTTTAGCCATTCTGACAGGTGTAACATGGTATCTTAAAGTTGTCTTGATTTGCATTTCCCTGATCGCTAAGGAAGTTGAGCATGACCTTAAGTGTCTCTTGGCCATTTGAACTTCTGTTGAGAATTCTCTGTTCAGCTCAGTGCCCCATTTTATAATTGGGTTGATTAGCCTTTTACAGTCTAGTTTCTTGAGATCTTTATATATTTTGGAGAACAGACCTTTGTCAGTTGCAGGGTTGGTCTTCTCCCAGTCAGTGGGTTGTCTTTGTGTCTCACAACCTAAATGCCCTTCAATGGAAGAATGAATGAAGAAAGTATGGAATATATACATATTAGAGTACTACTCAGCAGTAAAAAACAAGGACTTCTTGAACTTTGCATGCAAATGGATGGAAATAGAAAACACTATCCTGAGTGAAGTAAGCCAGACCCAAAAAGAGGAGCATGGGATGTACTCACTCATATTCGGTTTCTAGCCATAAATAAAGGACATTGAGACTATAATTCGTGATCCTAGAGAAGCTAAATAAGGAGAACCCAAAGATAAACATATAGGCATCCTCCTGAATATTAACCTTCATCAGGTGAGGAAAGGAGACAGAGACAGAGACCCACATTGGAGCACAGGACAGAAATCTCAAGGTCCAAATCAGGAGCAGAAGGAGAGAGAGCACGAGCAAGGAACTCAGGACTGCGAGGGGTGCACCCACACACTGAGACAATGGGGATGTTCTATAGGGAACTCACCAAGGCCAGCTGGCCAGGATCTGGAAAAGCCTGGGATAAAATGGGACTCCCTGAACATAGCGGACAATGAGGACTACTGAGAACTCAAGAACAATGGCAATGGGTTTCTGATCCTACTGCACATACTGGCTTTGTGGGAGCCTAGGCAATTTGGATGCTCACCTTACTAGACCTGGATGGAGGTGGGGGTTCCTTGGACTTCCCACAGGGCAGGGAACCTGATTGCTCTTTGGGCTGACGAGGGAGGGGGACTTGATTGGTGGAGGGGAAGGAAATGAGAGGCAGTGGCGGGGAAGAGACAGAAATCTTTAATAAATAAATAAATTCATAAAAAAAAGAAGAAGTTTAAGGATTGACTTTTAGGAGCCCATTCTTTTTGGAAAGATACCTTGCTCAGCCCCGATATAGGGGAGAGAACCTTGGTCCTGTCTCAAATTTATATGCCAAATTCTGTTGACTCCCCATGGGAAGACTTACTCTCTCTGAGTAGTGGATAGGGGGGAAGGATGAGATAAAGGGAAGGGGAGCAGGGGGAGGGAAAGGAGTGGGACCTGGGATTAGTATTCAAAATAAAAGATTGTTTCAAAAATAATAAATAAATTTGAAAAAAAGATAATGGATATAGACAGTCATAGGTAAAAACAAAAAATTAAAATACAATTAAATAAAGTCTTTAAAGAAAAAGAAAAGTGATATAAAATAATAAGCCATATAAAACTGGGAAATACACAGGTAGTCTGGGTCCTGTATGGTGCTTTGTTGAATATTTAGAATGGTAATGAGCAAACATGAGCTGCTGAGAGACAGGGGATTATAAAAGGGAACCGCTGAATTAAACCAGCCTAAATATTCTAGGAAAGTTTCACTTTAAAATGGTATTCATAAAATGTATTGTATTCAGCTGCTCATAGTATACAATACAAACTGGATAATCAGGACACAAAGGAAAAATATTAACAAATTTTTCCAAAACATGGTGGGACAGTACTTCAAAATCCTACATCACAGAAAAGCCTGTTAGAAATTCTAGCACTGTAAACCAAAGATGGATGCCTTCAACGTTGCAGAGGAAACTTGGATGACTATTCAGGCAGCCAGCTGCTTCTGCCATTTCTATAGTTTGTTCTTCACTTCCTGTTTACTCAGGTTGTATTATATCCTTCTTGGGTCTCTGATGGAGTTGAAGATGAGACAGTTATAATTTTTTTCTTAACAAATTTAGAAAAGAAATTTGTATTTCTCTGGTGCATGAGCTAGCCTGTTGGAGCCTATTCTTTAGGGTGGCATGCCATGCTCAGCCTTAATGCAGTGGGGGAAGGGCTTGGTCCTTGTGGACTCTCTAGCAGTGCCCTTACCCATTGGAAGGGGTATATAGGAGGTTGGCTGGAGAGGGAGGCAAGGGCGAGTGGGAGAAAGGGTGGGAGGGAGAACTATGGTTAGAATGTAAAATAAAATTTAAAAAATTAACAAAAAAAAAGAAATGTAAAGTTGAGAAACATAAAAAACTTAAATTGTTTATCTAAGAAATTGTTAAGTCCTAAAAAGATAATTTTGGATTGATAATAAAAGTAAGGATAGAAAGTAAGTTAGGTACACAACTTTGGACTCAAAAAGATAGGATAGATAATGAAGTATTTTCTCTAAATTTGCCAGATGCAAATGAACTGGATATTGTAAATACAATTCTCACTTGATCATTGTTCTTACTGTTTATAGTCTTACTGTGTTAAAGCTAAAATCTATCTTTTTATTTAGACAAGAAGGGGCAAATGTTGCAGAATATGTGTTTAACTATGCAAAGATGTGTTGCATTTGTTTATGTTGTGGAATATTAATTTAACTACACAAAGATGTGTTGTATTGTTGAATTATAGAAAATGTGTTGCTGTTTTAACTTGCTTGCTCAAGACATCTGATTGGTCTAATAAAAAGCTGACTGGACAGTAGTAAGGAAGGAGGTTTAGGCAGAACTTTCAGACAGGCAGAGGAAGTAAAAGGAGAAATTTAGGTTGGGGAAGAAAGAAAACAGACAATAGGAAGATGCCAGAGGCCAGACAGACAGACACAGAAGAAGCAGGAAAGTAGGACATACAGAATGAAAAGGAAAGATACCCAAGTCAAAATGTAGACGACTAGAAGCAGGGTAAGTTAAAAGAGCTAGTTTTGACAAGCCCAGGCTAAGGCCATGCTTTCATAATTAATAATAAGTCTCCATGTGTTTATTTGGTTGATGGTCCAGAGAAAACTCCAATTGTCAATATTATGGTTACAAGATCTCGAAGCAACCCCTTGAAGGGGCCTTTATCTAAAACAAAATTATGAATGTAGGACATAGATTTGGATGAAGATAAGCTTCTAAACAAGTCTATACTCTATTTTGAGGATCAAAGTACACATAATTGCTGTGTGAAATTAAGATATATTGAAATATTATGGATTTACCGAAGAACTGGCCTAGAAGTCAGAGTGATGCCAGTGTTTTACCATATACCAGTATCTTGTATATTCACCCAATATGGATATGGATAGCCTCTTCACTTTTTCCATTTGTGTTTGATCTCAATGATAGAAAAATGAACCATTTTGCTGGTTGTAGATGTCACTCTTTCTACCCTTCTTTCATTAATTGGAGACTGTGATGAATCTAGCAGCAGACATAGTTTTGTTCCTTTCTATGGACCCTCTAAGTCCTCCCTTTGTGTTAGCCAAGGAAACTTAGAAAGGATACACTCTCTACCTGGTACTCCTCTGTCCTAGTTCCTTTTAAGGGTCTTGCTCAGACATCATCAGAGAAAGAAACTCTTGCAGTGGATAGGAACAAATACAGAGACCATAATTGGACAATGTGCAGAGAGAGACTTTGGAGCCCGCAGTCCTAACTGGGATGTCTCCATCAAATCCCTTCCCTCAAAACTCAGGGAGATATGCAGAAGAGGAAGTAGAAAGATTTTAAGAGTCAACAGAGGACAGAAGACATCAAGGAAATGATGCACATATGAACTCATGGAGATTGTGACAGTATGCACAGAGCCTGAACAGCTTTAAGCCAGGTGGGATCCCCATGCTAAGAGAGGAAGTTGACATGACTTCCCATAGATCTTTAATAGACAACTGCTTGCAAAGGAAAAATCAGTTTGTTTCAATGAATATTTAGTGGGTATATAAACTACACATAAGGGCAGGCCCCATGTCAGCAGTACAGGCCAACAAAAAGAAACTCAATGGTCCTTTCCTAGATTTCCCTTCTTTTGTCTCATATTGCTTTCTTTTCTAATCTTGTCTTCTCTTGTATATTATGGTTTGCAATTCTGCATTTTCATGGTTTGGGGTTTTGTATGTGTGTGTGTGTGTGTGTGTGTGTGTGTGTGTGTGTCTGTCCATCTATCTGTGTATGCTTCCTGTTATTTTTCAGAGAAAAAAAAGGCATGAGGTTGGGTGGGTGGAGCAGATCTGGGAAGAGATGGGGAGATGGGAAACCCTGATAATAATATATTTTTGAATTTCTATTAAACAAACAAATACAAACAAAATTTATCTTCGGTGTATCAAAATAAATGGCTGTATACATAGATGTGTATAACAAAATAACTATTAAAAATGTATTTTTATGAGAATCCACAATCCTAAGGTACTTAATGAAGTAGTGAAATCGTCAGATCTCTTTTCTTTTTTAAGGAAATTAAACTGCCCCATGGATTACTAAATTAGAACTAAAATTGCTTGTTAATTCTCTCTCTCTCTCTCTCTCTCTCTCTCTCTCTCTCTCTCTCTCTCGTAATGGTAGTGGTGATTGACTTGCTTGCAGGGTTGTATAGATACCAGGGAGAATGGAACCACAGTTGCTAAGGTGTTCAGGCCTTGTACTAGTCATCCTCCAGCCTCAGAGCTTCAGTAGCTGGTTTATATGACCACACCACCAAGACCCAGCTCAGACATAACCTTGTAAGATGAAGGTTCAGATAGCAAGAAGTTAGAGTCCTCTGGAAAGTTGCTATGAGTTCATTTAGCATGCATAATTATTAACTATTAAGTGTAATTCTTTATCTATTCAACAACCTTATGAGTTAAGTCATATGATAAACAACTTCAGTATATAAAACTCTTACCTATGACTACATTGTTAATTACCACAAACTGCTTCATGGAGCTAATAACTGGCTCTTGTCATATGTAAATAAACATAAAGAGAAGTGAAGTGCAGGTCCAAATGTAGCTAGACAGGATAATATATATGCATATGTGAGAATAGGCCATAGATTGGAACATCACAAAATATCAACAAATATAAAACTTTCAAGATGGAATATTTATTTGCAAAGATCATGGAGATTTCAAAGAACACAGGCTATTAGAATCACATGCATTTACAAAACATGTTTCCTAGGGAGGGCAGGCACATAGGCTCTGAGGATCTATAAGAAAAAGACTTGAGAGTGGAATGATATAAGTTTAGAAAATAGTGGGACCATTAGACTAGAATAAAGAAGCCTAATGTTAATCATTGGCATATTCATTTATAAATAAAACAGATCCAAAATATGGGAAGATATTGACTATCACATGAAGGCTTTCAAGGTAAAGCTTTTGAAACTTTTGAGAAGCATGACATTGTAGATGGTAGGGAGGCTTTAAGGGAATATTATCCTGGTAAATGTTCATAAAATGAATTAAAATGAAAAGAGGCTAAAAAAGTGAAGGGCTTATCATAGCAGAAAGGTGGTGGAAAGGGCCATCAAATTTAGGAGGACTATTCTTAGCTGTAAGAGTGTAAAAGATACAGAATGGCACAGACAGGAAGAGTCCATTTCCTCCAGAAACAAGAACACTGATAGGTTATCCAACATTATATATGCAACATTCAGGTAGTGGTGATAGTAGGTTGTGTGTGTGTGTATGTGTGTATATGTGCATGCGTATGCATATGTGTGTGTGTAAACAATAAGAAAGAAAATATCATGACTTTAAGATAAAGTCAGTGGGACATGGGCCAAGTTGAAAAGGAGGGAAGGGCAGAAATGGTGTAAAGACAATACACATGGTAAGAACTTCTCAAAAAGTAAAATATTCAAATTAAACAAAAACAATGTTGCACAACATTTTGGAGAAATAATAAAGTATAGCAACAAGTTGAAATTGGTATTAGAAATTCTGTCTTTTGCACTTGGCAAGCACTACTTAATCTTTACCCTATAAATTTCGATGTTAGAGCTTGTGGTAGAAATGTATAAAGAAAGGGTATGGTGATGTGGAATTCCCCTCTGGAAGCTGTAAATATGCTTTATTATCATTGGTTAATAAACAATCTGCTTTGGGCCTATGATAGTACAGAATAGGGCAAGGCAGGAATTCAAAGTAGAGATAGAGAAGAAAAGAAGGCAGAGTCAGTGAGATGCCATGTAACTGCTGAAAGAGAAAGTTGCCCATGTGAGTCCACTGGAAACTTACTGGTGGGCTATGACTTCATGGTGATGCACACATTAATAGATATGACTTAATTTAAGATATAAGAGATAGCTGGCAATATGCCTAAGTGACTGGCCAAGTAGTGTTTTCATTAATAGAGTTTCTGTGTGATTATTTTGGGTCTGGGTGGCCAGGAATGAACGAGCACTCTCTGACTACAGTATTGGGAGGTTGATTTAGTGTAGATCATACTCCCATCTTTTTAGGAACACTACACAAGGAAACCAATACTAGTGCATTATGCACTCACTTTCACTAATTCTCCTCCATATGCCAATTACTGTTTACACTCTCCCTATCCTCTTCCTCTCTTTCTACAAACTGCTCTCGTCACAGGATGGTGTTCTGGCATTCTCCAGAAATGGGTGGAACTGGGCTGTGGACAGTTAAAGAAAATGTAATGTGAAAGCCTAACAAATTAAGTCAATAAATTTATATATGCGTCAAATTAGCTTCATTACATTCATGTATCTGTTCCCAGAGTATGTGCAATTTGTCATTTTACCCATTATTTCTTTTTATTGAAAAAAAACTTTTGAGATTATAATTTAATTACATTTTTATTTTCCCTTTCCTCCCTCTCAATCTCTGTATACTCCTCTTCACTCTCCTTCAAATTTATGGCCTCTTTTTTATTAGTTGTGATTGCATGCACACACACACACACACACACACACACACACACATATATATACACACACACGCATATCTATATTTATATATTCCTAAACATAATCAGTCCATTCTATCTGTTTAACCTTTTGGATGCGTCCTTCTCTTGACATCTTAACACTTGGTCTAAGTCCTTATTTGCTCTGCTTCTCTGACACTTCTCTCCTAGTTGACTCTCAAGTCTTCAGCCTTGGACTGAGCTATCATTTCAATTTTCGTGTTTACTTCCCACTCTCCATTAAACTTTCTCTTTCAAATAATTCCTTTCACACAGACCTAGGGACACCTGATCAGAACTACAGCAGAGGCTTTCAGTGGTGATGGAGGTGCCTAAGGTATCAGGGGCATCTTCAGGGTCTGCTTGATAGCCTGATGCTTTCCATTCTCTGTGTTTTCTCACATCCATACATCAGAGGACAAACTATTTTTTTTTCTTGGAAAGTATTTCAAGATCATGTTATTTAATTATATTCCTGGGTACAAAGACACTCTGGGCATTTATCCATGGTAGAGATAATTAGTCATTCAAGCTGAAACAAATAAAAAAAATGGTCGGAAAAATAAAAGGAGAAAATACAGAGGGATAGAAGAGAATTGGGATGACCTTGGCAGACTTGGAGGAAGTGGTACATGTCAAACCTTCCCTTGGATCATGTAGTCTAAGAAGAATTTAGGGGGCATATTTGTTCTAGTCTCTCCCAGTCTCAGAATCAAGTTTGCCCAACAATATGGCACACATGTTCCCAGTTACCATAATAAACTACATATGTAATGTTAACTACATCAATTCAGGCTCCATTTGCAGATTCTTCATTTTGTTCAACTCCTACTCCCCACCCCATAGGAGACAGGCTGTTAATCCCTATCCTCTGTGGGAAGCTTATGCTATGGCTGGCAAAATGTGAGAAAAAAAGGCTTTGTATTCCAGTTGCCATGTTAGCTGTGATACACACACATATACATTTCATCTCCGGTGTTGTTCTTCATTAATTCATCTTGGAATTCGTAATGCATCATTTCAGCATCGTCTTAGGGAAGCTCAGAGCAGATTTTCCTGGATATGTAATTCACTCCTTTACAGCGGAGTTTGCAGCTAGAGTGAATGGGAACATCTAAATTTATACTCTATAGGCTGGGTCTTAAACCTTTGGTAAGTCATGGTAGAATCATAAGCTTAGAGCTCACAAAACCAGACACTATACATAATATTAATGGACAGTGTGGCCCACTGCTTACCATGTTTTCTTGGTTCTCAAAGCACTCAACAACGAAACCATTGTTATCTATTATATCATGATTCTGAATCCTCAAGAATAGAATGGCCTTTTATTTAAAATCTTCAAATGTGACCATAGGCACATAAAGAATACCTTTAGTTTAGAAGTTATACGAAGCATATGTGAAAGGACTGAGATCACCTATAAAAAAAAATCTTACCTTTAAGAAAAATTAAATCTTAACTTCTCCAAAATAAAGGCTACAACATGACCTTGATTTTTTTTTTAATCTAAGGAGAGTACTGCGAATTACTTGAAGATTTATGGGGTAACTGAGTTTCGCTTTCAGATTATGATTCATTTTCATACAAACAAGAAAAATGACATGAATGTTTGCATGAAAGCTACAGTTGCTTCTATCAGTTAGCTTTGTGCTTTTAGTGTCTGTGGTGTCTCACTTCCAATATTTGTCTCACTTCCAATATTTGATCGAGACCAGAAAAAGACTTCTAAAACAGGGCTGTGCATACTGCTCCTTTGGAAGGGCTATGTGGAGATTAACAAGATTCTCTACTGTACTGTGTGTCTCAGATCTATCACTCTCACCTATCACTCTGTATTTCATATCAAATTGATTTTGACACATTACACTTGAATAAAACAGTGGTAGAACAGGCATGCTCATTTACACTTTGATATTAATTGTTACACTTTTATGCACTAAATAAATGTACATAATTGGTAAAAAAAAACTGCATGGGAATAAGGTCAAATTAATCAAATATGCATTGAAACAAAGTCACTTCCCTGTCTTATTCTTTGTTATATATCAACATGTATATTATAAAATAATTTATATCTCCATGTAATATTCCTAAGAAAATATTCGTTACAATCATCCAAAGAAGCAGAGTAAACTTTTATTAAGTTTAGACTGAAGTTCGGTCAATATGATTTGTCCTCATGAGTGAAAGCTTGCCTAGGCTGAAGACCCTCTATTTTGAGAGGTTCAGGAATCTTCCACCTTTAGACAGCCAAGAGTCCCATGAGGGTAAGAGCGCTTAACTTACCAGTAAGTCTATGGGAGTGAATGTAAGCTCAGCCAATGCACTTTTCTTTCAAGGGCTCTCTTTTGAAATAACTATGTCACCATAGACACTTCATCTTCTTCTTAGACAAAATTATGTTTCCCAGAAGAATTTAGTTTTGAAAAAATAAGGAGGAGTTGTTCCATTGGCTTTATGTTTCCCAATACTGCTAAATCATACCAGAAGTATGTCATAGAACTTAAGCAATTAGGTGGCTGATAGCATAGAGGTGATTTTGAAAAGAAGTTTAAAAATCTCTTATAAACATATTACAGTAGATATACCAGAATATTGTTAATGCAGCAATAATTTCTGAGCCAAATTACTATGGGAGAGAAAATTTTGTCATGAAAACTTATAAAAGAAAGGACTTTGTGTGTGCTTGCAAGCAATAAGTACATTAACTTAAGGCAAAGAACAACACTTCTCTCAGTTGAGAGTCTATGAGAGCAGTTTTTGTTCCTTTGTGAAATTTATTTATCCACACTTGTTGTGAAATGTTACTGATTAAACCTGTGCAAGCCCTCTCCAACTGAACAATACATTCACCTTTGTCCCTCTTTCTGTCTTTGTTCTTAAGAAGCCAGTGAGTGATGCTGGCCCTTAAATCTATCAATGACCATAGATCATCATGCAAATTTTCAAAAAAGAGTAACAAACAAATGTTGTCCTTTAAATCTCATTCACTGTTTCATATTCCTAGAGGGGTGTTACTCAATTTGAACGCTGCTACCAGTAGATTCAAATATTTCTGAGCTATGGAGACCTGCCCCCTTGTGTATTGCAAGAGGTTTAGTCTAACCTTTAACTTCTACACACTAGGTATGAGAAGCACCGTCCCCCTTCCCTAAATTGTGACTATTCAAAATGTCCAATAAGTGTTAGAAATATAACAAGATTTAGCATACTAACACACATACATGCTCACTACCATGTATCAAAAAGTGTCCAGGGGTTCTGAAAATTTCCTGATGTTAAGGACTGTTACATCAAGGGAAGATGCATGACCTTTGGTAAAGGTGGGCTCACTGAGAAACACAAGAGACAATAGCTATCAACATCACAGTGAGGACAAAGTCTGAGAACTAGATGTGTGGTATCCTAACGTCCAGTGATATAAGGACCAGCGCAGCATCTTCACTAGTTCAAACAACATAAACAGCTAATGTTCTTCTTCCTCAAAATAGAGGTGGCCAATATTAAGTGGATGCCTAGGACTGTGATAATCCTAGGCATTAACAAATTGCTAAAAGAGATTGCTTAATATATCCCATCAAAAACAAGAAAAAAATACAACATATCTGAGGAAAAAAAACTCAACAAAATAGTAAACTTCTCAAACTTCAAGCTTTTATTAGGGAAAAAAGGCTTGTGTGTGCGTATGTGTTATGATTTTAAAGAAAATATGTATTAGGAATAATTTCTTTCAATGACAGATATTTGATTTTTATGGAAGAAAAAGACTCTACCCATGAGGGAGATGCCTGGGGGATCTGGTGGTAAAATTCTGTGTTGGAACTCCTGTCCAATAAGGCATATCTATCAGAATTCTGGAGAGAAGTGTGCATTTTATGGAAAACAATTTTTAAGTCGGAGTAACTCAGTGTGGAAAGTATGTGCAACACAAAGCGAAGGAATAGAGAGAAGCAGAGGGGCAAATAAGCTTCTACCCTAAACGGACCAACTGAAAGAATATGTGTGGCAGGAGCCACAATTCAGGAGGCCAGAGCCCAGAGGCTGTATATAGGTCAGTCTCATTTTGCAAGAAGCTTTGGAAACTTGACCCAGAGAAATGAATAAGCAAGCCCAACTCTAAAGTTTGAATGGCAGCCTAAATCAGGGTTGTGAGAACGGGAATGGAGTTCACAGCTTTCTCACCGTGATGCTCTATAGACCTCACAGACCCCTGAGGCGATGAGGAGAGGGTTGCGATAAGGGGATACCAGAAGGAGCAGCGGAAAGGGCTTGGAAGGAAGTCAATAATTATGTTCCCTACTCACTTGTGTTCTCGACATTAAAATCAATCAGCAAACACATATAGAGGCCGACTTCAGCGCGGAACACAGCACTGTAGCTTACTAGCTTTGTCATTTTGACAAATTAGTTAAATTCTCTGATCCTTGGTTCTCATATATGAAATAAACACACACACACACACACACACACACACACACACACACTAAGTAAAAGCTTGCAGGGGAGACACAAGTGTTCACAGTGGACCACATTCTTGGTGATGAGCTGCCAATCTGCATCCAGGCTCAGTTCTCAAACAAAGATGGGCGGGGCAGACCAGGGTTCCTTTGCCTTGTCTTGGGATCATTTGGAACATCCTCGGGTCACTATGCTGTCATTCATCCATAACGCATTTTTCAGCATCTTACGTTTTGTTTCTTTTAGTAACACAACAGACCGTCTACAAATTTTTCCTAACTTTGTAAAAACGCAACTCTGAGCTTGGAAATTAAATTTTCTGCATGAACTTAACGATGCTCTGGAGATGTCCAAGAGGACATTTTGAGATCACCAGCAAGGAACATCTAGTTGGGTGGAGTGTGAGGCCTGTGCAATCGCTGGGGATAAGAAGGCTAAAGAAAAAACACGTGATTTTTACATGAAATTAAACATGGAAATGAATGTTTATCTGAGAATAAAATGTTCTATGCATTTCAAATGAGAAATTTTGAAGCAGAGCATTGGAAATGGTCCTAAATGAACAGCCTACGTAAACATCAACTTCATGGTTCCTCTGCCTATGGGGCAGGCTGCTGATTAAAGATCTTGTGTAGCAATACCTAATGCCCGATGAAAGAAACTTAGCTCTAGTAAATGTTAGAATTATTACTATTGTCAAGTAGCGAAAAGGATAATTACGTAGCACGTGCCAAGTCTTATAACACCGGACACCTTGTGAGACCTGGGGAGATTGAGGCAATGGAGCACAGCCATCCTGTAGCCCGATGTTTTTCTGATAAACCTGAGCTGAGATGCTCAAGCAGGTGAGGGGCTAAAGCTTCCAGTGAGAAAAATGGCTCCAGTACAGCTCCTCTGGATAGCAGAAACATCCTTGGGAAGTCAAGAACCCCAGTCAGATCATGTTCCAGGACAATCAACAGAACACATGAAAAGTAGGGTTATTTTCTAGGAACAGCATATGATCACGGAACAGTGTAAGCATATCCAAAAAGATACAGGCAGATAGATGATAGGGATAGATTAACCAAGGTGGATAGTGACTTTTATCCAGAAATTTTGAAGGAGGCTTATAGAAATATATGGCTAAACACCAGACATAAAGAATATTAAGCAAAATGAGACTTGAGTGAACAAGTGTAGATGAGGCAGACCTGAGGGCTGGTAGAAGACAAAACCACAGAGGTTCTTCTTTGGACTAGACTGTCCTGCCATGTTAAGACGTTTGGCCTGACGTACATGGAGAGATTAATGCATCAGTTCTTTAAAGTTTATCATAACTTTGCCAAAGCTGTACAATGATCAAGGCTGGAAGGAAGTGTTAGGGAAAGAACCCTTAGGAGTGAGACTGCAGAAACTGCAAACTCCAAAGAGGGTGCCATTCACACAAACTACAGTGGAAACAAGAGATCCTCAGACTCTAGACTTACGAGGACATTATCCCACAGGAAGGATATGGCGATCTTAATGAAAGCAACGGAAAGAACAGATTTCTAAAAGAATGCCAAGCAGAGGCATTCTCTTCAGTGTCTTTGACATTTGCTACTGCCTTAAAGAAAGAAAAAATGAGATTGGAGTTACATAAAAATGGAAAGGGATTAAATGTTTAAGTACCTCCGGAAAAAATTCTCCTTGGGATTTCTTAGTGACCAGGTTTCTGAACATGGGAAGCTAGAAAATTTGGTGCTTTTCCATTAAATGATGAGGATCCTTTTAGGTATATCCCTAACTTTTATGAAAAAAAAATAGATCAAAATAAAAAGACTGGTTTTATTTTTATTTGTATGGAAATTGTGAGGAAAATCTTTCACTAGTTTTATCCACTATACAATTATCAAGTTTGTGTTCATGTAAACTTCCAGGCATAACAGAACACTAGACCACAGAATGAAACACCTAGTGCCCAGGCACTCGCTGTGAGTAAGCTCCTAAGGGCAGAGAGGAATCCCCCACACTCTGTGTCTCTTTCAGCTCAGTACCTACCTTGCCTAACTACGGGTGCTGACAAAGTCCCCCAGCAGTGCTGCAGCTGCAGCTTGTGCAACATTTATATCCAAGTGAAATTCATTCATCTCCACCCATATCGCTCAGATCCAAATAAGACTAATCTGCTTATCTGTAACCCCAACAAGTTCATGGTTCATGTTCTGTCATTTCTTCCTTATCAAATTAATTATCAAAACCTGAAAATAAAGGCGACCGCTTGCTCACATGGGTCTTCTCGTCTCCCCTCTGGCCCTCTTCTACACCCTTTCTATCTCACCCTCGTGCCCCCTTCATATTTAAAAGACCACAAAATGCTTTTCTTTTTTAGTTTGAAATATGCTGCCAGCTTTTCAGAGACACAGATTCCCAGGTTTCACACGCTCCCCCCGCCTCCCAGACCCACTGAGTCTAAGTCAGTATCCACAGTCTCAGACAAAGCCTGTGCTCATGTCTGGAAAGCGACGTTCCAAACTGCTTCCTAGTAAATGAAGCAACCACCTAGGTGCTGGGCGACTCAGCAAAACCACGGTAAAACATACACATGTTCCAGGAAGTCAACTTGAAGTGCCCAGGTTTTACAAGCAGAAATAATTTAGCAGACGGATTTGAAGGAGGAGACTATGAGACACCCAGAAAAGGAAAAGCCTCCGAAGATTGGGGAAGGCACTGGTTCCAACTAGAAGCTTTTCAGCTTCCAAAGTTGCAGCCTGATCCCAATAATTCACCTCCTAAAGACAGCCCACAAAACCCAGAGAACTGCATTTTCCCCTATTTGCATGAGAAAATACATCCCTGTGAAGGCAAAACACACCTCTCACCATATTTCAAGATGATTACCACCAATCTCAGGTAGTTAAAGTAATTTAGCCTTCATCTTTGTACCATATAACCCACCTGAGGCATGCTGAGCTCCTTGGAAAGGGGCCACCTATTGTTCCTCCTGCTTAATTATTGTATTAACATAGCGAAGCTGCCTTTGAATTAGCTCATCACCATGAGTGTGTGCGTTCTATAGAAAAGCCCTTTGGTGATACGTGATGGAGGTAATTTTTCTTGTCAGCTTACTTCAAACATCCAATAAGTATAAATCCACTGCTATTTTCGTTTTGCCAACATTTTGCTTCCATTTCATTGTTGTGTTTCTCGCAGTATCTTTACCCCCCAAGTATAAAGCTTCATTTCGGAGTCAGAATACAAAGCAGGCTGCCACTTTTCTCGGGAATACACAGGGCTCCTTTGCCGCTCCGGCTCCTGGGACTCAGAGCACCTTTGTCCCTAGTAGGCAGAATCAGGTCTGCCTGGGAACGCGGCGTGAGAGCACACAGTGAACTCTGGCCCACTTGGCAGAACTTTGCACGCTAATTGAAAACTGGTGGACATCCATACCCGTACACACAGGCAAGTGGATAGAAGCCTTTCTGGAGCGTGGCACGTACGAAACTGGCAACCAGAACTTTTACCTGCTCTGGGACTTTAACCAGTGGGACAAACAGCAGAAGGCTCTTGGCCAGGAGAAGAAAACAACTGGAACATTCTATGGCATCCCAAGTTAATATTAGGGTCTTCCCCAGTGAGTCTTTAAGAATTAAAGCCTGTTTCTATTTACTTTAGGCTATACCCTCATTCCGTGACTGCCTCTTCAAAACTAGCACATGCTACATAGTAAGTTAAATAATGAATACTGATTCTATCCGGTTACATGTACGCTCCTTTGATTGCCGAAGATGGGAGGAAGAACTGCTAACTCCGCAAGTTATAAGTTTAGCTGGGTCCACTCGTTAACCTGCCAAGCGAAAGCTGGTAACTAGGTTTTACTGACAGACACTGCATTCTCTGTTTGGCACCAGGATACACGCATTTGTTTTTTCTACTTCCGATTTGGGAAGGACAAATGAAAATATGACAAGAGGCCTTCCTCACCGCTAGAAGCTGTGGGGAGATGAGGAGTCTGACTTTTGGATTCACTCCCTGGGCCCACATTTCCAGAAACAGACTCCCTTACTAACTGGAATTTTTTTTTCCCAGAAATCTCTCTTTGAAAAAAAAAATATATAATTCTAAAAAAAAATAGCTTCCATCAAATTTTCTTTTCCTTTTCTCCAAGTTACAAAGCTAGCCCCGTGCCACGCCTCGATGGGCCAACTCTGCAGATGCACTGTCGTTTTTATAAAGAAGGCACTTCTGCTCCGTTAATGACAGTGACTGCTACAAAGTCAGATCACAAAGCAGGAAAAATACAAAACAAACGGGTAGTGGCTACAGAACCACAGTGTAACCTCATTTTAATCTTGAGCATTCACCCCTTGGTGTGAGTCACTGATAGTCTCAGAATAGGTCGGATCTAACCAAGTTTAAGTGGTGGCAGCTAGTGATACTGTGGTTGAGTTCGGTGGTTACAGACACTGGCTTGAAACTCAGACAAGCCTGTGGTCCCTGGGTTATCTTGTGTGGTATTCAGAATAAAATACTGACGGCGGGGGGGGGGGGGAGGACTAAGAGCAGAACACTGGGGTGGGGGAGGAGGTAATGCAGGAGGTAGCATTGGGAACATCAGCAGTGGAGTTCAGCATCAGTTTTCTTCATCAAAATGCAATGGTCACTCCTCACTCTTCTTTATTCTAATTTCAAAGCAACTGAACAATAATTGTGCAAGTAGCCTACACTAAGTACTAAGGTCACTGAAGTCCCTCTGTCTGACTAGGGAGAAAGGCACTAAACTGCAATGGATAAAATAAGAGCAAACAATTCTGAACTTTACATCAAGAATATGAACAAAAGTGAGTGAATGTATAAGGCCTACTTTGGAGTGGTCCTTCAAATGGAAACAGTTTACCCAGCAAAGAGGGGGAATGATTCTAAGTATAAAAATTAACAACAGAGTCTTAGCAAATTAACAAGGTTCAGAACTGAGAGAGAATGAGGAAAAGGCAAGAAAAAGATAGCTAAAGACGCATAGGAAATGCAAAGGGATTTGACTCTCTTAAGTTAAAAACACTGAATTAGAATAAAATAAACTTGATAGAATGTTTTTAAAGAATTGTGTGTTGTCTCCTAAGACAGTGTGAAGTCTTACTTTTTGTCTGCAAAATTGCCAGTATTGGGCTGCTTCTTTTTGCATTGTTTACACATCAGCAGTGTTCAGGCCTTGTGCCTCAAAAGGTCTAGCAGCACGTTCTGATCAAGCACCTGATTTCTTATCTCAGCCTTGAACCAACCTGCACAGGACCAAAGTGAAGCCAAACTTTAATGGACCCTCCATCTTAAGTCGTGTTCCTACAGGTGTGACAACGCTCTCATATACTCCTTGTGAAACACGCGCACACACACACACACGCACACACACACACTTGCATGAGTATATGGCATCACATGACAGCGGCTTCTAGAGATAGGTACATAAATGATGCAGTGTGAACAGTGTGTATGTGTGTTTCCAGAAGTTCAAACCTCTGTGACACCAATAAGGACACAGAGGAAGAGATCATGTGCCTACATACATATCGCCAATGCCAAATGTCTATCTCTTGCTGAAGGTGTCTGAAATTCCCACTGGGAACTAGAAAGCATTAACCCACCAGCAGCTATTCTGACTTCTCCACAAAACCCTCAATCATCCTTTCTTGAACTACTCCCCTTTCATTCATGCACTGGTAATCTACCCTGTTTCTAAGTCCTCCAAAAGGACCCCAGCCTCTTGCCCCTAATAACAGAAACATTTGCTTCTTACAGTCACAGGACTTGCAAAATTTCTCTTTCTTCAAATCTTAGCTACAACCTACATAAGGAATTGGTTTCCATATGCAATCTTCCAGATGTATTGTGGACAGTCATGTGCATTGAAAATACTTATAAAACCTTGCCCTTCGCTTACTTAATTTGCATTATTGTGATTGAAGCATAGTAATTGTCAAGAACATGATGGCAGGTACTCTTTCTCATGATTACAGCCCCGAGAAAATTTACTTGTAACACATTTAAAAAATAATGGAAGATTTATTAAATTCCATTATAATTCTGAGCATGCATTGTAGTAGACACTGAATGCTGTATAACAAATTGCCCCAAAATTCAGAGGCTCCAATCCACAAGTACTTGTCTCAGTTTCTGAAGCTCTAAGATGTGGAAGAGACTAAACCGGTGCTTCCCATTTGTCCTTCATGAGAATTGTTGTCAGGACTGCAGTTATCTGTGACAAGGGCTGGAGAAGATGATGCTGCTGCTTCACCCTCGGGTCTTCTCAAAGAAACTGGGATATTCTGTGTCTCTGGTTGTAGACATTCAAAACTTTCTGTTTCCTTCTCCTTACTGCTCTCAATGCAAAGGAAATCACGACCCCAGAGTGAGTGATTCATGAGCAAAAAGAAACGAGAAAAAGAGAGAGGGAGATTGAGGCAAAAATGTCACATTTTTAATAAGCGAATCTCAGCAGCCAAATGCCATCACTTCTGCCTTATGCTTCTGAAAAGATGGGAGATGATACTGTGTTCGTATTCTTCATGTTTGTAGGAGATGATACTGTGTCCGTATTCTTCATGTTTGTACAGGATTAGATTTCACAGTACTGCAGTGGTAATTAATAAAATAATCATTGATAATATTTAACATATAAAATATATAAACTGATGTGTGATCAGTTTTACACAGTGTAATGAGGAAAGCCTGTTTTTGATATTTTTATCATATGTGATTGTGTGTGTGTGTTCATGATGTGGGGAATAGGGAACTCACATGGAAGCTGGAGGAAACTTCGTAGAATTAGTTCTCTCCTTTTGCCTTTACGGGGTCTCCAGGAATCAGATTCTTGTTCTCATGCTTGTATAGCAACTTTACTGGTGAGATATCTTTCCAGCCAACTAGGCTAATTTTTTTCATCTCACCAAAGGACACTCATTTTTAAGGTAATATGAAAGTTCTTAGAGTAATGCTTTTTAGTAGAACTTCAATATAGTGAAATGTTCCAGGCTGCATTTTCCAAGTAGCTAAAAGCAACGTGTGGACATTGTATGCTACATCTTACACAAGGCTCTGAACTGACTAAGAAGGGAAGAAAATGAGTAAGTCAGGTTATCCTTACTTACAGATGACATGACATTTATCCATTAGATATCCTAAAAAAAAAATCTACCAAAAAAAAAAATCCTAGAAACAAAAAATTCAGCCATATGGCAAGATAGGGAATCAACTTGCACAAATCAACCACTTTTCTCAACACTAACAACAAACATACAGAGAAAGAAATCATGTACAGAAAAATTAAGGTCAACAACAAGTGGGACTTCATGAACTAAAAAACCCTGTATAACTAAAGAAAAAAAAAACAACTATGTGAAGAGAAAGCATACAGAGTGGAAGAGAATCTTTGCCAGTTATACATCTGACAGAAAGTGGATATCCAGAATATATAAGCAAGAACTCACCATGTATCCAAAGAGAGCCTTGAGCCCAATTCTTTTGGCTGGAGTGTCTCATTCTGCAGCCTTGGCTGCTCTGAAACTCAGTGAGATTCCCATATACCTCTGTTTCCCATGCTCTGGAATTAAGATTCTGTGCCACCAAACAAAACAAAACATTTCAAAAGAGAGTCTCGGGTCCTGAACAGAAAAAAGAGTTCTCAAAAGAAGCAGGTGGAGGTGGCAGACAACTAATAAATATCTTTTAACATCTTTATCATTCTTAACAATTAGTGAAATGCAAACCAAAATAACTTTGAGATTTCATCTTTCCTCAACCATAATGCAAAGATCAACAAAACACGACAAATTCTGGAGAGGTATGGGGGAAAGGGAAACCTCATTCACTCTTTTGGGCTTGCCCACTGGTATAGCCACTAGGGAAATTAGTGTGAAGAATTTTTAAAATGTTAAAAATAAATCTACCATATGACCCAAGTATATCACTCCTTGGCATATGTCCAAAGGATCTGACATCCTATCCCACAGGTTCTTGTTTAGATACCTTCATTACTTCTCTACTCACAGACACTAAGGATTGGAAAGAACCTAAATACCCTTCAACTAAAAGAAGGATAATTTATACACTACAGAACACTATTCAGATGTAAAGGAAATGTAATCGTGAACTTTGCGGTTAAATGGGTAGAACTTGGAAAGATCATATTGAGTGGGCAAACCCAGACCCAGAAAGGCAAACAGTATATTCTCACACATCTGAGGTTCC
This sequence comes from Microtus oregoni, assembly GCF_018167655.1. Classification (NCBI taxonomy): domain Eukaryota; kingdom Metazoa; phylum Chordata; class Mammalia; order Rodentia; family Cricetidae; genus Microtus; species Microtus oregoni. Next base: position 1,516,204 of record NW_024543084.1, read on the forward strand.
TAGCTACAAATCAGATATGAGTGCATATCTTGGAGTTAACTCCAATGCCAGAGTTAAGGGTGAGGCTCAACAGCAAGAGAAATAGCAAGAGATTGTGATCTGATCTGGAAAATGGGAAATGGGGCTCAGTGAGAGAAGAGAAGTAAATGCAGAAGATGGGTAAAATGATAGTAAGAATGTCTTTAAAAGTCATTAAGAAAAGGAATCATAACTATCTACCTAAAGAACTATATTATAATAAGCTTATACATAAATAAGCATATACAGTTTAAATGAAATTTTCCCATCCAGGCTGACAATGATACCTCCAAGAGTCAAAGATCATCTAACTCGCCGGGCGATGGTGGCGTACGCCTTTAATCCCAGCACTCGGGAGGCAGAGGCAGGCGGATCTCTGTGAGTTCGAGACCAGCCTGGTCTACAGAGCTAGTTCCAGGACAGGCTCCAAAGCCACAGAGAAACCCTGTCTAGAAAAACCATAAAAAAAAAAAAAAAAGATCATCTAACTCCTGGCATCAAGCATAAGACATTCGTTTTTGAATTGTTGCTCATGGTTTTCTGAAAGACTTCCAAGACATTATAGACTGTTACTATTACCCTTAGTTACCACCACCATCCCCACAATCCCCCCAGAGGCAAAACGTAAATCCCTGTGAAGAAGACACCATGCCCTTCAAACACAGCACTCAGAAATCCCTGAGCCAGAAATGATGCAAACGCTTTCTTCCTCCCTATGGATTAACTTCCAGGTTGCCAGAAGGCACCATTCAAACTTCCAAAGGAGGGAAGCCAACAGGAGTGCTTCCCAACAATGGTGTCTATGAAGCGCAACAATAGCAAGAAGGACAAGATAACCCTCAGGGTACAGTTGGGCACAAATTCTTAGTAAGCAACAGCTTTCCAATCAGACTTAAGAACCACTCAATAAGAGAGAAATCATACATGATACTGGAAACCTAGCCATCATCTACCCAGGGCTAGTAAAGTCATAGATTTTAGAGTAAAACCTACAACCACTTCTTTACTAAACCACCATCATCCTTAGCTACATTCTAAAAGACAAACACATAGGCATCCTCAGGAATATTAACCTTCATCAGGCGATGAAAGGAGACAGAGACAGAGACCCACACGGGAGCACCGGACAGAAATCTCAAGGTCCAAATCAGGAGCAGAAGGAGACGGAGCACGAGCAAGGAACTCAGGACCACGAGGGGTGCACCCACACACTAAGACAATGGGGATGTTCTATTGGGATCTCACCAAGGCCAGCTGGCCTAGGTCTGAAAAAGCATGGGATAAATCCGGACTAGCTGAACATAGCGGACAATGAGGAATACTGAGAATTCAAGAACAATTGCAGTGGGTTTTTGATCCTACTGCACGTACTGGCTTTGTGGGAGCCTAGGCAGTTTGAATGCTCACCTTACGAGACCTGGATAGAGGTGGGCAGTCCTTGGGCTTCCCACAGGTCAGGGAACCCTGATTGCTCTTCGAGCAGATGAGGGGGGGGGGACTTGATCGGGGGAGGGGGAGGGAAATGGGAAGCGGTTGTGGGGACGAGGCAGAAATCCTTAATAAATAAATAAATTAAAAAAAAAAAGATTTATCCTTATACCCACAGCTCTCACCAAGGAAAATCTCTCTGCAACAGATGGAAACCATAACAGAAAACAACCAAACAAAATTCGGAGTTGTGGAGCCTAGTACAAAGGAATTCATCTACAAAACAATTCCTAACGTAATGCTTAGTGAGTATTATAGAAGTGAGAGTGGAAAGAGTGTATGAGCCAGACAATCAGGGAATTTGCTCTAAGAATGGCTCCTAGTATGTCATTAACTACACCCATATAGCCTCACCATGATCACCTAAACATGAACTGAGCAAGGACAGCAACTGACATACTGTAAGTATTAATGGTTTCAGTTCTCAAAGCAAAAGACACAGACTAGCTGAATGGACGGATGAAAAAAAAAAATCCATCTATCTGTGGTCTACAAGAAACCCTCATCTTGGACTTAAGACAGGTACCACCTTAAAGTAATATCTACAGAATATTACAGGCAGACTCCAAAGAGTAAGCATTCTACTCTTCAGCACATGGAAACATCTCTAAGAGAGTCCATATGCTGGCACACAGAGCAAACCATACTAATACAGAAAATGGAAGCATTCTCATGTAGCCTATCCAATCCTTAGGCAATAAAACTTAAAGTCAACAACAAATAAAATGCTACTAAGTATATACATTCATGTAGACAAACAACTCATTACTGAATGTCCAATGGGTTAAAGGAAGAAATAGAAATATTCCTGGAGCTAAATGAAAATGAAACAGCTGGGGTACATGAAAAGCGCTTCTAAGAGGGAATGCTATAGCCCTAAGTGGCTACATTTTTAAAAATCCAAAAGAACATAAATAAATGGTTTAATGATGTAACTCAAAAATTTGGAAGAAAAAAATAAAAACAGGAACAAACCAAACCCATGGAGAGCTGGTAAAAGCATGAGTAAATGGATATTGTTGGCATGGTACAATCATGTGAAGAACATTGATGCCTCAGACCAAGAGGAATTGGAGAAGCTTTCTCCCAGATGAGGTTCGGAGGCGTGGCAAAGCCTTCCTCCAGTCCAAGAACAAGTGTTTACAAATGATTGTCCAGGATGTGCAAAAACTAGCAACTGCTGCTTCCTTCTCCAGGGATCTGAACAAAGAGTTCTCAAAAGAAAAATCAGAAAAATGACTGAGAGATACCACAAAAAGCATTCATCATACTTAGCCACTAGGTAAATGTGAATCAAAACAACTTTGAGAATACATACATCTAACCCCAGTAAGAAAATAACTGACAACAAATGCTGGCCAGGTTTATGGAAAGGACACCACGTCTCTGTCACTCCTGGTGGCACTGCAAACTGGTGCAGTCACTCTAGATAGCAGTATGGAGAATCTTCAACAAACTAAAAATACATTTTCCATATGACCTAGCAATGCCACTCCTCGGCATCTGTCCAAAGGACTCAACATCCTGTTCCACAGATTCTTGTTCAGCCACAAAGGCTAGGATATGAAGACCTAAATATCTTTTAACAGATAAACAGATACGGAAAGTATGGGACACGTACATAATGAAACACTATTCAGATGTGAAGTAAAAATGAAGAGGCGAAGTAGGAAAATAGCCCAAATATCAGGAAGGTTGCTATGAAACAGTCTTTCCTAGAAATTAGTGCATAGACAGGACCAGAACAATAGTAATACCAAAAGACATGTTAGCACAGAAGGGGCGGGAGAATCTCAGCTTGTCACAGCCCTTGAACAAAAAATGCAGGCTGCTGATCACTGCTAAGAGAGGGAGAACTTGCCTCTCCTCCAGATGACCCCTTCCCCGCCGTCCCTGGTTATCTAATACAAGTGGTGAACTCTGAAACCATAAACACACAAACAAGAAAGTTCATAGGTTGCATTTATAGATTTAACATACATGTAAACATACATGTAAACAATCAAAGGAGAAAAGGCTATCAGTTTAGAAGGGAGAAGGAGGTGGAAAGAGGGCATTTAAAAGGAGATGAAAGGGGAAAATGGTGTAATTATATTCTAATTAACTATATATAAAGTAGTAAAAATTTTTAGACATGCTTCAAAAAGAAACAAAAACAATGGAGTCTTTTCCCGATGAAGGAAATACTGTGTAAAAATGACTAGCTTTATTAATAAACAGAGCATGTGACTGCAAGTTTCCTGCATTTCTCCCAGTGCATTAAAAAAAATGTTCTCCATCAGGGCCTGGATAAGCACTCTGGAGTGCATTTGTGGCCTGCCCTTTCCTTCTACATTGTATCACTGAGTCACTCACAATAGTTTGTTCCTTTTTCGTGAAAAACAAAGAACTTCTTTCAAGTGTTTATGACTATCATTTGCGTGTCTTACAACCTAGCATGTTCTGATCCATCAACCCAGGGTGCTGTCCCCATCTTTATTCCACCTTCCCTCCTCATTCTATGATGCGGTTTAAAGAATCCTTCAAAAGATCATACTAAATAAATAACAAGTTAGCTCTCAGGCAAACAAATAAATTTGCATTGTTTTATATTCATCATAAATATTTCACCTCATTACTGAGGTATCTTGTTTAGAAACACGAAACAACGTTATAAATTAATTAGCCCCGTCCCTGATGATTTTCTGGAAGTTCCATGGAATAGAAAAGACACACGTCAAAGCAGGCTGCGGGACCACTCAGCGCACAGCAGATGCGAAGGCGCACTAGTATTGTGAAGCGTAACCTATGGGCTGCATTCGGAGTCCCCCACCGGCGTCTTTTATTAGTTATAGCACCATTTATTTTGAACTTTGTGGTCAAAAGAGGCTTGTCCTTCATTTTTTTACTCCTTTTGCTTTGTAAGGATCTAAACAGACAAAAGCACGTGATGTCGTGATGCGGATGCTTTGTAAGGTTCTAACAGACAAAAGCACGCGATGTGATGAGGACTAGAAGTTGCACTTTCTTCTCATTGCGAAGTACAAATCTCTTACGTTGTTAAAATATAAGCCACCGTTTTGGAAGCTGTGGTGTAAAGCAAATGTAATATTAATACACAGATGATATGGAATTCTCTATGTCTAAAGCAAAAGTAACACATTTTTTAAAATAACTGCAACATTTAAATGTTTTTTTCTCTGAACTTACTATCAAATAATTGACAATTTATAATATTTCTAAGTGGTGGAAACATAGGTCAAAGGAAACAGAAAAGTTCATAATCCATAAGCATAAGTTGAAAGCAGTAAGATGTCCATATTTTATTAAAAACAGAGCCCTAATATTTTGCCAAGATGAATTTTTGGTATAATTCCTATAGAACAAGTGTTGTAAATATCAAATTAGCTCCCAAGTCTTAATATTTAAGCCCATTTAAAAATTTTAATTGCATCATTATACATGTATTATTTGATTTTTCCAAATAGTCTTAATTATATATATCATTATAAAATACTTGAGCTTTTTCATTATTAGGCCTTAAAGTATCTGCTGATTCTTTACTGAAATCTCTGCTCAAGCAAATTGTTTGTCTTTTTAGTGAAGTAGCAACAGCCTGAAGGAATTAGTGCTTACAAGAGGAAAAAAAAATCCAGAAAAACAAAAATATTTTCTTTGACCAAGTAAAAAAATACCAAAAATGGTTTGGTTTAAATGACACACTAAGTCTGAGTCTCCCCAGCTTAAGCAGCTTGGATTTTTCTCTGAGCAGTTGTGAAATCAAGTTAAATCCCTTTAATGCTTACATCTTATCTTCAACATGCCTTTTTTGGCAATATTACTGGATGTTTTGTCAAAAGGGCTATAATGGAAACCAAGATAATTAACATGGGAAATACTTGAAGTGGGGGGGTTCTGTTGCATGTGTACATGCACTAAAAATGAGTATATACATCACATTCAACAAATCTAGGAAGCACAATGGAGACTTGGCTCTGAGGCAAAGGATCAAAACATCCTCACTAATGCATAGGCGTCTGGCTGGCTGCGGTCTCTCACCACCCCTATTCAAACTTACTCACTAGAGACAACAGTAGATTCCAGACTGCAGTTTCATGAAGGTCTTTTGAGTTGACCACTGCTTTGACTACAGTAACAGTTTAAATGGTATCTTCCTTAGCTGTGTATAGGGTGTCAAATTTAAAAAGTGGATGATTGAGTCTGCTAGCAAATTCCCAGAGCTTTCTGAACAAGTACTAGACTCTAGTCTCAAAATGCAAGACAAGAAGAAAACAGCTTCATTGTCTATATGCCCCAGGCACTAATCTTTTCCTCTGCCTTGCTATGGATTCTGTTATAGTGACAGCCTGCATCACTTTTTCCCTAATGTCACTTAATTTCATACGGTTATTAATTGTCTAGTTGTTTTTGAAACATGAATTCTGTGCTGAAATAAGAACGCAATTAAATGGGAAGGGAAGTGGGGAGAAAGAGAGACAGACATAGAGAAAGACAGAAAAAGAGACTGACAGACAAAGACAGACAGAGACCTTGATAAGCAGAACTAAGCCCGGCCTGGTGGCACAAGCCTAGTTACTTGGAAGGCTGAGACAGAAGGATCACAACTTTAAGATCTGCTTGGGATACAGAGTGAATTTAAGGCCAGCATGAACAACTTGGTGAGATTCTATCTCAAAAGAAGGAGGAGGAGGAGGAGGAAGAGGAGGACGACGACGAAGACGACGATGAGGACGACGAGGACGAGGACGAAGAGGAAGAGAAAGAAAAGAAAAGGTTAAAGTAAACTAAGACGTGGACACACAGCTTAGTCTGCAGGTTTGCAGGGCTGGACCAGCGTGTGTAATGGCCTATTTTCTATGCCCAGTATTAACAGGAAAAAAAGAAAAAACTAAAAAACATTTTAAATGAGCTAAAAAATCATATTTATTTATACTAATGATGGAAATAACAGACATTTTAGGCTAACATTTTTAGAAATGTAAATTGATCTTGGTAAAAGGTAGCATTTTTTAAAAGATTTCCACATTACTGATTTATAATGTAACTTACATAGCTGACAGGCATATCAAGTAATAACAGTCAGACAAGATAAGAATGAGCCTATTGAAAAGTAAGGAGCTAATAATAATAAAGGCATGAAAAGATAAATGATACATTTTTATTTAACTATGTATTAAATACTTTGAAATAGTGGTTGTTTGATAGCATTTACAGTGCATTTGATGTATTTTCAATTCTTCCTAAACAAATAAATAAATGATCATTACTTAACATGAGGGAAAAGCATATCTAACAACTTTTCATAACTGTGGTAAATACTTGAGGAAAATAGCTTATAAGAGATATTATTTATTATTGCTCATGATTACAGAACTTTCAGTCTGTAGTTAACTATTATATACAACATAATGGTAGCAGGATTTGGCCAAGAAAAACTTCTGGATGCATGACAACGAGCAACCTGGATGACAGAGAGAGAAAGAAGAAGAAAAACAGAAATGGCCTAGGAATAAGGTATAACCTTCAAGAGTGTCGTACTAACTTCATCCATATAGTCCCCAATGCCATAAGACTCCATTCAGCTGTTAATTTTTTCAAAGATAGATTGATCCTTCCTAAAGTTATAACTCGAGTGATGCAAGCAACTGTCAAGAGACTTCACCTCTCCCTCCTCTCCTCTAAATCCAGTCACCCGATCTCATACCCATCTCTATAGAAGAACATCTCTTATGACTTCACTCTATGCCCCATCTCTAGTAGATTATACAGATCTCCTCCAACTCCCCCCCAACTCATCCTGTTATTCCAGTCCCCAAAAATTCATTGCCAGAAGAGCAAGTAGCTCAGCAAACTAGGTAGGCTAGCTTCAGATTTCCACTCTCCTTCCTTTTCTCCAAACCCAGTCCCCAGTTGCATCCCCAGCTCTGTAGTAGGCTACTTGTTGTGGCCTCTCCTCACTCCCTGCTCCCATCCCAAAGGACTAAGCAGATTCTGGTGTAAAACACTGCTTTTGTGGATCATCGCAGACTCCTTCCCTCATAGTCCAATTCCATTCTTAAGTGTCAGCACCCAATACCTAGAAACACCTTTTTTTATTATTATTATTTTTATTGAAGAAAAAAAATTCTGCCTCCTCCCAGCCTCCCATTTCCCTCCCCCTCCTTCTACTCCTCTCCCCCTCCCCCCACTCCTCTTCCCTTTCCAGTCTGAAGAGCAGTCAGGGTTCCCTGCCCTGTGGAAAGAGCACGGGACTGAGCTCCCAATGTTCCAAGGAGGAGCAGAAGGAGGGAGAACATGATGAGCAAAGAAGTCAGGACCACAAGGGGTGCACCCACCCACGGAGACAGTGGGGCTGATCTATTGGGAGCTCACCTAGGCCAGCTGGACTGTGACTGAAAAAGCATGGGATAAAACCAGACTCTGGGTATATGGCGGACAATGAGGGCTGCTGAGAAGCCAAGGACAATGGCACTGGGTTTTGATCCTACTTCATGTTCTGGCTTTGTGGGAGCCTAGCCAGTTTGGATGTTCACCTTCCTAGACCAGGATGGAGAGGGGAGGACTTTGGACTTTCCTAGAAACACCTTTTATCAGGAACCGCCAATAGGCACATCTATCAGGATCCCAGATATTTGCTACTAGGCAACAAACAGCTACCAACAATGTCCTAAGAACCAGAAAGACCAATAGAAACCAAGGAATGGAACACCCACCCAAAAAAGACTGCCCACCTAGATGCCTAGACAGTAGAGTCAAAACAGAATAACAGCCCTACCACGGAAGGCTCTAAGGATTGCATAGCTAAAGCACAAGACAATGACCTTAAGAACAGCTTTTGTGAATGTGTCCTTGAAGAGGAAATAAATAAATACCTCTTAGAAAGATATGAAAAGCCGGGCAATAATGGCTCACACCTTTGATCCAAGCACTCATGGAGGCAGAGGCAGGTGGAGCTCTGTGAGTTCGATGACAGCCTGGTCTACAGAGCAAGTTCCAAGACAGCTGGAGATACACAGAGAAACCCTGTCTCAAAAAAGAGAGAAAGAAAGAAAATAAATGTATGAAAACGCAAATTGCAGAAGGAAATAAAATAATTTAATGCTTTAATTTGAAATAAAATCAATTTAAAAAACTCCTTAAACTTAAAGAAACCTAGAAATGAAAAATCAAGGAACTCAAACAGGAACCTAGGAAGCAAGTCTCAGAAAACAGATACAAGAAATGAAAAAGAGAATCTAAGGCATTGTAGACATGATTGAAGAAAATGGTACATTGATCAAAGAAAATGTTAAATTTTAAAAAACAACTGGTATAAAACATCTAGGAAATCTGGTACAGTACGAAAAGACCAAATCTAAGAATAATAGGAAGAAAAGAAACCCAAGTCAACAGCATAGAAAATATGTTCATCAAAATCATAGAAGAAAATTCCCCTAAAGAAGGAGATGCCTATCAAGGTGTGAACAACATACAGAGCACCACTGATTAAAACACGTTTATTGACAGCAGCAGAAGCAACAGAAAACCTACAGAGCACCATGGATTAAAACACCATAATGAGCTGGGCAGTGGTGGCGCATGCCTTTAATCCCAGCACTTGGGAGGCAGAGGCAGGCGGATCTCTGTGAGTTCGAGACCAGCCTGGTCTACAAAAGCTAGTTCCAGTACAGGCTCCAAAACCACAGAGAAATCCTGTCTCGAAAAACAAACAAACAAACAAACAAAAAAAAACACCATAATGACAGCAACAGAAAGTCTACAAACTCATGGAAATCAAACAACTCACTACTTAATAAAAAAAAATGAGTCAAACAAATACGAAAAATTCAAAACACAACCCCCAGTGTTGGTATGTTGTTTCTCCTGGGAACTCTAATCTCCCATTCTGTGGTCACCTGCATTCTAGATTACCTCCTAGTGATTATCCATACACCCCAAACTCAACACATATAAAATCAAAGTGTTTACTTTACCCTTAGATTTTCTGTCCCAGTGTGACTCTCCTTGTTCTATCTAGTTCCTCACAATTTTTATGCATGCCCAGTTCAGAATCTTCATCTTGTTCCTCTGTACCTGCCTAGTTATCCAAAGTCTATTCTTTTTGTTGCATAGCTTTGCTTTTTCTCATTTGTTAATTCCAACTCTAATACAAGCACCTTTGCCTTAGTAACTTTGTTGGATTCCATGAGCAAGTAACTATGACCTTACTTCTCCCATCTCCAACCTGATAATTAAAACATTCATCTTTGAGCACCACCAACATGGCTTTATCCCTCTCCCTTTGATGTCACCCAACTATGCCTCAAATTAAGTAAATGTTCTTTTTCTTCACATTCAAAAATTCCTGGTTATTTCCAGCCCTTCTTTTTCCTTTGCTCCCATATACATGTTCTGTATTGGAATGGACCACTTCTGATTTGCCATTTCTTAACCATACGAAACCTTCTCATAGGCAGGAGTAACTGTTTCTGTACTAGAGCATTCTGTCCTGGCGGTCACCACAAGCTCCTGGTCTTTCTTGCAATTAATAGTTACTTAATTCCATTCATATTCATTAGTGAAAATTTCTTTCTTCCAAGCTCTGTGTGTAAAGTCTTTAAAGATGAAGACTGTATAAACTACCTCAAAAGATGCCATTGTGTCTTACACATAGCCAATGTATAGATGTTAGGGAATGAATCAATGGTTTTGCAGTCATAAAATTAACACCTTTTGGTCACTGTCATATTCACGTATTTCTTTTAACAAAATGATATGCGGATCTTCTGAGTAATATTTTTAAATCCTTTGAACTGGTCACCTCTCTTGAGCAGTAAATAATCTGTTCTCTCAAGAAAACCTAAAAAAGCTGTTGTCTACGAGGCAATTTCTCTTTTAGAAGGAGGTGTCTAGAACAGGAAAATAACAGTTACTTTCTGTATGATTTATGAGTGACTAATTCATAATTAGATCTCAGTGATGGGGGTGACCACCAGGGTTAAAGCTATTTCTTTATCCAATTAAGTCTTTGCAGGAAAACATAGGTGCATGCATAAGTTCTTAAAAATAGGCACAATTAAGCATCCCAGTGGTATATGAATCAGGTAAGTCTGTAATTTGGCAGGGTTCTGAAGGGAAAACGGCATCAAATGATCAGTCATTTCCCGGAATGCCTCTCTTATTTTAATAGCTATTACTCTCATTCTATGCTCATCTCCCCGGAGATACTGTGTTGGTTTCTTTTCCTGACTAAGTCTTTCAAAAATTAAAGATAAATATAAGTCTCTAAGTACCAACAACATTTCTCTCTGAGACATTTCTTATCCATTAAACCCAAACAGGGTGACATTGGGGCCCCTTCTTACTTGGATCAGGTGAAACACTCCCTGGATAAATCTATTACACAAGTCTGTTCCCTCAGTCCTGAGCCAAAAGCAACAAGAGTAAAAACACAATAATATGGTAATATCATTCCAAGATCCCAAACATATCTGTAAAACCTCGGCTGGAAGTTGATTTAACCTCTCTGGTATTGTCATGTGACCCTTGAGGTGGCACCTTCCTTCCCTAAGTGAGCAGCACGATTACCATTACCCTGGAAGCCAGAGCTCCCTGGAGATTTGGGAGAGCCTTGAGAAGGGATAAAGTTTCATAGCTTATTGCAATTCTTCCAGCACTGAAATCTCCTGGAGCTGAAACTCATTCAGAAATGATGAGGCATTTGAAACTGCCTGAAATGAGGGCTCTCTGCTGAAGTGACTAGACTATAGCCCACCTGAGAGAATGTGAAATCAGGTTCATAAAAACACAGCCACTCCTACAATGGAACAGAGGCCCTGGTTATTGAGCTGAGTTTGATCTGAGCTTGATCAGCTCTTGTCATTTCTAATAGCCCATCTTTACTTGATATTTTCAGATGATACCAAGCTTTTCATTTCTTCCTCTGAATCATGTGATAACCCCCCCCACACACACACACTCCATCATTAGAAATGAGATAAACAAATTACTACCCTTTCAATATGGGGGTAAATGGATAACTGCAGATTCGACAGACCCAACAGAAATCCTCTGGAGTGCAACTGCACCCTGGGATTTTTTTTCTGGCCAGGTTCCCACATTGCAGACCACAGGAGAAGTGAGCTTGCGGGGACTTGACTGATAACCCACACATGGGCTGTCATCTCGCAATGAGCAAAGCAGGAATGACAGGCCTCCTGTGCATTCGCAGAATCCTTGTTCCCACATCTGAGTGGATTTTCAGATACAACAAAACATGAACCTTCAACCACCCTGGACTTGTGAGCTACGCACACACATGTTTTAACACTGCCCTCACTCAATCAGGCTGGTGTTAATGGCATCTTGTAAACCACACTTGGAGTTGACCACAGTATTCATGGCGCAGGGGTGACCAGCGCAAGCGGCATGTGCTGGGGGCCTAGAGAGGTAGAAAGTTAGCTTCGAGGCTGGAAAAAGAAAACAGGAGTCTTCCCAGGGGAGGAAAATGAACAACGGACTCGCAGAAATGTGGCAAATGAAAAAGTTAACCGTCATGAAGATGTTTTAGAAAGCAATTTCAGACAGCTGAAGTTCAGCAAATGGTAAAAGACTAAAAGGAATACTTACTCTCTCAGAATGCATGTGATTACTTCTGTGGACTTCAGTCTGGCTCCAGAGAGAGCTGCTTTTGATATTAGTTTGCTGAGTGAAAGTAAAGGTATAAAACAAACAAACAAACAAATAAAATTTAAAAAAAAAAACAGAGGCAAGGCAGAAAAAAACGTGTGTTTAAGACAATATATAGGGCCATAGAAGCCACTGTTCCACTGTGGCTGCCTGCTGGACTTTGAATGGTCATTCTGGAAACCAGACACAAGCTGCCTCCTGAAGAAAAATGAAAAAGGAAAAAAAAATTAAAAAAGGGAAGGTAAGGAAACGGACTAATCTGATGTTTGTTTTTGTTTTTTGGATTTTGGTTTTTTTGGTTTGTTTTTTGTTTTTTAAGAGAAAAATTGTAAAGGACAAAATTAATGGGTCAGAGGGGCACATTCAACTTTTTCAGAACTGTGAAATGAGGAGGAGAGGGGAGAGAGCAGGAAAGAGAAAGGGAGGAAGAGTTACAGGGAAAGAGGAGAGCCTACTAAAGAAACGAGCCCCCCTGTACAGACAGCCTGACGCCAGATGGCTTCTTCTAATAAATATTCAACCTTAACTCTGTTCCCATGTAACTTTGTTGTAAAGCTGCCAGCACACCCACACAGATCTGGGCCAGCAAAATGATTACAGTAGTACAAACAAAATAGTGCACTAGAGGAAACAGACAGACAGGGTCCTGTCCACAGACAGACAAGGCTGTAAGATGTGAGCTGATGGGCCTGTAGATTTAATGCTTTGGAACTCGTAAGAATAAGTAGCACTGGCGGGGAGGGCACTTCCAAAGATGACAAGCCTTTAACTCTTATCTGAGCTGTGCTGCACACTGCAGCATGGGAAACTTGCACGACTTTCCTTCAGAGATTACAAATGAAAGACTCCATCTCCAACACAAGTCTTCGGCTGGGGCTCTCCTCTAAGTACATTTCCCGTAACGTCAGTGGAACCAGGAGCTCCCAACACACTTACACTTTTTAAACCGAGGCAAACGTGGGACATCGTATTTAAGGACCCTCATGCTAGTTGGATGAAAATGGATGATTCACCTCACCAACATTTTTTCCCCCTAAGGAAACAGGAAGGTTTTTTTTTTTCAGTGTTTTCTGTGTTTTTTTTACTCTACCCTTTATGCACACAAAATAATTAGGTGCTTACATTCTATTTAAACATAATACATATTGATTCGGGACAGGAGGCATTCCAATGCTTCCTTAGGAAATAATTTTACAATAACTATGGCAATAGAAAATGCCTAATAAATGAAATGATATATTGAGGGGTTTGAACTAAATAATGTCACATTCCACTAAAGGAAAATGACAAAATAATAAAATATTATTTTTAAAATATGCTCTTAGGAACACACCAAATGTGGTGTTTAGTTGGCCCAGAATGAGCAGGAAGAACCCTCTGAACTTCCTAGCTCAGAAATAAAGAGTGGGCCAGGCCAGCTAAGTAATAAAATACAGCAATTTGAAAGAAAATATCTTGATACAAAAGTGAGATTCTACCTTTATTTTATTTTCTAATACTTGATCAGATATCTAAAAAGGTCCAGAAGCAAGAAAAACTATCTCACAAAAGTTCATCATAAACCAAGTTTTCTTTTGCCTCAAGATTGCAGAAATATTTCATAGGGTTATCTGTGAGCACCAGCAACTCTGTGGGAACAGAGATGTAAGAAAAACCAACAAAACAAAGCATTAAACACTTAGCAAGAGCTAGATAAGTTTTAAGTACATACTGTTGTTTTGACAGTTTGCGAATCTGCACAGATTTTACATTTTATTACACTGACATCAAAAGCTGTATTGATAGGAAAGGACCACATTTCTAACAAAGAGAGGCAGATAAAAATTAGCATTTATCTTCTGGTGATATTGAGCCTTCTAATAGTAGGCCACCGTGGTTTTTTCTTCTTCCTGCAGAGAACTCTCTCAGGGAACTGAAAAAGCCCTGGAAGTTTGAAGCTTCCCCATTAAGGGTATGATGGAGAGCAATCTTTGAAAAGATTGTACAAACTGCACACAAGAAATACAAACAATGCGGATGTATCTGTGTACGAAATATGCAGTTGTGCATTCACAGAGGGTAATGGCACACAATAATGGAAAATTATTTGAACATCTGCTTGCACATTAATCTGCATATTTTTGCACATGCAATCATCCATTTGCATCAGCATATTTTACATGTCGCATGCACACGTTAGACACCTGTTATTAAAAACCAGGTCCATAATGTGCTGCTGATTCATTTGAATATAATTCCATTTTCATAAGATTTATCAGAGTCCAAAGGGCAGAGCTTTTGAAAGGAAAGTAACAGAAGACAGAGTATGATATTAGTGAAACGCTTGTTTGGTATCTAGGTGCAGTAGACTTTTAGGATCAAAGCAGGAATAAATTGGCCATGAATGAAAGCAAAACAACGTGGTATAGTTAATTGTAGCATGACCTACCTGCTCTTTTCCAATAGAAAAAAAAATAATCAACTGCTTCCAAACAAGCTTATCAACTATGCCAAACAACTATGCTATACTATCTAGCACATAGTACATGCTCAATAAATATTTGGTGATTCCTTGGTACAGAGGGGAATGTGTAAGTTAATTAAATGTCAAACTTAGTGAGTATTTGCTGAAACGGTGTTTGAGACTCTGAGTGCTTTTACAGTCAGTCCATGTCACTTAATCCACTTACAAAGAGCTTTGGGGAAATACTAAACTCAAAAGATTGGACTCTTCTGCTAACTACGAATGTCATGTTAGACTAACTTTTCTAATTTTGTAAAGTGGGAGACTGTGTCGAGTCGGCAAGTACGAGGTACATATGGTACCGCTCTCTCTTTCGTCAACCGTGGTAGACGTGAAAAAAATCTAGCCCCGCAGTTTTCCCCACTGAGTCTGGACTTTGCCATAAATTCCTTCTTAGCACAGCTCTCCAGGCAAGCACCACCAACTGATCAAATTTGGCACACAAGATGAATCTATTTTCTCTCCCTGGACTATATTATCTCTGAGGCCCCTTCCAAAAATTGAATCAAGAACTCTTACAGACCACTAAAATCCTACATTTTAAAGCAACTATCCTAACTATTTCGTTGCTTTCTAATTAGAGTGTATCAAATATGCTCTTAAGCTAGATGTCCATTGTTACGATTCGAAAAATGTGCACCCTATATAGAATTTCACTATAATAGAATTTTAATGCGTTTAACCCATGAAATACGCTCAAGTAAAAGAGTGTTCAATGTCTTTCCCTCTTTTGGATTATCCACAAAAGTCCTCTTTTCCAGGCAGTTATGCAAAGCAGATCAGAAAAGCAGCATGAAGCAATACTTTGCACGGCACAGCCCTCCGATATGGAAGCAAGACAGCAGCAGCGTGGTCCCGGTTTCTGCCAGACAGCGTTGGTGGTGTGAGAGAAAGCACAGAAACCTGGAGGCACGTTGAAAGGACACATTCAGACTCCTTGAGTGATATGGAAAGATGAGAAACAAATGTAGCTCTCAGGATAGGAGCTGAGAAAAGTCCCCCCGAACCCTTCAGTGTGATAAGCATTAGAGGCAGCTAAAATGAATCCATCCGGAGCATACACTTAGAGCTTGCATTGAGCCCATCTCTCTGCAACGTTCTTAGAGAAGTGAATTAAGTTGGCGCCTGATTTGGGAGAAACTGGATCCCAACTAGAAAACAAAAACAAAAATAAAACAAGCCTAATGTTATAAAACTACTCATAAGTAAGGATACTCTTGTATTTCCAGCTACCTAGTCAACAATTACAAGCATCAGTCAGTCAATTACAATTGAAAGGCATGGTTTCAGCAAAGAATGTCCCAAGTCTTCCTTATGTATGACAAAAGTGTCCCTTTGGGTGCCTTTGGGTCCCTTAAGTTCCTTTCCTAGCTATTTATTATGTCATGATGTTTCCATTCAAAACAATGATGGGTTGGGTTCCTTCACTGCATATTGTGGAATTCTCCTCCTTCTAGAAGAAAAACCTTTCCCCTAAGGAACTCCCGTTCCCATGCTCCATCTCTGTGGAATACACGGGTCTGGTGCTTACACTCTCGCTCTGTGGGTAAGTACACGATCTACCATAGACAATGACAGTCCTGGAACTGTTAGAAAATAGAAGCTTGATGTATGCCCAGAGTTGCCGGTAGCCACCAATCATCAAAGACTAAAGATAAATATTGGAAAACAGAAGGGGAAAGCGGATGCCACCAACTCCTACTGGTATGTTATGAGTGTCTCGGTAAAGCAATGTTTGATTTCAGCTATATTTCTGGATTTGAAATTACCCAAGTCCATTGGTCTTTACTTCCTACCCACCATCCAGCTTAAAAAGCAGTTTACGATAGATTTGTATCACAAACATTGAAAACAGCCTGGCAAACTCTCCATATCCCTGGCATGCAGTGCAGCAGACAGTTGGCCCCACACAATGAAACCTAGACTCTTAAGAATTCAGTCTCTTTCCTAGGTTGTGTCTCAAGTAGTCCTCTGTGGGAGCACCAAGCAGATCCCGTTTCTCCTTTCAATGCAGAGGGCTCTACTAATATTCTTTTCTGGAAAATATTTGAAAATGAGACAACCACCATAATTATGCTTGACAATCTATAAAAATTTTCCCTGAGTGAGTGGGGATATTTTTCAAGTCACTAGTTAAAAAATGCTTTGTGAATTCGGTGTATGTAATTACTGAAAACAAAAATTGCCAGAGTAAGGACAAAGTTCATCTTTAGTTATATTGGTTAGTCTCCATCGTTAGTTCTCAATTGAGGATCCTAGGGTCTCTTGCTTATTTCCCTTAAGAGTTCACCAAGTTTCACCAAGTGCCTCAGAGGGGAATTGTCACGTAATCTAAATTCCACCTCAAGATGCAGGGCATCCCCTAGGGACAACAGACATGTCCACGTTGGGGGGCATCTTGGAATACTGGCAAGGAACACCAGGTATCTCTGCCTAACTTCTAGAAGTGAGTTACGCCATGGAATGAGCTAGCTGGTGAAAATAACTCATCCACAAATAACTTAGAAGAGGCGGGATTAAATTTCTCATGCAAAATATCAGGCCAATCTGTCATGGCTACCTGCCTACGTCGAGAAGCTCTTAGCGCAATTGTCTAACCCAAGAATTCTCACTGCAGTTTGAAGGAAAGCTGCCTGTGGGAACACATCCCTAGCGGCATCCTCACCACCAGCAACACTTTTATACCAAGCATTTGCTCTTTGAACCTACTTCCTGTTTAGAAAGCCCTTCTATTTTGAGCAGAATGTTTACTTTTTCACCTTCTTGTAAGAGGAACTGCATTTTATTAGCTAGAATTCAAATACAGCTAAATGAGAAAAACTCAATAAAAAGGTTGAAAATTTTCATCCGATATATTTGCTATGAAACACCGAGTTTGTAGCTGTGCCTGCAGTCATTTTAGTTGTAAGACACACAGTAGGCAGCAGTTTGGAGGGGGTTTAACCACCAGTTTCTAAGCTGAGTAAGATAGATGTGTTCATTCATATGAAGTAATATAATTTTTCTTGTGAAAGTTTAATATTATACAAATACATTAGCATTTTTACAAATTAATCTTCCCTTAGGAAAAAAGATCTAGGATTTACAGCAAGGAAGGCTTTATTGCTTTTAAAACTGCATTTTTAAAAAAGAAAAGGAAAAGAAGGAAAATTGCGTGGGACTATAAGTGCCTTGTTATGACTAAGAGTTTTGTAATGCCAAAATTTATTAAAGAGCAAAACAGAGTTTTCTAGTAGCTCATAGACAATATCACTTCTGCATTACAAATTGCAAATTTCTGTAAAAATTAATCCTGTTTTTGTAAATGCAAGCTTAGTGACACTAAATCCATTTAGACACTTGAGAATATTAAAGTGAGTTTCCCCTGGATATGTTTTTGTCTAAGTTCTCAGCTACTTCTTCTCATTTTGACAAGATAGAATTTGAAACCTTTACAGTATCAATAACAACAAAATCCAGGCATTGTGTTTCATTTCTTTCTCAAACAATCACTTAACTTGAACTCGTGACTGATCACAGAATTGAGTTTTGACATTCCGTTGTGGTAGAGTACGTGCGTGTTCTTACAGCCACAGAGACAAACTCTGAATGTGTGATACGTCTCAATGTGTACACAAATGCCACACATAGAATAGAGGTGAAAAGTGGTTTACTTTTGCTCAGTCTATTCTTTGATCACTCTCACATTCATTTTGTCACAATCCTTTCTTCAACAGAAGATTTAAGTCCATTTTCTACACACAGAACGCAACAAAATATTAGCAGCTATTCCATATATTAATTAAAAAATTATTTCAATGAAAAGTGTTTTAACAATCACTTTTGAAATATTTCAAATTAGTGAAGGAAATCAAAGTAGTTTCTACTCTAAAATCTTGTTTTATAGGTTAAAAAACTGCTACGCTGCTTGAGGAACACTATACCACTTGCTCTCCAGGCTCAAAGCTAGTCATCAAAATAATAGTAACATAACAACAACACTCCTACCAGGTAAACACTATGATTACTTGTAATTCATAGAAGATACAATTCAGATCAAAACTGCTGAACATCAAAGACATTTGTCAGTAAACCATGAGCTGCAGAATGAACCCCAAGCCCTCTGGGACTGAGTCCAGATAGTCCACATGGAAGTTCCATATCTTGAAGCATGCACTCCCAACTTTTCCTTATACCTTCAAGTTAGTACTCTTTCCTATACCGTTTTCTAACATAGTTGGTAAATGAGTCACTAATATTTGCTACAGTCACTTCAAGGTTCTGGTTCTCAACAACTAATGATGACAATTATTTCAAAGGGTTTGGTTTCCTCCTTTAGATTCAATTAATCTGTGCTTCTGTACCGTACATGTACCAAATCTAGATTATTTATTTTTAAGTATTTTCTAGATTCTTTTTCTACACTTTCTGATTATTTAGGTTCGTTTCTTCTGCCCTATAGCTATGCTTAATGAGTCCCATGAAGCATTTCCTTTTCAGATTAAACATCCTCCCAGTAAACAGAAGTCCCTCAAAGGAAGACATATTCTCTCACTTCTTTCCTAGGCCCACAAGTTATCCTTTAAAAGGGCAGAACACACTGAATTTCTGTGGCTTTGTGGAAGAGTTCCCTAACTGTGACAGACCCTGAGCTCTTTCCTTAGCACTTAAAACAAAAAGTAACTTAACCAGAAACAGTTCCCACCAATATCTATTATGACTGGCACGCTTCTCATTCATAGCCCCATTCTCTGTCCATGTCTACATTCTAAAATTATGGATAAAAATGCCAATCAGTTTCCATAACTCACAACTTTCTTATTTCCAACATAGTATGCAGATAATATCCCACGGAAAACCTTGGACTTTCCCTCTTCTATAATTCGGTAATAACTTTGACCAGGGAAGAAATCTCTGGGCAAAAAGCCTAGAAAAAGGATCATTCCCTCTCTTCCTTACGATGACTCTAAAATCATCCAGGATTTTAAATTAGAAAAAAAATGTAAGTAGTACTTTCTTACTAGGGCCGTTCCAACAAGTTTTGTCACAGTGATGGGATGAAAGTTCTTACTGGCCCAAAGTACATGAAAAAGAACAGAGCTGATCAAATGTTATTGGGAATACTTGGAGAACAGTCTGAGAACAACCCCAGAGAGCTTTCATGCCCAGATGAAAATATCAGAATCTTAGTCATGACAGTGATGCTGGATCCAGAATCTCAGGAAAAACAGATCCCTATCTGGTTTTTCTAGACATACACAGGTTTGTTTGGTGTTTCTCTCTTTTGTGTATCATGTTGTATTAATATGTAGGGCATTAAAGGGTATCTGTCAATTCTCTTTAATCAAGAGAGAAGCTACGAGAGGGACATATTCAGTGGCGTTCTTTCATTTCAAGCAGAAAATAACAGCAATGGAGTAAAACAAGTTTGCCCTTGCTGGTTGATAATGCGTCTCAGACTTCCTCTCTCAAAATGTACTGCGACCCATCACATGTAACCTACAATTTCCACACCTCCAGATGGAGATACTCACAGATATACCTGCTTACTTTGGCACAAACTCAAAGAAAGAAGATTGGAAAGCTGGGTCTTTTCTTGTACACTGACTAATTTCCCCCTTCCAACACATACACTGCAAGAACATCAGGTAGATCCATTTACTCCCACCCCCGCATCCCACTGCTTCTCCTAAACTTGACATATTAATTATGGCTCCTTTGAAATTTTCTCTTACAAATGTAGGCTCAGACTTCAACACCTAAATGAATTATATATATGTACTCCACAAGCCTGTTTGTTCCAGGTTTCTTAAAAGGAGAAAATGAATTCAGTGTATTAATCATCACACCAATGTCCCTGATTGAAAAATAAATTATTTAAATGAGTAACACTCTTTTTTTATATACTTTCTAGAATTTTTTTTCTAGCATTGCACATTGAAAGACTGGGGAAAATGTTACAATGCATTACTAATATGATACAAGGACCAAATTAAAGTTATGTATAGGCCATGTATAGTATGTTATTATCAGCTAGTTCTACAGTTATCTATCAAATTTATTGAATAGCAATCCAAACCTGTTAAGAAGGTCTACACAGCCAGACAGCCTGTGACAGATCTAAATATATTTCCTACCCTTAACACACAAAAGCTATTTCAAAATGTATATCATGAGAAAAGCAAACAAAGTGACCAAAATATGTCCTTACCCAGACTGTACTACTCGGTATTTAAAACTTCCTAGCGAGCAAATTCTTTACGTTTCCTAGTTTGCTAAATACATATGACAGATATGTCATGAATACAACTAAAAATTCCAGGAATGAAACCGGCAGTAATGCAAGAAGAAAAACGCAAAACTCAAGGTGGAATGACCACGTTAAACAGTCAAAGAATGAATCCTCCATCTATAGAGGAGATATGAAACAGAAAGGTAAAAGGGAAACTCAGTGATAGCCACGTATCAAACTCAGCACATGCAGGGGGAAATTGTAATAGTTATGGGAATTAAGGGAGGCCATGTATTGAGCAAAATTAACAATGCATATTCCAGAAAATTCTTGTTATTTAAATAATGCCCGAAGGGTAATCCATGTAGATGGAGTCCTGCATCCATGGTCCTTTAAAGACCTGGATGATGGAGCATAACCACCATCAGTGAAAGATGTTCATGGTTACTCTGAGGATTGGTCTTTACCAGCCCACAGACAGGGGAGAAAAACACGTGGAGAAATGTGAGTTGTAATGGGGCAGGATGTAAGAGTTTAGTAAGGGTGTAACTATTGTTCTGTTAGAAATGGGCATCTGTTAAAATCTTAGTCAGCTGTGGTGTGCATTTTTACTCAGTTACACCAGCAAGTATTTACCATTTATTTTTAGCTAAAACGTAGGCATCTCATACTAATTTTCATCTGATTTTGTTAGAGGTGCTATCATTTGTTCATCCTAATGTAGCTACCGGAGGACATCTAAAACCGTATGTCTTGGTAAAAAGGTAACACATTTAATTTTTGTGTTTGCATTACTATAACATTCATGTAACATTAGCACTTATGTAACATATAGTTGACCCTTTCAGGTTTATAGTTCAGTGAATTCGATATGCTTTTCCAACAATCACCACAATAGTGTAGAACAGTTTTACTACCTCACAGAGAAAGTGCACCCTACATTCCATCCTCTCAATTTATACAGCATCCTACTATCAGTTTCTATAGTTTTTCCTGTCCTTTATAAAAAAAAAAAAGCCATATGTTACTAATGATATTTTTTATTTAGTATAAAGTTTCAGAAACTTTCATGTTGAAACATGGCTGAATAATAATCTTTCATTGCATGAGTAAACCACAATGTTTATTCATTAATCAATTGATAGATTTTTTTTTAATGGTCTCAACTTTTAGCTATTGTAAATAATGTGGCTAGAAGCACGCATGTGTATTTTTTCCTCTGAAATTTTTTTCATTTCTCTTAGGAGTGTATAAGGAACTAGAATTATCCCACTATATGTTTCCTCTGTAATTAGTCACATAAAGAATCATCAGGATGTTTCCATGTTGTCTGCACTAGTCACACCCTCATTGCAGTGTCTGAAAATTCAGAATTCTTCTTATTCTCTCCTTCTTTTGTTATCATCAGATGACAAAGGCCATGAGAGTCACAGCAGTTGACAACTAGTGTTCAGATGTCAACCCACCAGAAGAATGATTTCTCATGGAGGTTAATCCTGTCAAGGCAAAGCCTAGAGGACCATTGACTCTGGAAGCTGCTGCTCATATTTGTTAAAGCAGTTTGGTATCTCACAAACTGCATTGCAGTATGTAACTTCATATGTGTAATCTCATGATTGTATCTCAATATTATGGGCACATATATCTGTGGGTGGTCAGGAAGATGACTTTTCATTTACGTAATTGATGCCTTCAAATTCATTTTGAAGATTGGACAGATAGTTTAGCAGGTAAAAGTGCTTATTGTGTAGCATTGCAACTCTCATAGATGTCCTTTTACAAGTTAAAAATGTTCTATTCTAATCCAATAAGAAATGTTTCAATTCTAAGCATATATGCACCAAATATTACAGTACCTAACTAATGTAACTATTAGTAATGTAAATATTAGTCTAACTAATGTAAAATAAGCATTATTTGATGTAAAGTCATAGACTGAGCTAAATACAATGATCTCTGTGGGGAACTCTCTGTTTGGCCTAGAATGGTGCAGCCAGAACTCGAGAGTTCTTGACAGTGCATGTCACAGGTGGAGCTCTATGGCGTCATTAGGAGCTGCATAGAAGAGTGTCTTAGCCACATCTGTGCAGAATGCAGCCTCAAAGAAAGTCGCTGCAGCAGGATGGGAAATAACTCCCTGTTTGCACTTCTCTGGAAGAGGAATAGGGAAGAAGTCGGGGTTCAAGCTTACCCCAGTCCTGAGCAGAGCAGAGGGGAATAGGGAGGCTGCAGTTTTTAGCTTACATATCACAGATTTGCCTGTGATTAGCTTACATCTTAGCTTACATATCACAGAATATCGCTGGTTTTGAGCAAAATACTTCTTAATTTGCACTATATCTATAGGACTGTTTCCACAGATCTTGGGTTAGTTTTTGTTTAGTCTTGATTTATTTTCAAAAGTTTTATCAGGGGAAGATCTCAGAACACCTCTCCTCATCATTAAAGAACACTATCCCTTTGGTTTTATCATTTCAATTATACTGAGTCAACTTCACTAATGATTAGTATTACTGAAACTTGAAGAGCCAAGAGTGGGGGATTTTTTAGCCTTCTTACTGAGGTTTTAGAGTATGGAATCAGTAGACATTGCATCATTGGTAACACTTAGAAATCAGTCTAGTTGTCTTTGTGATACTCTTCTTGCTATCTTGCTACAATGCAATGAAAAGACATTCAAATATTCTGCCTGTCTCTAAAGGCTTTCTCTAAACTGACAGGCTCAGTGCATCTGCTTATTGTTATATGTAATTTTACTTAATTCATATCACTATATGATATAGATACCCAGTAAGTTTTCCATTCCCAATTTTTGTCGTCTTTATTTCAGCAAACCAACCAATATACCATATTCCAAGATTTTATATAGTAACAGTATACTTCAGGACACTAATTACTACATTAATTAGGTAAGGCAAAAAAAAAACTTAAAAGCAAACCAAATCAAAGTTTGCCTCTCAGAGAATAGCAGCAAGCCATTGAACAAATTTGTAGGGCAACACTCAAAACCAATCATAATGAGACAGTTTTAGAAGTGAGATGTAACATATCCTTCCAAACAGTGACCAATCTAGAATATATCTTTGTCTTAACATTATGATACTTTGAAATGTCATAATCACATCATGAAAGGTTTTCAGGTTATTTGTAGACACAAAACATTATAAAACTGAAAGTTTTCCAAAAGAGAATGTTTAGAAATGGTCAGAGGAGCGCTTGTAGAAAACACAGCTATTAACCACCTTCTGAAGTATTTATAGGTCACACATTTATGGACAATAACTTATGTGGGAAAGTGCTGGTTCCTCCACTCTGCTTTTCACATAGGGCCTGAATGCCCACTCCTAAAACACTGTAGTTGCTATTATGTTAGAAAAAAATAATAATAAAAGCCACGTCTTTCTAAATTCCATGTTGAAGCCCTTAGACCCAGTACCCCATAATGTAGCTGTGCCATAAAAGGAGTAATTAAGGTGAAATGAGTAAATAAGGTGAGCACTAATCAATGTAGAGAGGCCAGGACACAGAAGACTGTTGCCAATGGGCAACCAGGTGAGCCTACAGTGGTAGAGGTACAGCTGTAAGCCAAGCCAAGAGTCATAGGAAGAAACCAAACCTGCTGCCTTCTTGAGATCAGATTTCTGGAATTCATGACTAGGACAAAATAAATTTCTGTGGTTTAAGTTGTCCTGTGTCTATGGTATTTTGTTATGGCGGCCCAAGCCAATAAATCTACAGGGGAAGAGAGAAAGCCAATAATTCGTGTGTTAGAGGCTGCTAAGCTATAGTAATTTAGATATGGTCTATATCTGGAAGAAATATGGATAAGAGAAAAACACCTGAAGAATACAGAGGGGGAAGGAACAGAGAGATTCCAAGGAGTAATAGACAATTAGGTATTCTTATTTTCCTCTATAGGGCTTAGGGAGAGCTGACCCCTGTGCTGACCAATATCCAATTGTATGGACATGGAGGACACATGGGAAACATATAGGTCAAAGCAGATGCTAAGAAAATGCCATACCTGCCAAGCAGATCCTACAGATCCTGTGGTGCTGAGGTAGACTGGGCTTGGACGGTGGTTTACTTTGAACAGATAGAATAAATTTTGTATCTGAGTTACAGAGACAATCACTTGCTGGAGATTCCACCAACTTTCTAATGATGAACGTCTTTATGCTATCCCCAGAACCCTACTGGTTAACTGAAGTGTACTGCAAACTCAAAGAGCCAACTCAATAATGGACAGCCAACCCCAACACAATTTGGTAACTGCAAATATGTTTTTCGTGGTTTTGGGCATGATAATAAGAGAGAAGAAAAAAAGCTCTGTATTCATGCTTATTGTCAACCAAAATGATATGAATGAGCATTTGTGACTGGGCAGCTCCTGTGAAGAACTGAGAAAATGGCAGTGAACCAGAGAGGAAGATGAATGTGTCCCTGGCATTTGTGAGCATCCACAGATTCATTCTCCAGGGTTTGCTTTCTTATATGTTAATTCAGGATTGTGATACTGATTTTTGGATAATTCTTTTTTAAAAAGTAATTATTTTAGAAGAAAACATTAAAAATTTAAGACAAAAAAAAAATTTAAGACAATACCTGGCAAATAACTCTGTACTGAGTTTATTTCTTTCTTTCTCCAGTCCACCTTTGCTCTCTACCAAGATCAACATGTATGAAAAATTCCTTTGAGTATCACTGAAATTTATCAACCTTCATGGCAAAATCTAAGCTTTAAAGAAAGACTGCTGAGCAAGGCCAGCTCTTACTGGAGTAAAGCAGCTCTTCATGATCCTGGAAGAAACTTTCAGATTTCATGTTCTTCTTGAAGGACTCACTTCTTGTGAGTGGGTGTGGGGGGGGGGGGTGTGTGCACGTGCGCGAGTGTGTCTTTTTCCCAACTTTGAACATATAGTGCAAAAGCAAGATAACTTGTTGAAGTAGACCACAAAGAGGATACCATAAAGAGTACTCTACAGAAACAAAACAAAATAACTTATTATCTTAACTATGAAAAGTCTTATTTTTTATACATAAAATATACTAATATGGTTTTTTCCCCATGAAGTGCAGTTAGCTCTCCTTTCTGGACTGAGAAAAAAAAAGACAGCACAAGATAAAGGGTGACTCCATCACTGTTACCTTCACTGTGCGGAGTGCCTAGGTGGGGTAAGACATCGGTATGGTGCATTGCCTGTGGTGTCCAGCAGAATTGTCAGGGTCCCCTTCCAGATGGGCTAAGCAATCTAAGAATGGCCTTGCTTTTTCCCAATGTCAGGGAGTAGTTTCAAATACACAGTAGACACCTTACATATTCATAGTTTCAAAAGTTTGATTAGGTGCAAATTATCTTTGAATAACTTTCAAGTCCTATCTAAGCCAGCAAGCTGCAGATTCTCTAGGCAACATGTCATTTTCTCCCACTTGAATCATATTATCCCTCCATCTCCTGCAAAGCAGAATTTTGTTCTAAGGTAGAATGCTAACTTTCTTAATCTGACTTGCCACCTTTATTTTACTCTTAAACCCTCCCTAGTAATTCTCCTAAATTAACTCCCGATTTTACCCCTGAAACATAGGCTGCAATTATGTACTCCATACTAACTGTTATCTCAATCAGTTTTTTTTATTTTATCCCACAAATGCTGACTTTATTCTTTACACAGTATGAATGCTAAGATCTTTAGAGATCACAATACAAAATTTTCCTATACTTTTCAGTTTTTTACACAAACTTATAGGCCTTTCATTTGGTCTGTTATAAAATAACCAGTGATAAAATATTTCCTTTGTACATTGGACTTCATGTCCAATACCCTTTCCTGTTTAAGGGTCCCTATAAAATCCATATACAGTGGTTCTCCTTTAAGAAAGAACAGTAAAACCTGGGTAAGGGCTTAGTTGGGAAAGTGTCTGATGCACAAACACACAGTATTGATTCCAGTCCCCCAGAACCCATGTTGATGAAAAATCAGGCATGTTGAAACAGGCCTACAATCCCAGTTCTAAGGAGATAAAGATGGGCGGGAGGTTGGGGGGGAGCTTGTCTAATTGACAAAATCTTAGTTAACAAGAGACCCCATCTCAAGTGGCAAGGTAAATAGTACATTCTGAGGAATGGCGCACAAGGTTGTTTTCTGACACATGTACACATACCCACACACACAGCTGAGCATGTTCACAAACGTTCATGTGGACACGTACGTGCAGGTGCAGATGCATGGGTGCGCATGCGCGCGCGCACACACACACAGAGGAATGAGGTAAGCACAGAGAGAAGAGAGAATAAGCATATTGTGAGTAGCATAATAAACAGTACAATCTTCTTCGCAATAAAATTTAGACAGATTGGTAACACCTTCACTAAACAGAACAGGCCAAGGTTTCAGACTTTTTTATTCTTTCTGTGTGACTGATACCCCAAGCAAGATGCTACAGTAACTGAACTTTGCTGTAAATGCCCCGACTCCATGAAGTGTTCTCATAGCAAGTCATGCAATAACACAAGTGTACTTCTCTCCACATTGCACATTTTCTAGGGCCGACCAGAAAATATACATATATATTATGTTTAAAGGTCAAGAAACTAGATAGGTTAAAGCATAGGCTTTTTTGAACTATGTGATTTTGGTTCTCTGGCTCTAACTACATTCTGCTTCCCCAGATATTGCTACAGAGCCTTCACTGACTGCTCACCAAGGAGCTTAACCAATGGAAATATCTCCGGCAAAAGTAAGTGTAACCCAGCAGCCCTCTAGGATTCTAAAACTCCAGCCATGACCTCGCAGGTTTCTTTGGTTCCAAAATTGACTTAGTGGTCATCGAAATCATAAAAGTGTTAAGTGCAAGGACTTAAAAACCAGCATCTCAAAGTCCGCTGTCCGCATGAATTCTCCACGTGGGAAAGAAGAGGGTATTTAAACTACACTCAACAGGCCTCACATCGTTTTTAGTGATAGGACATCACTGAAATCTAGTAAAACAAAAATAAGACAGGTCTTTTTCTTTTCAGTCCGTCTGTATACACTTACACCCAAAATACTGAAAACAACAGAAAGTAAGATTATTTATCCTAAATTAAAACTACTTAAAATTTAAGGAATATTTCTGTGTTTTGTTTTAGGTGAAAATAGTTAAGGTATTTTTCTGTATTAAAAGTATGCAATTATTTATAAATACATTATTTCTTAATTTAGTCAAGCAGAACCATTTCCATATATACTTTTGAGAAAGAAATAATAAAGATGCATCTCATTTTAGCTTCAGTTTTTGGTAGAAATTTTTAAGTGCTTTTTCTATAGACATTTGCTTCTTTTCTGTGCTCTTGTTTAGGATAAGAATTAAACCATGTTTTTCTTAATGATATGAATTTTACCATAGGAAGAATAATCAACTATTTGCTTCATCAGTTACTAAAATTAAAAATAATAGTGAAAAGTAGAGAAACATACCAAATTCATTCAACCAGGTCATATTCATTGCAATATATTTTGGTAAATGCAAAATGTTTAATAATGTGTATTCTGTTAAGATCTGATACTTCAATGTAAAACTTGAAGTAAATTTATTTTAAAGATGAAAAAAATTTACCTTCATACAAATAAGTCTAAAAGTAATTTTAGAAGCAAGTTTGGCAAAATGAATACTTTATCAATTGGACATGTCTAAGACAATTGCTTATTTAAATGAAGTCTACTTTTTTGGAAGACACAATTGGTAGCATGCTTTTGTAGAATTAAAGACCCAGATTATGGTGTCTGTCACATCTTGAGACACATACAGTTGAGTATGGCAAAATTATTGAAACATGGCTGGTCAGATTCTGAACAGGAAGACAGCCATCTACACAGTGCAAACTGAGAATTGCCGGGGAGGATCCCTGCCGGCTATCTGTCTGCTGCCCCCACGTTCTTATCGCCGTTTCTCTGGTAGCATTCAGAATTCTAATCACTAGTCATTATTTTTTCGCATCATTAAAAATCTTTACCAGAAAGCAAACATATTATCTAAGAAGTCATTAATATGTCATTAACACCTTGCCTTCAATTATTCAATTAAATCACTCAGACTATGCTAATAGTTTACTTAAGAGCCCAGAGGGAGTATAATACCAAACAGGTAATATTGATGAGGATAGTCATTTTTAGAAATACAACTGTGGATCATTTCAAAAGAAAGTACCATAAACTACTGTTTGGTGTGTTAAGAGACGAACTGAGATGGTCACAAGTGGCAAAGGTTGGAGAGGTGTGAAGGAAAAAGAATCAAAACTAAAACAAAACCTATGTCATCATTTCCCTCCCAAGCAAGGAATATAAAACTTGTGTGTGATTGACAGCTTTCCTAACGCAGTTGCGGTGCGTGATTTATACTACTATCCCATAAAATCTGCGCTTTAGGGACAGCTCTGACCCTGGCATTACTAATGACACTTCTGACTGGCTGGCGTAGAATTCACCACATTGCCAGGTCCCTTAGTTTTCTTTTCTTTTCTGAAGCAAAATGCAGGGCACAGGAAACACTCACAAGCACTTCGTGTTGAAGCACAGTTTAACTCTAAGACTTGCGGAAACACCCTCACATAATTCATAAAAATCAGGCAGTCAATTCCCGACTGCTACAACCACATACAGGTAATTCTGACACACGTGAGTAATGTCGGTCTATGTGGGATCCTGCCACACTGCCATTGATGGTTTGAGGAAAGTGGCTAGTCCAGCTAGGTGACAGTGCCCCAAGACAGTCCTGTTCTGACAGAGGCACACCCTCTTAGCACTGAGCTCCCTCCCAGCTCTCCAGGTCCTCCACACCCACGTAGTCACGAATATGCCTCTACTGCTCAACAAAAGAAATCAAAAATAACAGTATTTCACTGAAAATTGCATGATTGGGTGTTTTCGGAAGTTAATCAATAATGAAGGAATAAAGCTCTTAGTGGGGCGCGTTTTTCGTGCTCCCGTGCCATGGTTAACATTTTCTAACCCTTCGTTTATTTTTTAGGAATGCTGGTTATCATCCTCTAGAGCTGAAATTAGATGTTTAATTGAGTGAAGGGAAGGAAAAAATCACCGACTTCAAAATAAAGTAACTATTTCAAAATATTTCTCTAAAATGGTTCGTACAATCACGAGCAACCCGAATTCTTGGCCGACATTCTTCTCTGTATATATAGTTGTTTTTATAACTGGCATGGCACAAAAGTTAACTCCTTCAGAAACATGTTTATCTTAATTAGAAAAGCCAACAGACATCTAATGGGAAGAAGAGGCCTTTTTCTCTGTGTTGCAGAAGGCATCAAAGGCCCAGCTCCCCTGCCAACCAGTCTTCCTTCCTTCCTACCACTTAAACCCAGGTGATTGCCCACAGCTGAGGCTGCATTTTCCCCTGAAGCCTCTCTCTGTCTCCAGTCGGCTGCCTTGTCACACTGGGCCCTCTTGCTCTCTCTCCCCTCACTTTCTGTGTCGCTCCTTGTGTGTAGTTTTTGTGTTTTGCCTCAGGAAACCAAGGGATATTCATGGCACTGAGGCAAATAATGTGGAATTAAAAACTAAATTCTTGAGGCCTTATCCTAGCAACAAGACCATCACCATCTGTTCAGAGGACAAGCCAGCCATTATCTGCTGCATTCTTTATACAACTCCATCACCTGTGAGGGGGAAACCCTGCCCCTTTCCTGGGCTCTCTCTTTGTGATGAGAGAGAACAGGCTGTTCCCCTAGGATCCTGTAAAATCAAGGAAAGCAAATATAACTGGAGCCACTTACAGAAAATTTAAAGGGACATGTCAGAAGGCCCTAACTGGCCATTCCAAAGTAATCTGATAATTGTCATCTGTATGCAATAAAATCTGACAAAAATATATTGTTGGTGTCTCTGACTACTCATTATATTATTTAAATTAGAGAAGGGCAAATGGAGAGCCCGTGTGTGTTCAGTGGTAAAATAAGCTTTATAGTCCGTCTGTGTTTTATCTATCCATCTATTTATTTATTTAGCTAAATTTGTGTTATTGTGTTTGTTTCAGCTTTCAAAACCACACCAAAAGCCGTATTTTTTTTAAATGTTATTTCAGCAACAAGTCGCTGAGTGGTTAACACTCACCTAGCAGGCTTGAGGACCTGAATTCAGTCCTGAGCATTGAAAAAATAAATGTTATTTCACAGACTTCAGGGTGGGAATTAATGTGCCTAAAGATTTAGTTTAAGCATAAGATGAAATGTTTAAAACGGTAAACACAGCAACTACGTTTTATTTAACATAGTAAGTGTATATTATTCAAAATAAACAATGTTCACTTCCTATCTAAAAACAAGACCACAGAAAAGAAGCAAAAAGAAAGACCACTTGAAAACCTTCACCAGAAGCTGAAGCTCAAATAAGATAAAGCTCGACTATTTCCTTCTTATAATACACGTGGGAAGGTCTGATACAAGCAATAGATGAACAAAGAGTAAATAAATGCTATATACCAACCATGATATAAGTGAGCTACTGAGCACACTGTCACATTCTTTAAGAAAATACATCACAAACAGTAACTCTCAATGGACATAAAATATTGGCTTTAAAGTTAGAATATATACAGACAAAGAGACCACACAAGGAAAGCTTATACATAGGAAACAAAGTGAGGTAACCCAACATCTGAGGTGTGTGTTGGTACGCTCAGCTCTCTTCAACACAAGAACCTCTAACTCTCTATCCCCAAAATGAAGCTATTCTGCTGTCTTAAAGGTCATCATTGGCATTGATATTATAACACAAAAACTTTATGTGGGTGCAAAGGCTCAAGCTACAGTAGTACTTGCTCCCTGGTTCCTTAGGTAGAAAGCATGTGATGATTAAGCTCAGTTGTCAACTGGATGAAATCTAGAATCAAAAGAGATGACCCTCTGAGTAGGCTTGGGGGGAATATTTTGATTGGATTCTTTCAGGTGGGAAGATCCCTCCACTATGGGCAGCATCAGTCTGTAGGCTGAGATCTTGAACTACAGAGCAAGGATAAAGAGAACCGAGCCTAGGAATTCATCATTTACTCACTTCTTAACTGTGGATTCACTGTGACAAACTGCCCCAGGCTACGTCACCATGACTTCTCCATCATGGTGACCTGTATCTTTGAAGTATAAGTTCAAATAAACCTTCTCTCCCTCAAGTTTCTTTCTTTTTTTTTTGGGGGGGGGGGCGGTCAGGATTTTTTTTTTATCATTGTAACAGGAAAAGTAAATAAGACAGCATACTTAATGAGTGATAGTCAAAGTGTATTACATAGACTTAATTTTCATGGATCAGTATTTCCACAGTTATTGGTAAAATACAAGTCATCTGGTTGGTTGCTAATTATTTTCTTGTGTGGCATACTTTGTATTCCCAGTTCTAAGAATTTTCCACCTGGCTTTTGCTAAAATTATTTTGGCCAATCACAGTGGAAAACTGTTGACAATTAGGTAAGGGCTCTGAGAAGCAACCAAATAATCTTATTTCTTTTTTTTACTTAAAATTTATTTATGTAGTATTTTGATATCTCATAAATGTATGCACTTATTTTGCATTTCTTTTACTTATTTATTTTTTAAAAAACTGTCTTTTCTCATTTTACATATCAATCCCAGTTCCCACTCCCTCCCCTCCTCCTGCTCCCTCCATCTCCACACCCCTCAGCTCATCCCCCATCCACTCCTCAGAGAGGGCAGGGCTTTCCATGGCGAGTTAACAAAGTCTAGCACATTTTGTTGAGACAGGACCAAGGCCCTTTTCACTATATGTAGGCCAATCAAAGTATCCATCCAAAGAGAATGGGTTCCACAAAGCCAGTAAAAGCAGTAGGAATGGGATCGTCAAGATGGAGGAAGGACAGAGATGGAGAACAAGGAAAGAGATATCTTGATTGAGGGAGCCAGTATAGGGGTAGCAAGAAACCTGAAAATAAGGCAATTCCCAAGAATCTACAAGAATGACTCCAGCAAAGACCCTAAGCAATAGTGGAGAGGATACCTGAACTGGTCTTGAGCTGTAGTCAGATTGATGACTATCTCAAATGTCATCATAGAACCTTCATCCAGCAACTGATAAAAGCAGATGCCAAGATCCACAGTGGAACACTGGGATGAGCTCCCAGAGTCCAGTCTAAGAGTAGGAAGAGTGAAAATGTAAGCAAAGAGGACAAGACCATGATGGGATACCTACTGAGAGAACTTACCTGAGCTAATGAGAGCCCAGCCTGACAGTGCTGGGACCAGTGCTGGGACCAAACTAGGCTCTCTGAATATGGGTGGCAGTAGTGTGGTTGAGGCAGACTGTGGGGCTACTGTCAATGAGACCAGGCTATACCATCATATTTCTAAAGATGATTTCAATTGATCTGGCACATGAAAATTTTCTTAGATCACAAAAATTTCAGTGCTGAACTAAAAGTCACAGACAAAGTAAGATGAGTCCCTCACCCAGGACCGCAAAATAAATTCTCTTGTGGTTCAATTAGGTGCCAAAACATACAGACTTTTAAAAACATGCCTTCATGAAGCTTTTTTAAAAAATTTTTTAGAGAAGACTTTAAAGGACCTATATTTGATAGTTAAGAGATCTTACTGGAGAGTTATTATGAATTTTTTAACTATGTGAATACATGTTCACATAGGAAAGTATGTGTGTAAGCATACATGTATAAGTGTGGAAGTCATAGATTAATGTCTATTCTAAATAGAAATCCTTTGCCAAATGTGTAGTTAATAAAGACTTTTTACCTTTTTGTAAGTTTCATTTGCTATTCAGAGCTTTTTAGTTTCATGGTGTCCCATTTGTTAATTTTTGATCTTTCTGTATGCACTATCAGAGCTTTATTCAGAAACTCTTTTTTTATGCCAGTGAGTTCAAACATATTTTCTCCTATATCGGATTCAAAATGTCAAGTTTATATTGAAGTCATTGAAACATCTGGAGTTGAGTTTTGTGCAGAGTGTTAAGACATAAGAATCAAATTTAATTCTTCTATAAATGCTTGGAGATAGATAGATAGATAGATAGATAGATAGATAGATAGATAGATAGATTTAGACAGTACTTAATCAGCACGACTTGCTGAAAACTTCTTTTCTCCATTGTGTATTGTTGGCTTCTTCCAAAATCCAGGGTGGAGGCTTATATGTGGTCCCTCGTTAACTACTCTTTAGATAGAGGAATCCGTATATATGTCATTAGCACACTAGTTTTATTATAGCTCTGTTGTATAATTTCCAAAATAGCATTTGTCACATGGTAAATGTGACATGATAACATGATAAATAATGTGTTTAAACCTCTTATAGTCTGTAGCAAAGTCATAATTGAATATTTGAATATATAATAATTAAATAATTGAATAACATCATCATTGCCATTATTAGTTTCTGGTAGTATCATTGACTTTTCCAGGCTAAACTGGATTGCTCATGTCCTCCATTGTCAATGCATTTCAGATGGAGCTCTTTCCAAATATAATAGGATCATATGACAACTCATATACATATTTAGGAACATACATCATAAAGTCACTGAATTATATTCCATACTTCTAAGTATGTTATTATTATCATATATATGTGAGTATTCCAGTATAAATTTCTTTACATATATTTCTGTATCTACAATGTGATTTTTCATCCATAAGTTTCTTCCTTAACAGATTTAAACTATGTTATTTAAATGGGGGCTGATTTTTTTTTGGTCCCATCTCTATTTCCAGGGTCTTATATTTTTTGACAAAGACATATAAGAACAATAACTTCATCAAATGAGTCATTCAGAGGTTAAATTTATTTTACTTTGGATGATATTAGCCTATCACTTCTAGTTCTCAAACTGAACAGGTAAAACAACATAGAAGGGATAGAGTCAAACTGCAATAATCCTTCCAAGTCACTTCTCTGGGGATGCCTGGCATAGAAAAAAAAATGGTATCCGATTTTCACTATGTTGCCTCTTTGTTCCTATGATACATACCTACAATAAAAATTTAATTCAGCTATTAGGAACAGTAGAAGATTAACAATAACTAAAAATAGTAGAACCACAATTGTAATGCAATAAAAAAATAGTTTATGTGAATTACTTATTGTGGCCATTTTTATTATTTGTGAACTGTGATTGATTGCAGGTTCGCAGCACCACAGACACTGAGACTGTGTGGAGGAACTGTTCTAGAATTGTTTCTGTTTACAAAAGAAATAGTTACACACATGACACATGTAACAGCTTACCAACACAAAGCAATAGCTGCATCTCCTTGCAGCTTGTGGCCCTTCCTGAAATTGGAGGAGTGTACTTAAAGAATCCACTGTCCTGCTTTCAATCAGAATGCAGAAAGTGTCATTGGAGAGCTCAGGTACAAATGGCATGCCCATATCACACTCTCGCCCCAAGACCCAGAGCCATCATGGAAGAGAGAGTGGAAAGCCAGATTCCAGAGAGTGCCACAATGGCTCCCGAGGTAAGACAAGAACACTAAACTCAGGAGCTCACAGCAGCTGTGGTTGTCTGCATGAAGCCTGCACAGGATCAAGGCAATCAACAGTCAGGCATGGAAAGAGGGAGGGTTCATGAAACTTCACCCCTAACTGAAGAGCTATTGGCAGTTGAGGGCTTCTGGGAAAAGGAGTCAGTTTTCTCTAAGAGTGTGACTAATAGGTCAAAAAAAGAAAGAAAGATGGCATGAAGGGAAGGGTTGAGAAGTGGGTGGAGCAGGGAATAGTTAGGCAAGGAATCAGGAGTGAACATATCAAAATACATTGTATGAAATTCTCAAAGAATTAAGGTATTATATTTAAAATCATGAATATGGATTGGAGAGATTGCTCAGTGGTTAAGATCACTGGCTGCTTTTCCAGAGGACCAAGGTTCAATTCCTAGCACCCACATGGCAAAATACAACAGTCTGGAACTCCAGTCCTAGGGAATGGGACACCCTCTTTTGGCCTCTGTGGGCACCGGGCACACCCATAGTGCACAGAACACAGACAGACTATTCATACCCATAAAATACTACACTTCACAAGAAGAAGCTTAACTGTGGAGCCTTAGACCAGTCAGTCATTCTGCAACTTGCAATCCAATTTGATATGGAAGGAGAAAGAGGGAGAAATATTATCCTTGTTTAAGCAAGAATAAGAGCAGGTGAAGGAGGGGATAAGAAGCAGTTTAACCAAAATTAAATATGTATTAAAAAACTATGGAAACCCACTCATCAGTAAGCTAATTTGAAAATGTGATTTTTCAAGCAAAGAAGTTTAAACAAAGGAAACCCAGTTTGGGTAAACAGCAATGTTCCCAGAAGACATAAGCTATTAAACACAAAATCATGATGCCAGACACAAGATACCTCCCTACTAGTTGTGGTCAGAGAGGTCACTGAGTTCCCCAGAACAGCTTAGGTCAGTTTTTTCCATTGTTCTTATTAGCCCAGCACAGCTCTAAGTTAGAGTCCATTGCTGAGGACACCACACACTTTGCCTGTGAGACATGGAGAAAACAAGAACAAACCAACAAGGACACTTCCTGCTGGTTAGTTAGTGTTCATGCTCCCAAAAGGTGCTGTACAGATTGACAGCAGAGAAAAGACATCGAGGGTCCTACCCAGCATTGGACCCTACGTACTACAACACCAACCTGACTGGCAAGGATGGGGAGGTCACAGGCCCTTGGGTAGAGCTTATTGTTGTTATTTTGTTAAATGGCTATGCTGTCAAAATACCTTCAAAGCATTTATGTCCTTATCCATAAATGTAAACAACCTTGACCAGAGAGGTATCTTTTTGCCCTGGGTAACAATCAATACAGATACTCACAACTGCTCAAAGTGCTGAGAAGAGTGGCTCCCTTAGTTCTAAATTAGAATTTCGGTCCACCAGCCAACCCCCTGCCAAGGCTCATGAGAGTCTTGTAAGAGGCAGAGAGGGACGGCGAGTTAGAAAAGGCCATCTTACGGACATGGTCTAGTTGTTGCACTAGGAGACTCACATCAGCAGTGCTTACTGGGTAAGACCTTCAAAGGATCAAGCCAGCTGAAAACCCAGCACAGAAAGAGGAAGAATTCACAGGGCCCCAGCCCTGACCCTGGGCGATTAGCAATTGATAGGTGCTAGAGAGGAAGGTGATTCTTCTCTGTGGGTTTGGCCACTGGTAGGTTGCCCACACTCTAGTGGGTGGCCTCATATCTACACATGAAAGGACAATACTAGCTGAAGTGAGTGGGTTGCTTTTTGAAGTAGAAGAGGGCATGGTGTTTAGAAGTCGGCCTGTGGTGAAATCTATGGGGAAGTGGAGAGGTAAAAGAGGGAGATACGCTATCTTACTGTATACACATGCAAAAGTTTCAATAAATGTTTTCTTATTTCTAAGAAAGTAAATATAAAATGAAATAAAATGACAACTCGAAAAAAGTGATGTCTTAAATGCAAAAGAAATCAATGCTAAAAGAATTGAGAACAATGAAAAGATAATACGCACGAAGAAAGTTACCAACATGGCAGGTTCATTGTCAGTAATGTAGGTGAATGATACTTCTCAATTAAAAGATATAAATTGGTATAAAACATATAACTAAAATCAGAGTATGCTGTCATCAGTAAGTGGAAACAATGCTTTTAAAAAACCATTTTATTGCAAAATCCTTAAGGAATCATACTATTTCAGACTTTTGACAAAACCCATCATACGGGGGGAAGAACTCATGGGACACTTGGTTACAGTAGGATTGACCCTGATTTTGGAGTGTGTCTCCCAGGTTATGAATTCTGAACTCCATGCTGATATCTTACCATTGAAAGGCAAAATGCTGTTTGTATGAAATATTACCAAATAATAACAACTTGAAATATTATGAGATGGTTTGAAAAATTCTCACAGCCTATAAAGAGGCCTGCTCAAAGCACATAGCCTAGCACGACAGGAATGATCTTCAGGTGATTTTTGGTTTACCATCTTTAACTCAGAAAGCTGAAGTGATTTTGTTAATAAGCTAATCATGGGTTTTTTGGTTTTGTTCTTTTTTTTGTTTGTTTGTTTGGTTTTTTTTTTTGTCCTTCACAACTTACTCTTGGACTAAGAAAGCAGACAGCATTAGCCAGCAGTGAGAACCTGCTTGAAATGAACATACCGTGCAGCCAGACACATGGTCTCAGAGCTGTGCAGAACCCTGCCCGTGTCTTCTGCAGAGGGAGGAGATGCTTGTAAACTCAGCATTGGGACGAATATGGAGTCTAGGATGGCAGTGATGATCACATTAGTATTCCTGGGGCCTCGGGCTCTCCATAGGTACCACTGTTGTGGAACATATTTCATCTGAAAAGAAATAGCCCCCTGAAGGGCACACATGTGAAATCTAAATACTATTCTTCCTTTTTGAAATTTTAATTTTGGAACTTAATATAGAGTCTACTGTTACCAGAACAAACACATCCACCCAAAATCATCTGAAAGTAGCTGGAGACTCCCCAAAGCATAATGAGTTCTTATAGAGTTTCCTTAGTTATAGAGAGGAAATCATTAGTAACCTAAGACAGAAATAAAGAAATCATCTAATTAATGTATTCAGAGATGAATCTTAATGTCCAATTATTCTCTTGATTTGACACAACCTAGTAACAACATAACATAGTCAGCAACATTGTACCACTGTTAGAAAGAGCAGGAAGTAGCCCGCTGGGGGAGGGAGAGACATTTTCTTATCCTTTTTTCTTTTTTCTTTCTCATAGTATACAATAAGAAACTCTGGATGCTATTACAATTAAAGCTTACAGATATAATTTAAACGGAGGTCTAGCATCCAGCTCACTAAACATTTGCAAATTGTTGTCCTGCTTTTCAATGTAGCCTCTCGGTTCAGCTTATTGATTAATTTAACCATGTGTAGTGTCTACATTTTGAAATTGGTCCAATATTAAACACTGCTTCTGACAAGAGGATGAGGTGGGGAGGCGGGGGAAGTGTGAAGCTAAAGTCCCGACGTTGTGCTGCTGCAAGCTGATCCCTCGCTGCTTGAAAGATGGAAGTCAAAGAAGATGTGTATCAATACGTCAGTGCTCTTCCCTAAACACTGCACAGTGACATCGAGGTTACAAAGAACCACAGTGGAGACCTGAACCTGTTTCTGACCCCCTCCCCTCTTGCTTTTCCTCTTTAAAAATTAAAATTTTTTAAAATCCTTCCTTCTAGTTGCTTAAATTCTTTCAAAACTGAAAGGTCATAGCTCTTAAACATTGATGATTTATAACTATAATCATAGAATTAATACTTGGATATGTTTATGATTATTTAGCCCTTTTAAAACATTATAAAAATCAAGTACATATTTGAAGAACACAATATGCACTATGTGACTAGCAGAATGATTTTGTTCAAAAAACCAATTTGCTTCACGGTTATTTTTACATTCAGCAAATGTCTCCTGTTTTAGAGATACGTTTTACTTACTTTGTTAGGCAACAACACTTTATTACACGAGCTTTTAAAACAGTGACAAAGACTTCTGTCTCATTGCTTCACAACTTGCCAGTCATCCCAGTGCTATTGTTTTTCTATGATGATGCTCTTCTCCAACTGTCCAAACTGTAGGTGTGGTTGCAAAGACCACCATGTAAGTGAACATCCAATAACATGGCCAAATATCAGCTGCAGTTGGCTGGCAATAGAAACATAAAGCCATAGCAGGTACTACATTGGATACCAAGAATTCAAATCTTACTCCAAAGAATGTCTAAAAAAGGAACAGGAAGTCTCAGTGAGAAAGTAACACGACATGGAGATGGCATACACCTGCCACCTGTCACAGTACTGGACCACAGAACTAAACATAGAAATTCCAAGCGACTACAGTCAAGGATTTTTTTTTTTCTTTTTAGGAAGCAGTGTTTCAGCTCTGTCTCAGATTTATGTAAAATTCAATTGTATATATGTGGGTGTTAGCTGTTAAGTCTTCATAATCAGGCTGTATTCATATAATCACAGAGTTTGGGTAGAGTGTAAGGGATTCGTGAACGGTGAGGGATCTCCATTATAAGAGGAAATC
Source organism: Microtus oregoni (assembly GCF_018167655.1). Classification (NCBI taxonomy): domain Eukaryota; kingdom Metazoa; phylum Chordata; class Mammalia; order Rodentia; family Cricetidae; genus Microtus; species Microtus oregoni. The sequence continues at coordinate 1,556,136 of NW_024543084.1, forward strand.
GAATACATAGTATGGAAGGACGGGGGTGGGGCTGGCTAGATTGGGAAGATCAAATAGGAGGATCAAAGAAAGGAAAATACAGAGAACAGCTAAAATCAAGGGCCATTTGAGGGGTCTTATGGAAACCTAATACGGTAGAAACTTCTTAAAATATGCATATATATGAAAGAAATCTAAATGGAATCGCCAATTAACAAGAAAATAAAACCCCAAGTAGAAGTTTCTTGCCACTAAATGAAGTTTCCAGTGCTGGGAATGGGTTATGTCTGGTCAGGTTGTTGGCCAAAGGAACCCTATGGGAACTCCCAAACAACCCAGGCTAAGACTATTGGTTTCTCTTTTCAATCTAATGGTAAGGTCCTATTGCTGAAAACCACGAAACCTGCATAAACTCACTGAACAGGGCAAAGTTTCTACTAACTAGTAATCACGATACTGAAAAAGCATTCTGCACTTTACCAAAAGAAAAAGTTCGACGTCACCCAGCTATAAATTCTAAGTCCTAAGTGGCATGTCTCCATCAAATCCCTTCCATAGGGATCAGGGATCTCTATGGAAAATGACGTGGAAAGATGATAACAGCCAATAAGGATGGAAGATAGCAATGAACAACACTGAAGCACAAATGAACTCACAGAGGCTGTAGTTGCAGCAGTTGCAGGGTTGCACAAATCTAAGCCAGGAGGAATCCCAATGCTGCGATGGGAAGGAAACACAAGCCCCCATTCTTACCCAGAAGCTATTTCCAATTGATAACCTCTTTGAAAGAAAAAATTAGTTTTCTCCAATGGAATCTAACTGGGTATACAAAGCACACTTAAGAATGGTAAATACCAATGTAAAACAAACTCAATGGAATTTTGTGGGTGGGGAGCTGTTCTGTAATGCTTTGTCTGATTGTTTTTATTACAGGTTTTTTTGCTTATATATTATTGTTTATGATTTTGTTTTAATGAGTTTGTGTATGTGTGAATATATGTATCTCTGTGTACGTATTTCCTTAGCTATGTTTATGCTTTAGCTCTGTTTTTTTCCTGTTTGTTTTGTTCTATTCTATTTCAGTTGTGTTTATTTTGCCTTAGTATTATTTTATTTGTAGATACCCTGTTTGTTTTCTAATGAGATTGAAAAAGAAAGTATGTGGATTTGGGTGGTTGAGAAATTAGGGAGAATCTGGGTGGAGCTGGGGGAGGAGTTAGAATATAGTGTATAAAAAATAAAAAATCTTGGGAGAGGGGGGAGGAGAGAGGGAGAGAGAGAGAGAAGGAAGGAAGGAAGGAAGGAAGGAAGGAAGGAAGGAAGGAAATACAGAGTAACATAGACAAAGGCATGAAAATGGAGACCTGGAAGAATAGAAAGGAAAGAAAAGGCAGAGTACCAGACAATTGTGGTTTACTAGCAAAAAGGAACTTTCATAAAACACCATGACCAAAAGTAATTCTGGGGAAAAGGGGTTATTTCAGCTTACAGTCCATCCTCAAAGGAGTCAGAGCAGAAAAATGAAGTAGAAATCACAGAGGAACACTGTCTGATGACTCTGCCACAGGCTCATGCTTAGTGGCTTTCTTATACAGCCCTGAACCACCTGCATAGGTGTGGTGCCGCCAACAGTGGACTGGGCCTTCCTGCATCAATTAGTAATCAAGACAATTCCACACACACACATGCCCATTGGTCCTTGTAATCTAGAAAATTCCTCAATGGAGGCCTTTCCCGAAAATAATGCTGACTGTGCCACATCCCACTGTAATATCATTGTACATCTTGCAATGTCAATTCAGTCATCTGTAGCAAAATGTACAGTACCTAGTATTTTTTAAGACTGAAGACATAATAAAAAATAGAATCTTCAAAACAGTCTCAATTTTGTCTTTCACTTTTGTGCCCATTTACTCAATAAACATTGGTATTTTAGAATATTTAATAATTATACTATACATGCAAGGAAAGATAAAAACTGCCCACCTTAGAGATATACTTACCTTTAAGACAGACAGAAGACACTAGTGTCTGTCGTTGTGTTAAGTGGATACTGCAGATGAAGACTCAGATTACTCGAGAAGAGAAAAACTCTTTGCATTGGGTATAGTCTGAGTTTACCATATAACCCTACCAAGAAGGCAGTGGGGATCATCCAGGCATTGGCACAGGAACAAAGAGTGGTAGAGCGCCCTCTCTCTCTCTCTCTCTCTCTCTCTCTCTCTCTCTCTCTCTCTGACACACACACACACACACACACACACACACTCACACACACATACAATGGCACATTTCCTTGTGATTTTTGCCATGAAGATGATGTAATGTCCTGAGAAGAGAGAAGATGCACTCAATTTTTTCCCACGTCAGAGACTTCTGTGCTATGGAAGTCCAGCTAGCCTTGCACAAAATATGATAGCCCAGCCTAGAAGTGTTAGCACATCGTATCTAAACACATCTTCCAATTATGGGAACCTCGGAGATTTGGGAAGGGTAAGGCAGCATCCTGTCCTTCCAACAATTCTGAGAGAAAGGCAGGGTGCTTAGAGCTTCCAAGGAATGAACTCCCACTGTCTATTCTAGGAGCTTCCACAGAACAATCCAGTAAAGCACATCTCAAGTGTATCCAGGGTCACCAAACTGTTGTTTGGGACTCTACTTTTAATAGAGTCCAAATAAAGACAAAAATTCATCCAGGGTCACTTGTGGAAAATTGTGTGGCTGGTAATGGCAAGAGGGGGTAACCTATATGCAAACACAGTTATTGGAGAAGCTGGAAATAATTTTATTCAAAAGTCATATATATGAGCATAAATAAACACAGACTTTGAAAAATGGGATAAGAAACACTCTTTTTCTACCTCCTATCTCCAATTTTATTCTGCCATAGAAGAAATATATGGAAAGGTAAAGTAATTTATTCTTACTTTAAGATTTAGCTTCATGTCCATGTCTGAGTGGTTCTTTCCTCAAGTAGCTTATAACACACAGCCATGTTTTAAGGATGATTACTTAATATTCATGAAGCGATTGATTACCAAAGACATGGAGAAAGACTGACAAAATTTTCAAAATGTTTAATTAGGATTACTTTTTTAACTTCACTCTTTAAGGAGTTGTTCCAGGAGTTTTTGCTTTGTTGTACTTTTTAAAGAGTCTCACATGTCATAGGCTAGCCTTGCACTCACTATGTCGCAGAGGTTAATTTTGAACCTGTTCTAAGTAAAGAGTGCTGGGATTATAGGCACGTACCACCATGCTCACTTTTGTTCACTAACGACTATCAAGTCAAAGGCTTCCTGAACACTTGGCGAGGACTTTACCAGCTGAGTCATATTCTCAGCCCTACTCTGTCACCTTTTACTAGGGTATGTGCAGTTGGGCCTTTGCCTACATTTCTAGCCTAGGCTGTGCCCTAAAGAGTGAACGCTTGCAAAACTTGCAAAGCTCTGTGTATTGACAACTCTCTCAATGGACAGTAGCCTTTTATTTCTGTAACATTTTCAGACATAACGAAAGGTTTTCATCGAAAAAGACTAGACCTTCTTCGAACCTGTCATTCTTGAATTTTGGGGATCTCTGTAGAGACATAGGAAGGTGTTCAAATGCCCATCAGAGGGCTTTATCCTAACAGTGACTAAACATGAGCCCAGAAAACCTGTGGTTTTTATTCCCCATGTTTCTATGATACTGACACTGCTTGTCTAGGAACCCCACCTTGAGAACCTCAACATCAATTACACCATGCTTTAAGTCAGAATTGTCTCTGACACATTTTGTTTATTTAATGTCTACCACACATGACAATCCCAACAAATATTGGAAGGATTTCATGAGACCCAGTCATTACATAAAAGGTGTACCAAAAAAAACCTAATTAACACAACTTTACTAAATGCCCAACGCAAGTCTTCTTGTTATCTCCACTTATATGGAAATTAATAAATCAAGAAAATATTAAGCAATTGCTATCCCATTTGCTGAAAATGGAAAAGCTGAGCTCTGTGTTGTCATGGATACAACATTCTATTTTCAGTACTAGTCTGTCCTACTTGTTAATGGCTGCTACAACAACCAATAGGAAAATAACACTTCACTCAGCACATTTCATTAAATATAACACCTCATATTAAGCTTAAAGGGACAATAAGAACAAAGTCCTGCTTGCCAATTGTTTACAGAATTCCACTATCTCCCCATGGCCCACAACTTACGTATCATCCATCATCATGACTAAACCCAAAAGTCAAGAAAATAAAGCTTGTTGTGGGCCTTAATAATAAAGGCTACCGCACAGGATATTTGCTGCCATTTAGCCAATAGTTGAGTTTAAAGATTCTATTGTCTTTGATTTGGGGGTTCTGTTTCTTCAATAGATGATTACGTTGCAAGAAACACCCTTGTTTCCCAACATTGTAAATTCAACAGAAAGGACATTGGGATGATGAGTCCTCAGGACTACACCCTAGTGCTAGCTGTGGTAGTTTGAATGTGGTTGGCCCCCATATGCTCAGAGGAAGTGACATTATTAGGAGGCGTGGCTTTGTTGGAGTAGGTATGGCCTTGGAGTAGGTATGCCCACTGTGGGAGCAGGCTTTGAAGTATCTTTTGCTTAAGGCTGGCTTGGTGTAGCACATAGACCATTTTCCTAGTGCCTGCAAGATGTAGGACTCTCAGCTACCTCTCCCAATACCATGTCTGCCTGCCATGCTCTCCACCAGGATGATAAAGGACTAAACCTCTGAACTGTAAGTGGCCATCCCAATTAAATGGTTTTTTAATAGAAATTGCTATAGTCATGGTGTCTCTACACAGCAAGAGAAACCTTAACTTTGAGAGAGGTGAATGAACAGAGAAATTGTTTAACTTGAGTAAGATCCTTTGCAGTTTACTACTGATGGCAATCACAATGAAATAGTCACCACCATCCCTGAAATCTGGCATCATGCTACATTATTTCCAAGGAAATTTGAGCTGTACACAGGGAGAGTGAGTGTAATAAAGTTTAAGGGGGGAGAAATTACAAACAGCTCATGCTCTAGAAAAAAAAATGAAGGATAATTATGTACCTTTTATGAGGCACACATCTGAGCAAAAGAGCAAGAAAGTACTGAATACTGTCCTACTATTTCAAAGTCAAGAGAAGTTCAGTGGGAAAGGAAAGGAGGACAGATAAGTAGAGGAACTGAAAAAATTTTCAGATAGAATATAAAAGACTGGAAACAGATGTTTATATTAAACTGCCAATGGAGTGATGAAACCCTACAGATTGTGGTACCAATTTAACTAGAAAAGGCTATGGCAAGCAGACAGTTCTGAGCCGGAGCCCTATTTTCTACCAGTCAACTAGAGGAGGTGGCTGCTCCTGCTCCCGCTAATGATGAGCGCCATATGCTAGCAAGAGACATAGCTGGTGTTCTCGGCAGTGTTAGTTAAGAAGATACGTGTAATTTCCTTTATCTGTGGCAAAATTAGTGCAACTTTGGAATAACTACATGCGGGAAGCATACAGAGGGGACCATATTGCTTCTCATTCAAAAAGTCAAGTGTGCGTCATGAAGCAATTGTTTTCATTTTAGCTCAATAACTCAGCTGAAGAAGCTTTGCTGTGATGGAGCCACAGTATCGCTCAAAGCTCGGGCTGATTTCATTCTCGTGGTGGAGAGAGCACCAACCAAAAGATATACGTGTAGTCAAATAATGTGCTATTTAAAAAGCAAAAGCACTTGTTGCTCTGTGTACACGTTCAATAGTTTACTGTCTCGGCAACGACAGGGTCCAAGCCTTGATTTATAGCCACCCACTTAGTTCAGTACCTTAAAATTCGCATTCCTAATTTTTTTTAAAAAACAACAATCATTTGTGTGTTTTAAAAAGGAAAATAAGGGGGTCCTCATCTGTTTGTTATTTGTATCAAGAGAATTGTGAGGTCAAAAAAATAATAAGTAGCCAAGCTAGAAGAAAATGAAAGAACAACTAAAGAACCAGTGTCAAACTGATTTGTTTCTTCCTGAAACTAGCTGTAACTGTCTTTATTCTGAGGCAAACACGTGGTTAATCTGACCAATTCAGCAGGAGAAAGACAAAAAGAAGAAAATAAAGCTCTCGTTATTTCTTTTTATGTCCAGACAAATAAAATGACAGCTTATCTCAATATTTTATGCCCCAACTCTTTATCAATGTCATGTAGATACGGCTGAAATGTACTTTTGTTTGCTTCTCCCCCACCCCCCTAAATCTCATTAAAATATGAAGAGCACAAAGGCAGAGCCACAGAATGAAAATATTTTGGTAGTCCTCATTAAAAAGAGTTTAAGTACTTTGGATTTTATTTTATTGCATGGTAATAAAATTCAGCTAGCAGAGATATGTCCAATCTGGAACTCCAAGGCAGAACTCAAAGAAGAGCTAACTCCTAACCAAGGAGTTTTGACCCAGACTTGCCCAAAGGAAGCTTATTGCCCCAGAAAAACCATCTGCACAATTTAAGCTACTACTTTGTTTTTAATGACCTCTGCCTCACTCTGAAAGTTTTTATACAAGCATTAGCACAAAAAAGAAGGGGAGAAAAAGAATTCTGACAGAAGGTTAGCCTCTTAGCAAATACTGTCAGATAAACTTTAATACGACATGCTTATCAATCAAGTTTTGTTGTAAAAGATGAAAGAAACGGATAACTGGGAGAAGTCAGGGAAACAAGGCAAAAGATATGCCATCAGAGGCAGATTGTGCTTCTGCAAGTACCTGCATTTGTGTTTTGTCTTGAGACCTTTAACAGAGGCTCAATGCTATTTAGTCTTTTGGATCTCTGATGCGAAGAATGAACATCTATTACTTGGCAATATTTTAAACATGTTTGTTGGGCAAAGTTTAATTCATCTGTGGCCCTGCTTTCGTTGTGACACTGCCCTGCATGGCAGGCCTGATCCTGCAACTCCACAACCGCCCTGTAGGAGGGCAACCCTTGCCTCCCAGTGAGCTTGCTCACCTTCACCCCCTTAGGAATCGTGAGTCTCCACTGAAATTCATATCAAAGCTTTCCATCCATAGCTGAGGAGAGCAGTAGCTCTTTCTCTGGCAATTGTTACAAATTATCCTTGAGTTGGTTTCCTTGGTTTCAGGAAACCAACTTGCTGAGAAAGGCTGATGGTCACTGTGATCTGTATACCACCCCCTACCACTGCTATGCTATCCTGCTTGGGTTCCAAGAATTCACAATGAACAAGAGTGTAGAAAAAAAATCAGAATTGTAGACATGCCAAAGGTTTCCCTTGGAGCAGTGTGTATATTGTGTTGTCATGTAAAAGAGCCCTTGAAAGATAAAGCAGCTGAGTCCAATTATATTACTGGTTCCATGTTCATCTGAAGCAGTTGAACATTAGACTTCCAAAGATATCAGTGCCTAAAATAATGAATTCACCTCTTACTTCCAAAAAGATGTTAGAAAATTAATTCCCAGTGCTAAGATGAATTTGGCAGCAGAACAGACACACTACGATTTTCCAAGTTACCTGGCAATCATTTTAAAATGTTATCGTGTATAAAATAGTACTCTTGTGTCTTTCCCACAGACATAGGCTGTCTGATTTCTGAACTTTATTTCTTCCTAAGTTAAAGAAGGCATATCCACTTCGATGCTGTCATAAAAGCATACAAGTTATCTGTCACAAACATTTATACAAACGTCTAAATATTATTTCACATAACAATACTGATTTTAATTACAAGTAAGTGAAAGCTAATTAAAATAAAACCTCATAAATAAATACACTGAAGATAAAGTTTGTTGTTATTGTACAATTATTATTATAGCTTACAATGAAAAATACCAGAAGTTCCTTTATTGCACTGGGTTTTTTGCTTTTTTCATATGAAGTTAACTCTTGTTCTTTCAAGGTCTGTGAAGAATTTTGGTGAAATTTTGAAGGCATTGTATTGAATCTGTAGATTGTTTTTGGTAAGATTGCCATATTTCCTATGTCAATTCTACCTACCCAAAAGCATGGGAGTTCTTTCCATTTTCTGGTGTCTTCTTCAGTTTTTATCTTCAAAGATTCAAAGTTCTTGTCATACAAGTCTTCCACTTGTTTGGTTAGAGTTACTTGGGGATTAGCCTTGACAAAAATAACTCTTGCCAGGATAGATGGGTGGGGATTTAGAAAATATTAATAAATAATATGAAAATGTGAAAGAAAATTATTTAATGCAGAAACATGTAGGATAGTATTGGGAGCAAGTTCCAGTGAGTACTGAATTTTACTCACATTTAATTTCCAACTGCTTAGGACACCCCGGATCCCAAAAGGTAGGAGTAAGACAAAAAGCTACATGATACAAGGAAATGAATATACCAATTGGAGGTCGCAGGCTATACCCTTAGTTAAACATTCTGTTGCTAGAAAAAAAAAAACAAGTCACATTCATACCCTAGACCAAAACATTATGCAGGCAAACCACTCCCTGGATGGAAGCCAAAGTTATCTCCATAAGGGAAATAAAGCCTTAGTTGGATCCTTAGATTTTTGTTTGAGGTAGAAACATATCTACTTCTCTATACTTGAAATACAAGGTCTGGCTATTAGCCACACCTATTGACAATAACCTTGAGATAGCAGAACTTTCTGGTCTAAATCTAGGCGGGACCTTTGTTTGAGGTAGAAACACAATGACCTTGAGGTAAGTCTTAATTCTCTGACCTTTGGTCAACAGGGAAATAGGCTCACATTTTTGGGCCTCCACAGTTACTTCAAGATATTTTATGTTATTTGTGGCTATTGTGAAGGGTGATGTTAACAATGGTCTGTCAAGCCCTTCTTGTCAAGCCACTCCTATCCCTGTCCACCCCTGAGACAGGCAGATCTTCCTTCCCGCCTGCAGCCTGAGTCTTTTCCCTTTCCATCTCTCTCTTGAGGAGGCAGCTTCTATCTCTCCCTTCTCCCCACTTCTCCCCTTTCCCCTCTTTCTCTTCTCTCTCTCTCTCTCTCTGCCTCGCTCTCTGCTCTTACCATTCTCCCCTTCCCTTAAATAGCCCACTAAATAAATATCCAACTTGAGTCTGCATGGTGAGCCTATGTGACACAGTCTCTCACCCACCATGTGGCCTCCTTCCTGGGACCTGGCTGCCGTCATGACCTGCTGTGGTCTCATAGCCTGTTTCTCACTGCTGCCTCTTGGACACCTGCAGTGTTTTACTTCAATGATTCCATTGGTGCTGTCAGACTCGGTAGGCCCTCCCACCCCCTCCCAGGGTCAGGATCTGGAACTGGGTATTTTTTCCACGACAACCATGTGTTCCATCTGCCTGAGCACTGACCTCTCTGCACACCAGCCGCTTTGGTGGTGAGTTTTCCCCTTCCAGCTCCCAACCATAGCCTTCATGGATATGGTTGAGCCCTTTGCTGCTGTCCATAGCTAAAAATGTGACTGGATGACCTGGGGTCAGTCCTCCTGGGCTAGCACTCTACACACTGTGCAGCACATTTGATTGGGGGCTCAGGGTCCCTTGGATTTTTCTCTCTCTATTTTTATTTTCTTTTATTTTGTACCCCTTGGTCCCCACTGTGAGAGACTGCTCGGAGTGGCCTCTAGCCTCTCTGGCTTCTAAGTTGCCCATACCGAAGCCAGTCAGGCTTAACACCCTGCCTGTAGATAGAGGATGCTCTTCTACAAGCCCTGTGGTGTTCACCACCATTTCACACCCCACCTATGGAGGGAATATGTCCGCCTATAAGCCTTGTGGTGTTGCCATTTTTGTGGGTTTTCATGTTTTCAGCTATGGAATAAACCCTCACACCACCAGTGTCCTGCTGGCTCCACTGGCTCCACTTTTCCTCAAACTGTCCCTGCCACTGCTACTGCTATCAACAAAATTGGTGGGATCCACAAGGCAGCTGTTTTCAATTCTAGTCTTTTGCTCCCCGCCACGATGTGCAGTGTGGTGGCTCAGCAACAGAGCAGATCACACCTCTAGGTCTGTCAGGTGACACACCTCCTGCTGTCAGGTGACCTTACCACCATCTTAACTGAGGTCAGGTGACTTCACTGCCATCTTAACTGAGAGCCAGATCAGGTGACCAAGTTCCACCATCTTTACTGAGGTATTCCCTGCCTGGTCCTGGTTTATGTTTTTGTCTATAAATTCCTCTTGCTGATTCTGTTGTATGTGTGTTTTGCACAATAGCATGACTTTGGTAGGGCCCACCAAGAGCATCCACCTCACCCAATTTCTGTTCACTTTGTGTGTGTGTGTTCATACATGTAACTTAAATGCACTTATGTTTACTGTTAAATGTTATAATTGTCTGTTCATTGCATCTGATTTCAGACTACAAAAACAATAAGTCTCATGTTTAAAGCTGGTATGTACTTTTAAGTCTCTTACAAAAGTATTTTATATTTAATCCAACCCTGCTTTACCTGTTAAATTGATAGCCAGTACAGTCAAACTTATACCCAGCTCTCCAGGCAGATTCTAGACTGAAGCTGTTCCTGATAAACAGCCCTCAACTGCTCAGAGATCTGGGAAATATGGCATTTAAATATTTAATTATTAAAAGACATTTTCATAACAAAAAGAGACAGGTTGGCTCCTAGCAGCAGCACTCTATTTCCTCCAAAGAAGACAGAAGACAAATGGGAATAAAACAACGTCCATCCACAAGTTGCTTCATCGCCCAAGCACTGACTACTGGGCAAACTGCCTTTTGTCTAAACTGAAGATCACCAGACAGTGGATAAACTCACTTCAATCAACAATCTAGAAGATCCTGTGGGCTAAGAAATCTGTAAGAAGACAAGCCTACCTTGACCTGAGCAGCTAGATTCAGGTCAAGGTAGGCTTGTCTTCTTACAGATTTCTTAGCCCACAGGATCTTCTAGAGCCTGGCAGGCCCTGTGCCAAACAATAAAAGGCAAATACCACCATCAGCGACCTTGGAGGACCCTGAGGAGTAGCTTTAGGTGCCAATCCAGTAAGTACTGTGTCATTTTTTAAATCAATAACTCAAGTAAAATTGTATCCTTCTCAAAGATCTCTAATGCAGTTTGACAGCTGAGAGGTTTTGTCATTTAAAAGGACAGCCTCACCAAACAAATTTCAGTAAAATACAAATGCAAGTTATTAAAATGTATACCTGCAAGTTATAAAGGTATAAGGAAAAATACAAGTTATGAAATCTCTCTCTCACACTGCTTTCCATAGTCTTAAAAATACTTTTCATTGTGCAAAAATATCTGACACAATCATTTTGATATAAATATGCTGCTGTTTAAAACTTATGTTTTCACAAACCCCAAAAATTCTTGTGAGTTCCAAAGAACCAAATTGAAGGATCCACCTTAAAAAGGTCAGATACACCCCCTCTTAATTCCTTGGTCCTAAATTTGTTTTTCTACACTCAACTTTATCTTATGTTCTGCCAAAACCTTAAACAGGTGTAAGAGACACCAGACATTTCCATACCACAAACATCGTACAGTAACAAAGAGACCAGCTACCCCAAGATGTGACCAGTACCCAGCTTTCTCAGATTCCTGCCTTAAGACGATGCCCACAAATAAGAAGGAAGCAGTCTTGAGAATCTGCCACCCCAATTCCTTTAACTAGTTGTGCCTAACCTCCCACCTTTTTATTATAAAAAAAGAGATGGGAATATAATGGTCTGTCAAGCTCTCCTTGTCTGAGACAAGCCCCTCCCACTGCTGAGGCAGGCAGACCTTCCTTCCTGTCTGCAGCTCAAGTCTTTTCCCTTTCCATCTCCCTCTGGAAGAGGCAGCTTCTGTCTCTTTTTTCTCCCCACTTTTCCCCTTCCCCCTCTCTGTCTCTGTCTCTGTCTCTGTCTCTGTTTCTCTCTCTCTCTCTCTCTCTCTGCCTCTCTCTCTACTCTTCTCCCTTTTTCCCTTCTCTTCCATAACCCACTAAATAAATAACCAATATCACTCTGCATGGAATGCCTATCCATCTCCGTCTCTCACATGCCACTCCTACCTGGGACCCAGCTGCCTTTGTGGCCTGCCATGGTCTCATGGCACACTGCTCACTGCCACCACTCAGGGACCTGCAGCATTTTTACTTAAACCATTACAATGATTCTCTAATTTTTTTCTCAGCCCATTGTATAAGGGAGGGGTACTAATTCGTTTTAGCTAATCTTGTATCTTGCTACATTTCTAAAGGTGTTTATGAGTTGTAGAAGTTCCTTGGTAGAATTTTGGGGGTCACTTATGTAAACTATCATATCTTCAGCAAATAGTGTGAGTTTGACTTCTTCTTTACCAAAATAATAATTTAATCTCAACCAGGACTGCAATGAATTATTTGACATCTAATATTTTAACTAAAACACAAATTCTTGGGTTTATATATCAGAACCCAAGCACAACCATTTAAACCGCATCAAAATTTAAGTCTCTGTCAGAGTACTTACTGAGCATGTGCAAGAACCTAGGTTCAACTGTCAGCCTATCATTACAGGAAGCTAACAATCTGACCCTGGGACTTAGAGTTTTTGACAACTGAGAAGACATATAAAATGTCTGGTCTAAAATGCTGGTTTGATCAAGAGGCACTTTCTACCATCCACACCTGCTCTGTTTATTACTATTAAGAGCCTGACTTCAGAATGCACCGATTCACAGGGACTCTATTCTTTATGCTGGGCTCTTGAGGCTATACCAATCTACTGTTCCCAAGAAGGGATATTTGAATGAGTATTTCAGCAGGAGAGGGAAGGAGGGAGTGATAGAGGGAGACAGGGTCAGGGACAGAAAGGGAGAAAGAGAGAGAGAGGAAAAGAGGGAAGGAATAGAGGGAGGGAAAAGAGGGAAAAGGAAGAAGGGAGGGGGAAGGGAGAGAGATAGGCCAGCTGGGTACTCTTTCCTTTGCAAAACCCAGCAGTGGTCATTACCCTTCTGTTTATGGTAACACAAACTACTTTATTTGAAAAGTCACTTACTTCTATGATAACAGTGGACATGTTTTCATCAACAGAGCAGTTCAGGAGGAAAATTTATATTATTAGCTAATTTTCATTTTATGAATTAGAAATTTTTTCTGCACAGACAGAAATTTCAAACCCCTCTAGAAATGGAAGTGTGCCCATGGATTGATGACTAAGATCAAGTTTCCAGTGTGCTAATAACCTGCTCCAGTGAAAACATATTTTTAATTTGCTTTGAGGGTTATTTATTTTTTTATTATTATGCTAAGGGTTTATAATTTAATGTCAAACATAATTTTGCACGAATTATGTGAGTGTACTCTGATGCGGTAGATAAGCCTGTGTGCCTGCTTGGCATGGTCTCAGACGACGTTTTTGAGAAAATGGATCACCATTTGGCAGGTTGCCAGTCCATAAACTGCTCGGTAGAACACTGAAAGGAAAAAGTTGAAAGGAATTTTCATGTTTTGCAAAAGGAAAGAAAGGAAAAGAGAAAATCCCTAGTAATACTAGGAAAAGAAAAGATAATTACACTCATGGTTTTCCACTAGACATAAGATAAATTGGTAAACCTAATTAAGAAATTAAAAGGTTTCCAATTAGAAATTACAAAGTCATATTGATTATAAATCATCAGCCAGCTAAGTGGAACAATATTTCAAACAGGAATATTTGTTTAAAATATAAAGTAGTCATCACAGTGTCTCCAAGCTTTATGACTGGATGGGTAAACATTCAGAAGCATCTACAGTGGGTCAACCGCTTTGCTATGAATGAGAGATGTGAAAATGAAAGCTGACTGTGACTGTTCTCTAGAAGCTTCGTCTAATGGAAGAAATAGTCGCAGGACATCCTGCCAGTGCAATACAGGAGAATTCACTAATGCAGTTTTATATGGGGTGCTTTGGAACACACAGAAGTGGTGTTTGGCCAGGATTTGGGCAAGAGGTGAAAGGTTGAAAATGTCTCTAAGTGGGGACTGGGCAATAGTCTTAGTGTTACAAATAGAAAGTTAAAGAATCAAAGGATTGGCTGGGCCAAACAAATAGTTATTTTTTATTTATCCATTCTCAAGTTTAAAAATAATAAAAATAATATTTGTATGCCATTAAGTCAACTGTATGTGCTTGAACTAACCCGGTTTTCAGTTCAGTCCTTGTGATTTAAGTATCAGGGGTTTGACAGCCTCTCTCTGCAGATAAAGACAGTGATGCCCGGATAGCCAGATAGTGCCCCAGCCTGGGTCACTCAGGTAACAAATGATTTATAACCAAGCCAGCATTGAAGATGCTGACCCATCACTCTGGGATACTGATACTCCACCATCCTGCTCTCTTACATTGTCACTAACATATAAAGAGGGAAGTGTAGGATTAGAAAGAATCACATGAAACATCATTAGAACCTTTCCACTAAAACAAGATCAACAAAAATCTTATTAACTTCACATAATAAAAAATAAATGCATATTTTAATATCTGTTGGCTCCATATTCTAAATCAAAGTACAGGAGGAAATATGTCCTAATTATTCATATAGAATGTTTTTAAATACCAAAAGAACAAATAACCCTATCACGAAGTAAACAAATCAACTAAAGAAATACTTCTCAAAAGAAAATGTACAAATGGCCAATAAATAAAAGAAAAACATTCAACTCTTTAGCTATTAGCGAGCTACAATTCAAAAGAAGAAGGAGGAGGAAGAAAAAGACAACAAAAACCAAGTGGAGTTGGGAGGAAAAAGCCAGAGAATCTTGAAGTCCAGCCTGGGCTACAGAATGAGTTAAGTGGCAGCTGATCTGTATTGTGAGGGTATGTTGAAGGTATCCGGGGTTATATAATGAATTCCAGGCTGACCTAGGCTATTTAGCAACACCACATACCAATAAAAAGCAGTTACACTGAAGTTCTCCCACACATACTCAAAATGGCTACCACCAAAAATCAACAAAAAGTAACAAATCTGGCAAGGAGGCACCACAGGTATAAGAGGTACTGGGAGTTGTCTAGAGGACAAAAAACTGGACATTCAAGAAAGACAGAAGACCAAGCTTCAGAGAAAATGAGTGTAGCTACTTCATCCCTTTGGGGTGGGAGGGTCCTAAGACTTGGAGTCCAATAAGTGGATGCTAGGTTGGGTATTTTGTAGGTTCCCAGAGTCCTCCTTTTACCCCAGTGTCCTGTTTAGATACAGACCCCATGCCTTCCTGCTATTTCTTCCCCTAATGTCTTCTGGGAACAAGAAGCTGCTCTTTCAGGAAGCCTGCTTCCACTTTTCTCTTCCACCTATGTCCTTGCTAAGTCTCCTCAAAAGGAACTTTTGAAAGCTGTAGATGTGAATGTTAATTAGTCTATGTAGCAGAGAAATAAGTACCTTGACAAACTCAAGATGGAACGTCCTGGTTAGTTTCAGTCAACTTCATACAACAAAAAATCACCTGTGAAGACAGAACCTCAACTGAAGAATCCCGCCATCAGATCATATGGGCAAGTCTGGAGGCATTTTCTTGACTAATGATTGATGGAAGGAAGGACACAGTAGGTGGTGCCACCCCTAGGCAGGTAATTGTAGGTATACAAGCAAGCAAGATGAACCTGCCTATGAGGAGTATGCCAATAAGCCAGCACTCCTCTGTGGCTGCTGTTTCAGTTCGTGCCTTGAACAGAAACTTTGGCTTCTCTCAGTGATGGAATATGAGCTGTGAGAAGAAATGATTTTTGGTCAGTGTTTATCATGACCACGAAAAGTAAATGAAACAGTGAAATACAGTGAGATGTAGGTATTCTATTCCTTGGCATATTCTTGAAAGAATCCAAAGCTACTTACAATAGAAATACCTGCATACTTACATTTAACTTACTCACATAAGCAAGTTGTTGAATCAGTCTTAGGACCCAGCAATAGATGAATGGATAAAGAAAATATTGTATGTATACAGTGAAGTATTTCTTGGCCATAAAAAAAAAACAAGTAAGATCATGTTACTTACAGAAAACTGAATAGCACTAGACATGATGTTAAATGAAAAAAAAAGGAAAAAGAGTGGGATAAAGGAGTAAATCATTGAATCTACTTTAAACTAAAAAGCAATTATTAATTGCTATTAATTACATACCAATGTATGGATTTTTATATATTGATACAAATTCAAGGTTATTTTTGTTAGAACATATTCTATATATGTCTCTACTCTTGTTTTAGACACTTTTGTATATTGGTACAAATTTAAGGTTATTTTTGTTATAAGTTTCTATTCTTATTTAAGGTATTATACCTAAGCAATCATTTAAAAATGTAATTTATAATTAGGAAATACAGGTTAGTACTTAGTCATCTATAATAATTAAACTTGTAGTCATATTACATATGTTTTCAAGATGAGTGTGGCAGGTTTTCTTGGACTGCCAGCCCCCAAATCATGACATGGCGACTTATTAATTATGAGTACTTGACCTTAGCTTAAGCTTTTTTCTAGCTAGGTCTTTTTATTTTAGCTTAAATTAGCCCATGTCTATTCATCTCTATGCTTCCCCTTATCTGTGTACTGTCCATCCTGTTTTCTTGCTTCCTCCACGTCTGGTTGGATGGCCCCTTGCTGCCTGGCTGACTCCCCTTTTCTCTCTTCCTGCCAGCCCCACCCATCCATCTTCTGCCTAGCTCTTGGCCATTCAGACCAACCAGGTTCCTTAGGCAGGTAAGGTAAAACAGCAACACATCTTTACATAGTTAAACAAATACCTTGCAACACAAACAAATGCAATACATCTTTACTTAGTTAAATATATATTCTATTCCGCAACAATAAACCATATAGATACAAAAAGAAAAGCATTTCATGGCTAACCCATGTTCTAAAACTAAATTAGAGGAGTAAAAAAGATGTAATATGGTAAGCAATTTGAGAAAATAAAGGTAATCATGGAAAAGGATACAGTATGACAAAAGTCAGGCTAACAGTGGGGATGGGTATGATCAAAACATCATGATCTGATTTGTACAGCACTACCCTACTCCTGGTACCAACTTGTCTTGCTTAGAGTTTTTATTGCTATGATGAAACACCATGATGAAAGACAAATTAGGAAACAAAGAGTTTATTTGCCCTCATTTCCACATAACCATTCATAACAAAGGAAGTCAGGACAGGACCTCAAGCAAGCAGGGCAGAAAACTGGAGGCAATAGTTAATGCAGAGGCCATTAAGGGGTGCTGCTTACTGGCTTGCTCAGTCTGCTTACTTATAGAACCCAGTATTACCAGCCCAGAAATGGCACCACGCACAATGTATTGGAGCCCTTTCTCATCAATCAATATTTAAGAAATTGTCTTACACCTGGATTTTATGGAGGCATTATCTCAATTGAGGATCTCTCCTTTCAGATAACTTGTATCAAGTTGACATAAAACTAATTAGCCCAGGCCATCTACTAAAGCAGTTCTTCTGTCTCCAAAGTTAACAGTATTCAACCCAACTCTATTCAATGTTATTCTTTCTACCATGGACAAAAAATGCTTGCCAGAACATAGTAAACACTCCCCATTAAAATTTAGTAAATACTGACCAGGCAAAGGTTATTGAAATGTAAATAGGTAACATGTATTATGAAAAACAGAATAATATAGCATGAATCAATGAATAATTATAGGTGTTATATAATAGTAGACATCTAAAGCCTATTATGTCTAATCAGCTAGGGTAAATATGACTAACTACTCCAAAAAGAGTTATTCCAAATTACCTTAATCTTTCCAAATAGTGTGTGAGAAGAAGGGGAGGAAGAGAAGGAATATCAGAAGCTTTAGGGAGCCAGAATAATGAAAGATAAATTTCACTGGAAAACACCTATCTGGTCTTTTGTAAAGTCTTATTGTATGAATCAAAGATACTAAAAAGAAGATTAATAAAAAAGGGTAATATTTCTCTTTCAGAATTTGCAAAACTATTCTAAACTTACATTTTTGTTAACAGTAAATATTAAAAAATTTTCATAAATTTTAAAAGTGCTTTGAATGGAGATTGATTCAAACATAAGAATTATGGCAGATATATCTGCCTTATTTGCCAATAGAAAAACACACACCTGTATTCAACCCAGAAGTAAAAAGCTTCCCATATTACTACATGTATTTTTCACAGTGCACCCCTTTACCCAATCCCATGTGTAACCCACAAACCAGATTGAGAATATTTGACAAAAATACTAATAATAACGGTGGGTGCTGTAGGGCCCTTACTAGGAGATAGAAGCAAAGACAAAGAAATTACCTTGAGTCATCTAGCAATGAACAAGACACAGTAGAAGGCTGTTCTCTGACCTCCACAATAGCTCTGTGAACAAAGAAATGAAGGGAGGTAGAGAGAGGCAAGAAGAAGGAGGGAAGAATGAAAGAAGGAGACAGGAGGGAGAAAAGGAAGGGAGGGAGGAAACGAAAGAAAGAGAGAAAAGAGGAAGGAAGGGAGGAAGGAAGGGAGGAAGGAAGGAAAGAAGGAAGGAAGGAAGGAAGGAAGGAAGGAAGGAAGGAAGATATAAGGACTCTTGAGCCAGTAAGAGCAAGGCAAATGATCCTTCTTCCCAATCCACAAATATGGACCCTCCTTCACTTTCTATGTAGTCAGATGATACCTCTTTTAAAAAACAGTTTAGAATTCTAGTTAAAGTTAATATTCATGCTTCAGTGGGCTCATCTAAGGTTTCTCCTAAGAAGCACTGTCCATCTCATGGTAGCCTGGTGTGGTGATGATCCATTTCTGCATTATTAATAGGTCTGACAGTCCGCTGCTGATTCTTGCTGTCCTCATCTTGGTCTCTGAACATTTCCTCACCTAATAACAGATACACAAACAACAGGAAAAGAGAAAATTGCTGACAGACACAACACAACTAAGCGGTGAGAATTCATATAAATTCTTGAATTTATACATTGAGAAATACTCCACTTAGTGAGAATACATAGAATTATCATAGTTAGAAGTTATAAAACATGCAGTGTACTGCACAATGGGATGAACAAGAATGGAGAAGCTAGTAAAAGAGAACTTTAGAGGAGAGAAATTGAGGAAATTGTGAGAAAACTGAAAATCTGGGAGGGACCCCAATTAGATGAACACTGGTCTCAGAGAAAGGGGAAAGTGTCACGTGTGACATAAACCGTATATTTTCACAGCATCCTGTGGGATTTAATGGCAGAATCATAATCACAAATAAAATGTGAGTGGGACACGTTGAGTGAATCAAGGAAAAGGGCCCACATCAATATGCAAGATTCAAAACATGGACTACCACCTGTGTGCTGTGTGTGGCTCATTTTTGTCTGAATAAGGTTTAGTCCTATTTGAGATTGAAATAGCAAAGGTGATAAAAGCATACGCTCTTGAAAACTAAGGTAAAATATCATTACTATTTTGAGAATTTAGTTTTACATCATTACCGCTTAAAAAATTAAGAGGTTACTCAAAATATTTTTCCACATGTCAGAAACATAAATGTGCAATGTTGGCTGATATTATTGCTAAACCCGCATTGGTAATGAAGGTTCACAATCAATTATTAAATTTTACCTCTTTATAAAATACTGGCTTAACAAAAGCAGTAATGATTTCTACAAAATAGAGTTCTCTTGACACTGATTTATGGATTCTTTTCATTCTTGGTTCCTGGTGTGAAGGTGGGAAGTACTGACAGAGAGAAAGCCAGCTAACTACTCACCTAGACCCTCAAGCAGCACAGAAGGATGTCTGAGCTTGACTAGCAGTTTATCTGCTAACTGCAAATTCGAACACATCATCTGGCCCCGTCTGCATGCCCATTCTTTCCTCCATATAGTGAGGGTGAGGGGATCACCCTCACAAAATGTCTGGCAACATGCCAACGTTAGTATATGGGTAACTGATCCTCAGTGTTTGATTTTGCCTCTTCCTCCATTCCTTCTGTACCCTTCCTTCCCCACAATGCTGAAGAATATGTTCCTCTTTCTTCCTTATGTTTCCAACTGCGACTTTTCAGACCACCTCTCTTTTTCTTGCTGAAATAAATTCCAAGGATCTGCTCTTATTTCTCATTCCCTACCTCTTTACATTGTCTCTATTAACAGCCCCACTCAGGCTCTTTCTTTAGCTGCTGTCTTTAACTCTTCTTAGTTGAGTCCAAATCTCTCCGATGCTCCTTTGTGCTCAGTCATCTGCCGGATGCTCATAGAAACAGCACTCCAAATGTGTCCCCGTCTCTACTCTCAGTTCACTGTCTTGCTTGCCCACTTCATCCATGACACTGCCATTTATATAGTCAAACAAGGCAAGAACCTGGGTGGCTTTCTTGGTCCTCCGCATACCACAAAGTAGCTATGACATCCTAACTCTGCTGATCAAATAGTACCGTTCGCTCCCATAGCCTACAACAGTGCCCAAACTCATAGCCTCTGGGACTGTCTATGTTTTGAGGTATATTTACTGTTTCAATCATGTTGTCTCTGATTGACATTTCCCTTCCATCACCTCAAGCCTTCCTGAAACTCCATCTCCCATCCCAGATATCTGTCTAGGCTGGGGTTGAAGAACTCCACCCCAGAAACGTTTTGGATTTCACAACTAAGGGCATTAGACAAACAGTTTTTTTTCTTTGAAAATTTACCAGCAATTAAGAGTTATTCATATATGTTTATTAATGTTTTATAGCGTGCTGAACTGCACAGCCATCCTCTTCTCCACCGTACATTTTTGACTGCCATCCCAATGCAGCGTGGAGAAGGACTCAAAGTAGCTTGAAACGTCAGACAAAAAGATGTACCACAGAAGCAATCTTAAGTTGTATACAAAATTAATAAACTTTCCAAGAGCAGGGTTTAAATATCTCTAGCATAGGAGGGTTTTTTTTTTTCCCATCTGTGAGAGGTACAATTTCAGGGCCGTTGTTGTGTATGACTGCTGAAGATTGCTAGTAAACTGACCAGGAGATAAGCGGAGTGTTACTGTATGGCCAAAGGCTTCTTGCCAAAGATTTATAATTAGCAACAGAATCAGCTGGCATACCAAACTATATTTTGTTTCTTTAATCTCCTTTTCCTCCCTTTTGTTTTCATCCTTCCTGTTTGTAGCTGATAGAGGCAGATGATCAATAATCTTCCTTTCACCAGCTCTGATCGTCATCTTCACGACTGCCTGGATGCTGTTATTCACTTTAATACATTAATCCTTTGGTTGAAATTCTTAAACCACAATCTTTATTAAAGGACCATCTTGGCATCCACATACTGATAGCAGCTTGTCTGGTGTTTCAAAAAAAATAAATAAATAAGTCTGAATGAAGCCTCTTTTCCCCCCCAAAAAAAGATTTCACTAAAGAGAAAAAAAAAAAAACAAAGAAAGGAAGGTTTCATCTCAGTGACACAGAGATACCGGGGAAATGGAATCTTATTACATAAATTAGAGAACAGGAAAGTTTCACCTTGCAATTACAATTAGCTGTCAGTGTGTCACTGCATGACAAAGCAGTGAGAAATATTGTGGCACTTTATTGAATCTTTTCTCATTCCCATCACAGTGAGAAATAGAACACACACTGTACTGGTTAGCAGACCAAACCTTTGTACAATTGCCGTAACCTTTGGTGGAGCCCAGTGATTTTTGTTCCTTTTCAGCAAGACATTAAAGTGACAGTGTGGCGGGCCATTTTTTTTCCACCACACACACTAAAACTAGTGTGCGTGCAGCCGAAGCCTGCCAAAGCACGTTGCATTCGTACAAAGATCCATACAGATCTTAATCATAAAATAATCCATTCTGTGCTCTGTTTTTATGACATTTCTATGAATCTGGCCACAGGCTCATCAAGCAGCTCACAGAGGGAAAATTGTTCTATTTATGTGGTTGAGACAGGGTGGACTTGATTTCCAAGCAAAGGGAGAAAGAAACACCCGGTTTTTATTTATTTATTTATTTATTTATTTATTTTGTAGTCACAAATCTGGAACTCAAAAGAACTATTTTACACTATTTTGTGACTATGTTTGTAACTGAGAATCAGAACAGATGAGAAGCCCTTTCTCTGTGCCCTGTCAGTAGTAAAGCCATATCTCGGTATTTATGAAACAGAGAAACTGAGTGAAGACACCTGGAAATAGTTTTCTCCTTCTCTTCTCTGTAATTGTAAAAGGCAAGACATGGATGGGTGGGTAAACGTAGGAAAGAGAGCAGAATACAGCTGCTTTAATTTATTTTTGCCCCTGCATTTTACGAAATAACAATTTTTCAATTAATATCTTCAAATATTTCTTTTTAATCTTTGTTCGGGCATCTCGCATTCGCTTACAGAGAATAAGTGGTGACTGAAAAGTTCTATTTTCTCTGCCGTTCTTGCAAGTTTGTGACAATGTTAAAAAAAAAGAAGAAGAAGTCTACATGCTTGGCTAGTGTGACGTTTTTTCTGGATTCTAGAAAGACACACAGAAAGAGAGTCAACTGTTTTATTTCACACACCATCTCTTAGAAAACTAATTTTCTGGTACACTATGTGAAGAAGAAATATAGATAAAGATATCTCACTGGTTTGATGGCTTAATAATAGCATTTCTCATCTCTTCGTCCTAGCCTTTGCTTATATACCATAGTTCTGGCTTTACTGAGAATGCTCCCAGCGCAAGTTTGGTTTCATGTTGTCACATATAACTCTCCAAGATGCTGCGATTACTCCTTTAAAGTCAGAAACTGGTCTCTGAATTCTGCCTTTGTGATGGAGATACATATGCATGCTTTCTGGTTTCTTTCAAGTCATCATCATTTATTTGCATGGGAAAGGATTCCGGAGGGATCCAGGATCACCTATGGCAATCAAACACCACGTCACCCAGGAACCACATCAAACATGATTTTTCTTTTTAACGCATTTCATCAAAAAATAAACTACTTCCCTATCTATATAATAAACAAAAAAAAACCCACTCCTTCCTTCTTTTAGAATGAGAGGAAGAGTGTCAACAGTGTCAGGTCATCCTAAGAATGGGAATTAGTGAGAGTAGTTACATGATAATCCCTCCCAGTTAAACATGGACAACATTCAGGGAACCTTCCTTTCTTCAAAAACCACTGGTATTGCCAGGCGGTGGTGGCACACGCCTTTAATCCCAGCACTTGGGAGGCAGAGGCAGGTGGATCTCTGTGAGTTTGAGACCAGCCTGGTCTACAAGAGCTAGTTCCAGGACAGGCTCCAAAAAACAACAGAGAAACCCTGTCTCGAAAAACCAAAAAAAAAAAAAAAAAAAAAAAAAACTACTGGTATTTAGGTTGAACACAACATACTACTTCCCTTCTCTACCAACCCCTCCCCTAAACAAATGACAATACAAATAGACACATAGCCACCGCATGAATCATTAGTTTGTGAGATACTGTTACCCTCAGGCTGCTGGACTCATATCCCCTTGTGTCTATGTCAAATCTTTAAAATAGTTTCTTTTCAAATACTTATAAAAGCACGTATGGTTGGAATAAAAATAAAGCACATACAGATGATATTTTTAAGCATGGCATTCTTGCACCAGAAAGACATGTTCTCTTTCATTGTATCCTATATATGTCCAGGGAAGAAGATGCTTTAAAGCACTGGTGGACAAAAGGAGTTTGCAGAAACACTCTCCTTTGGAATAACGTCTTTCATATAGTCCACCTTGCCAATATTAAAGCTCACGACAGAATTCACATTCCACTATTAAAAGGACAAAGGTATAAAAGTGTATGTGTTTCACATACAACAGTCATGCAAAGATGAGAAAGTGTAGACAAATCTCAACTATTTGAAAGTATGTTATGAAAAATATTTCCTCTATTTCATAAAAGATACTGAAGAGTTTGTTCAGAAATTTTCTATTTATCAATGCTATTTTGTGCTTTTCGAACCCTGAGTTCCTGGAAATCATCTCCCAGGTAAAGACTTTCATAACTCGTGCAATTCAAACATCTGGAAGTCTAGGTTTCTGAAAATGAGGCAGTTTCTAGTAACTGTGTATAGTTCTTTCTACCCCAGTGTTTACCAAATAACAGGATGCCAGCTTGTTTCTGTGAAGACAAATCATAATGCTGTTTAACAAAGATAAAACCCCTAAATCTGTGTGTGTATGTGTGTGCATGCCCATGCATGTGTATGTGTGTATGCACAGTTGTGTAAATCATAATACCATTTAACAAAGAGAACACCCCTACATCTGTGTGTGTACTCATGCATGTGTGTGTGTGTGTGTGTGTGTGTGTGTTGCAGAATTATGAATTCATTCTACAGAACTTCTTTTTTTTTTTTCCAAGACAGGGTTTCAGGGTTTCTCTGTGGCTTTGGCACCTGTCCTGGAACTAGCTCTTGTAGACCAGGCTGACCTCGAACTCACAGAGATCCGCCTGCCTCTGCTTCCCAGCTGCTGGGATTAAAGGCGTGCGCCACCACCGCCTGGCTTATACCTAACTTCTTGAAGACATCAAGAAAGCCCAATGTGTTTTATCCTGATGTGGCAGATTTCCATCTCCCCAAACTTCACTTTCCTTGACACCATGAGGATTTTTCAGGAGTAACATGCTTTCCATAGAAAGGATTGTACATCAAATGTGCCTTTACCACAACATGAAACTTGTCAGAAAGAGGACAAAAAGGTGAGAAGAGCTCCCACATAAAAATCAGAGCTAAGGCTGAACTCCTAAATCCATGTATTGAACACACCTTCAAATGGCACAGTGGAGCCACGCCACATCCTGCTGTTCACTTAAGTTCTGTGATCACAGATATACATAAATTTACCAAGCAAATAAATACAAAGGAAAAATTCTATTTATGTAGCCAAGCAGTTGTGCCTGTATTCTACAAAATGGATGTGAAAGCGACATTGGACCCCTCTTCCTTCATCCAGTCCCAGTTCACACAGCTCTCCTATGAACTGCTTCCAGCACTGAGGGAGACTTCAGTGTGGACAGAAAAAAGCAAATCTTCTCTATTACATCGCCCTAAATACAAGCCAACCACCTTAGTTTCAATGAAACGAAAAGAAAAGAAATCCATCTATGCCAATATTAGAAGGAAATCTTGTCATTTGGGCCACATAAAGAAACAGAATCTATAGTCTACAATGTGTGTCACCTTCCTAAAAAAGCCTTCTCACAGTTATTTCCTCTAATATAATTTTCTCTTTGTGTCCTGACTTTAACTACTTTCCAGCTACATATGAGCATCTATACATCTTTTTAAACAAACATTTAATGTTGCCAAAAGAACTGATCCCTGGTACCCATTAAAGAAACCAATTGGCAAAACAAGACGATTTTTAATGAGTATCTACAGTATGCCAAGTTAGATGCTATGGGCAATAAAAGAAAGCATAGTACATGATATCAATCCTTGAGTAATTAAAAGATCACGCGTGAATAAAATTACAGAGAGTCGACCAAGATTTTTCCAGTATGTAAGAATTGTGAATCTTGAAACCCATGAATTAAAGTCTAGTGACTTGAACAGAAAATTGTGACATGAACTCATCCTGGAAGACTCTGAATAGATGAGATGAATATTTAATAAGGGAATGTGGACTAGAAAGAGTGAAGAAAGTTCAAGTCTAAACTTACCACTACATTTTAAAATGAACAATGAGATCAAAATAGATACTTCCAATTTAGAGCAGTTTCTCCTAGTACCCACTAATAACAGAGAAAGGAGAGCTGCAAATAAATATAACAAACTGATTGTCTACTGTAGTTTTCCCCCCAAATAGGCACAGAAGAAACTCAGCAAAAATCATTTGGGAAGCTCTGTTGTGGTGATTCTAAATGCCTGGAAACCAAAGCCCACCCACCCCACCCCACCCCCACCGCCTTAATGATGCAGGAAGTAGAAACGATGCTATCTTGTTTTACTCAAAACTACCACAATACCCCAAAACCAAAGAAATGGGCACATAAACGAAAGACTCGATAAAGAACAGTGAGTCCCAGAAAGTCTGGAGAACAAATAATCAAGCCAGGATTGATTGCAGAAGCTCCTGTCTCTCATTCTGGGCCTGGTGCCCACGGAGATAGCAATACCATTGACAGTGTCACCCTCCAAACAAAGGGCCACAGTATAGAGAGAACAATATTAATTATTGTCAAAATTACTTGTGCACTCGGCGATTTCAATAGAACGATCAGCCTAAGTGGCAGCGACAACTTCTCAACATAAAACACACTTGCTGCCATCCAAACTGGATTTCGGGAAAGGTGAGCCAGTGCCTGGGTTGTTTAATCCGATTGTACGTGAGCTAAAGTAGTTCCCATTTTCAGAATGGACGTATCAAAGGCGTAATTGTTTTTGTCATCTGCACAGCAATTTTACTCCTGAATGCATTGTTTTAGGCAGGAATTAATAAAAATTGCATGCGCTTCAGGTGCTGGGTAGATCACCCCTTTCCACACAGCCCAGCCTGGAGCTGTGAATGCTCCTTTTCTTATTATCAGTTAATAATTCTCTCTCATTGAGGCAAATTAGGAACTTGACTGTGTTGGAGAGTCCAGAACACTGCTAGAGGCAAAGGGGGCTAAATGGCAGAAATTCCTCTCTGAGCAAGACGCATGAAGCACGACATTGTGTCCACCACAAAAGCCGCTCTGTATTTTTGATCCTTTCTAATTTAATTAGCCCAAGAGGTAGTGCATTAATTTGCCAAGAATTCTTCTGATGCGAAAGCTGCCCTTATTGCAGTGAAGGGAAAAAATAACCTGCGTGCTACAGTGGCATGCCAGTAATGAAAGGGGGTTATTTTTGTGTTACAAATGGCATTGCAGGGTTACAAGAGACCTTTAAACCTTTTTATCTCTGGTTAGGTCATATGTAACACAGTACAACACAAAGCACTAATTAACCAATTCTGGTCCAGAAATCTTTTTAGAAGGCTTAGGAGAGTTGCACAGTTAGAACTCAGGTCAAATGCGTTGCTTTGTTTTGAATTTAAAAGCGGAAAACATCTTCTGGTGTTTATATTAAAAGATAGAACAAAAATATCATCAATCGGCGGTTCAGTTACTCTCCCTGCTCAGGGCACGAGATCCTTCTTCTGGTCTTTGTTTCCTTGCTGTTTAGTGATATTCTTTATGTGGGCAAGCTGGAGCCTTGAAGTCCCTTCGAAGGTCTCTTGGCTCTTTATGCTGTATTTATTTGGTAAATTGTCTCCATGTTAATCTTCTTCATCAAATGCTTGGAGTCAGTTTTGAAAACTTTGATCAGAACTGCCACCACCAAGCTTCTTGGTCGCCATGTGCTTCTGATATGCGCTCGTGCCCGAGGATGGCTCATTTACTCGTTAAAGAACAAGAAACATGCGTCCTACCACGATAAGTCCTTCCCGATACTTTGAACTGCTAATTAAGTCTAGGTAATCATGTCTCCTGTTTGCAGAACTCTTTCTTTTCTAGAAATTGCAGGGATCCCGTTGAGGGACTCTCAACACCCTTGTCGCACTCCCTCGGCACTTCCCAAGCCAGCTGCCTGGATGAAGCTGCATAAAAACCCTCCCAGAAACAACCCAAGAAAACCTGAGGATTGCTGCCTCTTACATTTCATTCTCTGAATTTTTTAATGAAAACCAGTGGAGGGCAATGGTTTTAAAGGAACACACAGACAGGAACTCCCTGCCCGTGTTTATCTAGAGATCCTTGACAAGGAATGGTGGCGTTCAGAATACTTTTGACCATTCCTTAAGGATATCCCAAGGCACCACTAGCATTCTGTCTATGGCATAGTGTGAGATTCCATAGCCAAAGAGAAGAAGAAATTAGAACTGTCAAAAGCAGAGTCTATCCACGTGGAAGGAATGGCTGGAGTGAAGTCAGACAATCTGAAGAAGGCCTGGCAAGAGCTGGATGTTTTTTAAAAGACAGCACCGGGCCAGAAGGATGTTTTAAAGAGTGAAAAGGGGGACAACAATTTCATGCTCATTTCAAGGGAAAGATTCCCAAACTTGGGAGGAGCTGAATTAAAAAAGGTCTCTTACTCTTAATTCAGCAACATTTTCTTATGGACAGTATGAAATCCTCTAGTTTCTGAAAACTCGAATATTCTTTCTTATGTCTCTAGTATAACAAAATAGCACTCGTCCTGACCTTTGTCCAAAACATGAAATACTTCTCAAATAATACCCTACATTTTATTCTTTAACAATTTTTTTCTTCATAATAGTTTTTACTTTTCAAATTTTCTTTTTCAGCTTGTGCTTAAAATCAGCAGCTACTTAAGCAGGACGATGATAATTTCTATTCAAATTTAAAGTTCATAAATAGTATGGATATGGTAACTCAGCTGGGAATGTGCTTTTACAACTACATGTTAAACTGTTTTGAATTTTTCCAGGTTGTCCAAAAGATTTGAAAGTGTAAAGGATTTTTTTAATGCACAGTAAATACTTCTGAAATAGTGAATTAAAATCAAAAACAGATGACAATTTTATTCAACTTTTGGCTTCTGTAACATCAAACAGCACATTTTCTTCAAATGGTTTCATCAGTGGACTGGTAACTTCTTAAATTGATTGACTCAAACCTGTCACATATGTGATGAGTGGAAATTTATAAAGTAGTCCCTCCATTTTTCTCATCTCTTGACATTTTACATACCTCTTATAACAGACTAAAATGTAGCATCTTTGTCCAAACTTCTCTATAGATAATTTCATGTTTTCAATGAAAAATAAAGATAATAACCAAAGATTGAATATTTTATTTTTTATTTACAAAGATATATAAGAATTATGAGCTGTTTTTGCTTAATTATTAGCATAAAATATGGATAAAAACAAACCTAAATTTTGCTCAGAAAGAAAATTTAGAAACTTCGTCCTACCAATGTGCCATGAAAGCACATAAACTTATTAAAAGTAATGTTAAATACCAAATGATAGGATATCAACAAAGTTAGATGATTTTGAATTAAGGTCTAATGAATAATCAAAGCTAAGTTTTTGATATGATGAAATTGGTGTTTTACTCACCAATTCGAGCTAACATTATAATCTCTGAGAATGCACAGCCAAAGCAAAAGAATTTACCAATATAGGCTTCCCAGATAAAAATCAATACCCTTAGATCTCAATCCATACTTCCTAAAATACCATGACACTATTAACAATGTACTTGGCCTGAAAATCCATGTGTTCCATGACAGCCCCTAGGAGCTGGCTAATGTTTAAGTCATTATTGGTTGGGGACAATTGAAGAAAAGGTAACAGTGTGAATTCTTCCCTGAACATAAAGAAAGAGTGAGAGATCAAAAACAAATATCTAGATTTCTCCCCAAGCAGCCCAGAGATCAAAGTGGGTATTGAGTCATCTAGATACGTCCATTTGTTATGGACCTGAGGAAAGTTTTAGTCAGAGCCATGGGTCAAGCACACTCAAGCATAGAGTAGATTCTTCACACAGATGGCAAAGTTGTCAGGTGGAAACTCCCCTGTATTGGAGTACCCCAGAGAAGGACAAGGAAAGAGAGATAGAGTGTTTATCTGAGGCCTAGTAGCAGAGGGGAAAGGTAGAATATTTGTCTGAGAGCAAGTCACCTAAGTCCAGTGGGTGGCATATGCAAAGTACCAGTCAGACACCTGATGAGCCATGTCTTTTCTAGAGGGCAATTTTCTTTTTTTCAATATAATATTTTTATTGATTAAGAATTTCATATAATGCACCCTGATTACATTCACTTTCCAGCTCTCCCAGGTACATCCTCCCACCCTTGTGACAACCTGCCCACATACCCCACATGAAGAAAGAAGAGGAGGGTGGAGGAAGAGGAGGAGGAGGAGGAAAAAAAGGAGGAGAAGGAGAAGAAGGAGAAGGAGAAGAAAAGAAGAAGAAGAAGAAGAAGAAGAAGAAGAAGAAGACAAGTTCAATTTGTGTTGTCCATATTGTCCATATGTCCATATTCTCACTGGAACATGGTCAAACTGCAGTGGCCAGACCCTTAATGAAAACTGAGTCCTTACCCACCCCCACCCATGCCAGAAGCCATCAGTTGTGGAGAGTTACACTTCAGCATCCTTATCACAGTTTTTAAGAGTTCTCTTCATTGGCTTCCTGTCTAGGCTGATACTCTTTGGGGGGAGGAGGTGCATAAAGGTTGTCACTGAAGCCTTCTATCTCTCTCTTAACTGTGAGTCTGCAGTCATTGATACCACTGCAAAAAATTAAAATATAATATAAATTAAAAAAATAAAGCTTTCTTGCCCTTCACAGTCAGCAGGAACACACATCATAGACTTCCACTTGGTTTCTGGTGACAGCACAGCCCCTCGGACATCCACACGATCTCTGGTGTCAGCACATGCCACAGACCCCAGCATGACCTCTGGTGACAGTACAGACCACACACATCAACAAAGCCCCCTGCCATGGAAGGTGCCATGGATACCATCATAGCTAGAAGGCTATTTTCAATCCACAGCCACTTCTCAGAGAAACTGGAAGCTGCAGTCCCCTGACCTCACTCCCTAATCGGCCTCTGCTTCTGCTACTACTGTCAACCTGTGACAGAAACCAATTCAGAACAAGGAAGAGGCTAGGAAGCAAGCTCCCTGTAACAAGGAGACAGGAAGGGCCATGAAAGGTGCCTGACACAGGTGACTATTGATACTTAATAATGTAGAGGAAATTTAACATTGCAAAATGTCAATGATCATATCGTATGAGATGGCCTACTCAAAGAACTTCTGACAATACCCAAAGATAAAAATACCTAAGTGAGTAGGTACAGTGGCACATATTTTTAATCCTGGCTCTTGAGAGGCAGAAGCTTGAGAGCTGTGAGTTCCAGGCTATCCTGAATCACATGCCAGTCCTTAGGCCAAGCGAAACTACATATTTCAAATATTAAAATAAATTATGATGATGAGATAGGAAACTATAATTAATTGTGCAAGTCTACAGCAGCCTCAGTTTTTCTCCTATGAAAAAGTAGGACCTCTCCAGGTCGAATACTAGAACAGGAAGAGTAAGAGAATAAGATGAAGTAGAGACATAAATGAGAAAGATGGCCAACCTAAAAAAAACAAAAAGAAATTGAGATATGTTTTTGTCTTTATTTTCCTTTTCTTCCCCAAGACACCACACTGATGAGTTTAATTGCTTAGATCTGGAATCCGAGTATCACCAGTGTCAGATTGTTCTCTAGGTCAAGTTAGAAACACAGCCATTCTGCAAGTATGAGTCTACAGGCGGGGTAGGCCAGTGTCTCCCGAGGCAGGGACACAAAGGCTTCTACAGACGCAGTGATAAAGAAAGCACCTACAGAGGCAGTGGTAGGACAGTGTCTACAGACACAGTGTCGGTGTCAACAGAGACGGTGTTATGGAAGTGTCTACAGGCTCAGGTACCAACACTAGTCACATAGGACTGAGACACTGAAAACCTATTCCCATGAACTATCTCAGATCTAGGATTCTGCTTTTCATCCCTTTCCAGGCCTTCCTCACTTCCGCAGGGAAAGGTGACCCTCCTGTGTAGACGTGAGAACATAATTCCTAATGAGCCATTAGGAATAGTCTTTGCCTGTATAGTACACAGGCTGGACTAGAGAAGACAGCTATCAGAACCACTAACAATGTACTTTTGTGTCAAATGGAATCTGATGTACATCTTTCTTCCTTTCTCTCATTACTTATTCCCCTCTTTTCAACATGCATTTCATTTACACGTCTGAGCATCACCATAAAACACATTGTGTGATAATGAAGATGGAAGATAATGAAGCCAGATCCTTGATCTTGAGCAATTAAGTATGGTGAGAGATAAAGACACATTTTTGACACTTTCCTTTCCCACCACTCTAAACACAGAATAGCATAATTCATATGCATAAAACACGGGCACAAAAATATGAAAATATGTTCGGGTACGAGTGTGTGTGTGTGTGTGTGTGTGTGTGTGTGTGTGTATAGGTGTGTGCATGTATGTGTTGAGAGGCCTCCTTCAAACCCTTGGAGACAGCTCCTCTTCCACTTACCACACTCTTGCCTGGCATCTTTCCTACCATCGTCTGGTCTTTTATTTCAGCAGTGTTTTAAGAGTCATTGAACATATGTAAGGAAGCTAAAGCCCACTCAGAATGATGCAGACAGAAGCTCCTTCCAGGATGAGGGTTCACAGTGGTAGGAGTTGGTGATCTACTCAAGAAGAGACAGAAGGAAGTAAACAAAGAGATGGTACAGGGACAGGAAATTATGAAGACAAGGAAGAAACTAAAAACCAATATTGCCTTTAAAGTTTCTCCTATCCAAATTACCTTTCACTAATGTCATTTCAGAAGAAAAGAGGACTTAAATTTTGATATTTGAAACATGTCACAGTGTATATGTGTGAAATTGATGTTCTATTTTGTTTTGTTAGGGTCTCACTATGTAGCTCTGGATGTCCTGGAACTAGCTACATATAGCAGGCTGGCCTTGAACCACAGGCTGCATCTGGCAGTGGAGTGCTGGAATTAAAGACATGTACCATCATACCCAGTCACTTTATATTTCATAAGGACAAATTGAACTTTTCTTTGTTTTGTCTTGCTGTGGGACAATGGTCTTGTATTATTTTAATAAAACGCTGATTGGCCAGTAGCCAGGCAGGAAGTATAGGTGGGGTGACAGGCAGGAAGTAGAGGTGGGGCGACAAGAATACAGGAGAATTCTGGGAAGAGGAAAGGCAGTTTGCAGTCGTCATCCAGATACAGAGGAAGCAAGATGAGAATGCCTCATTAATAAAAGGTACCAAGCCACATTGCTGACATTGACAAGAATAATGGGCTAATTTAAGATGTAAGAATTAGTTAATAAGAAGACTGAGCTAATAGGCCAACCAGTTTGTGATTATTGTAGACCTCTGTGTGTTTCTTTGGGATGGGATGGCTGTGGGACTGGGCAGGGCAGAAACCCTCAGTCAACAATGTCACATTTTAAAAAAAAATTGCATTGCTTTAGGAACAAGTAATAATTTATCAGAGCTGTTAAAATCATGGGGAATGTTAAAAAAAAAAAAAACTATCACATCCAAGTCCAAACCATACCCACCAAGGTGGACTGTCTGGAAGTTGGCTCAGATAGCAATAAAGTTTAAAACACCCTAACCAAAACTGAAGTTCAGCCATGGCTGTGGGTAAGAAAAGTGTATCTGGACATGAGAGTATTAGCCACAAGCCTACCATCACCCCACACAAATGCAAACTATTCTGAGCAACTCTCTGTTTTCCTTAATGGCATTATCAACAATTTCCTATGCATAATGATGCATTGATCCAACTTCAGAGTCCTTTACAAATAAAGTGAGTATTTAAAGTTTATGATCACACCTATTTTCTAATAAAATAAAGATTTTGAGTGCCTAACCCCCCCCCCCAAAAAAATGAGTTTTCTAGATAGGTCTTGGTGGGTAGAAAAAACTCAGCCAGAATAATGGTACAATAGTCTTGTTCAAAAGACCCCTTATAGTCTCTACCCTAACAACTCTGAAACACACCTTATCTTATCAAGTTATTCCTGCACTTCATTCTGTAGCTTCTCTCTTCTAGCCTGTATCTGGGCTGATTTACAGGGTTTCATAATTCAGCAATCAAAAATACAGGTGCTGATTTAGGTGGAGAGGTGCTGATTTAGAAGACGTCCAAAGAGCCATTTCATGCAAATATTCCTTAGTTTCATGGCTACATATATGTTGCCCTGAAAATACAAACTTTCATTCACATTCACACCGGCCACTGGAAACAGGAGGTCCTCCGTCTCCAGCAGTCTGCATGAAGTTGCGGAGAGAAGCACCAGCTCTCTATACAAACACTGAACTGCTCTTGGGCAACATGTTTTCTAAAGGTGCAGAATCCACTTTGTTTCTGTCACTTGTCAGAATTAAGCATAAATAATGTAAAAACAAACAAACTGTGCCAGTACAAAATGTACTATTTGTTTACAAGACACTCGCAGAATCTGACAGTGGCCCTCTGTTAGCAATATTTAGGCCATAACCATATTGGCCAAATTGTACACAAAGAGAAATCTGAAGCTTTGGGTAATGTTAAATAGTTTTAAATTCCTCCCTGTATCTGGTGTCTAATCTCAAATGTGATCAGACAGAGTTCTTCATTTTAATAATCATATTACTCGAAAGCCCAAACCAGAAGAACGATGAGTTAAGAGAAAACCACATAGCAGGCTAGCATTCACCTCCCTAGATTTTGGGATTTTTCATGCAGTTACAACACTCTCAAAGATGCTGAAAAGCAAACAGAGTTAGCATCTCTTACTTTTTTTTTATTTTTACAGAAAAGCATTCAAAGGGGAAAATATAACTTATGTCATTATGTCTTTGTAGCACACAAACACCAAAAACTTTAAAAAAAATACACTCAATGCAACATTTTTGTTGTGTCTTGGGTATTTCATTACACTGTAGTCCTGTGAGAAACATAATCCCATCGACCATGGGTTGGAAAACACTATTCTGAAAGTGGAATAAACCACGGAATAATCCTCAGAAGCCACTTCTTGTAGTCTCACTGATACTGGGCAGAGCTTTCCTTCTACTCGGTCTAATGGGTACCCATTGTATTCATGACAAAGTGAAGAGTGCATCTATCCAGTTTACAACTTCCCTTCTATCGGAGCTACTGGCATCATAGCAAAAAAAAAAAAAAAAAAAAAAAAAAAAAAAAAAAAAAAAAGGCTTTTCTTGAAGACAGCATCCTAGGCAAAGCCACACTTTCTGTGTGTTGGTTCAAAAGTTAGGAAGTGAATTAAAACCGAGACCCTAATTCTTGCAAGTAGGAAAATGAATTCACAGCCTGTGATTTTTATCTTGTGGTTAGCTAACACATCACAAGATACCCTCATCTTTCAGGACCATGTGTCACATGATATGGAGGATAAGATATTTTCAAACTTCTCCCTCCTGTTCTAAACTCACATAACTGCAAGTTCTTATCTGCCCCGCTCAGATGAATTCTGCACCAAAGCTGCATAGTGGGTGCGCATTCCAAAAGCTGGGCACTATGCCTCCAACACTACCTGGTTCTGTTTTCAGTGATCACAGTGAAGCTAAGATTATTGATG
The DNA here is from genome assembly GCF_018167655.1 of Microtus oregoni. Classification (NCBI taxonomy): domain Eukaryota; kingdom Metazoa; phylum Chordata; class Mammalia; order Rodentia; family Cricetidae; genus Microtus; species Microtus oregoni. The sequence goes on from NW_024543084.1 coordinate 1,591,124, forward strand.
CTAAAGCAAACACTTTGTTTCCAAGGTTGAAGCAGGTGTCTGTCTCATCTCAAGGGAACACTGTACTCATGAACACTTGCTCTGGATTCAAAGAAGGCTTTCCAGACAGTTGAAATGGCTCTAACTTTTCCTTTTGGGGGCTCTTCTTTATAGTACATTAATCTCCAGGAAACAGCAAAAATACTGTATTAGTTCTGGTAGTATTTATATTTTCTCCTACACTGCATATATTCTCTAATAACTGGCCTGGAAATTGTCAAGTATGCTAGGATGGCTAGGCAGAGAGATCCAAGGATCTGCCTGACTCTGCTTCCTCAGGACTGGAATTACAAACTTATGATATCATGGAAAACACTTTCACGGGGGAGAAGGGGAGTTTCACTGTGTGGCCAAGGCTAGCCTGGAATTCTCAGTATAAACCAAATGGCCTTAACTTCACAGAGACCCCCTTGTTTCTGCACCTCCTTGAGTGTTGAATTCACACTGTGTCACAGCCCTCCAACACAGCAAGTTGTTGTTGTTGTTGTTGTTGTTGTTGTTAAAGTGAGATCTGGAGATAAAATTCAGGTCCCTATGCTTACGAGGCAAGCACTTGACCAATTTAACCTTCTCTCCAGCTTGCATGTTCTCAGTTGACACTTTACGTTCCGTAATTGTTTCAAACCCACAGTTGCATTTCAATGAATGCCAGGGAATTTCTAGGAATTTTCTGGTGCCTGTATCTACGGTGATACAGGCTAACTTCTCTGAAATCGCTTACAAAGGATCAAAGATGATGGAAGGAAGCGCTGCAGGTTGTGCTTTCGTCCCCTGAGGTTAAAGGCATATACGGGGTATTTAGGAAGACGGTGTTTGTTTCCTGAGAGAAACAAGCGTCTTCGATGAGTATTCCATTTTATACATATAGGTACCTCAGTGCCTACCGAACAACTGGTACTTCATAAATACTATCCTACAAAAAAAGATTGATCGCTTGTAATTTATTTCATTATCAGCCTCAGCATATGTGTGAAAGAGACTCAGCCTTTGGGACCATATTAAACTTGGAATTTTATTATTTTTAATGTGGAGCATTGGGAAACAAAGAAAAGGAAGAATTGAAGGAGGAAAGGGAGAAGTAGGACACAGAGGAGAGAAGAAGAAGGAGAAAGGGAGGAGAGGGAAAAGGAAAGAAAAGGAACATCAGGGAAGGGAGGAGAAGAAAAGAGGGAGAGTGGAGGAAAGGGAAAGAGAGAATAGAGGACAAGAAGGAGGGAAGTAGATAAAAAGGGATTGGGAAAGAGGGAAGAAGAAATTGGAGAGGAGAGGAAGAAAGGGGAGGGAGAAAGGGGAAGAAAAGAAGAGGAAAGGAGGACGGGGGAGGGAGCAGTGTAGACCAGATCTAGATAAATGAAAACCACTGTTCTGCACAGGTGGACTTAGGTAAGAAAGTCTATATTTACTGTAATGTTTCTTATCATGAAACAAGAGCCACTCAGATAGAAGAACATTTTAATTATCAGTGAGAAATACCAGTAAATGTGCCCTTCTTTGCTCCCAAACTTGGGAAGGACTATAACTCCTCTCCCTGAAACACAGGCAGTTCACTTCCATGGATTTGGTGGTACATACACAGTCACACTTAGAAACAAGAATATCTAATCTACCTTAATAGGCGTAAGCCGTGCTCTTGTTTTGAAAGTCTCATCCTATAGGAAGAAAATAGGGTCAGATCCAGAACTCTGTCCTATCTTAATTCTCACCCTAAGATTTTATTACTACCTTAAATGGTAAAAATTAGCCACAGTATAAAATATTAATTCACTGTAACTGCCAATATGAGGAATGATAAATATATTTTTACCTGATCCATTCACAAGTTGAATACAATTCACTGCTACAGTTTAAGATGAGATTGCTTTAAGATATAAGTAATTGAGTAAACTCATGCACAAATATAAGAACTGAATAGTGCTATATAATAAAAGAAGATTACTATGAAGAAATAATAGCGGAAAGGGAGGAACATCTTTCTGAGTGATCAAGAAAGACCCGATATCATGACTAAACAGAGAACTAGGACCAATGAGAAACATCCAGACAAAATGATTTTTAGACAGAACACAAAACGTTTCAAGTCAAGGGGAACCTCAGTCCCTTCAAGGAACTGGGTACTGCCAGGAGAGAAGGAAAGGAAAAGACAATGGGGATCTTAGAGCACAGTTACTGGTGGGGAGGGAAGTGAGAGGATTTGTCAGGTATCAAAGCACAAAAGGCCTTATGGGTTATGACATGGGTTAGATTTTATTTTCCACGTCATGTGAAAATACTGAAAGAATCAAAGGAAAAAGGAACAATTAACTGTGGTTGCTCAGTAAGAAATAGATTTATGAGGAAACAATAAATAAAGAGACCAATTAGGAATTTATCACAGTAGAGATAAACTCCATAGGAAAAATAGATGATGGTGGAATAGTCTAAGGTAATAACAATGGAGGATGGAATAGAAACAGATGGACTCCAAAGCTCTTTAGAAGATGAGATTGGCATGGCTAGCTATGCAATTGCCTAGAATGATGTTGAGGAAAGCAAGGGCAGAGATGATCCACAGATGTCAGACCTGAGCTATGCAGGTTCTGCAGGGAAAACTTTCAGGCTTCCAATTCCGTACTCCCTGATGCACCGGTATGTAGTAAGCAACCAGTCACAAGGTACCTAGTTCTGAAAGGCGATCAGTGAGGGATGATTGTGTCACTGTCCGAACTCCGAAATGTCTAAAGAGCATATTGGGATGCCATTGGTTAGGTCTAGCTCTTTGAAGATTGCCGTCATATCATGATGTCTAAGTAACATCAACTTGGGTTTGGAGAATTAAGACTGTAACTGTTTCCTTTCTGTCTAAATTTGGAATCAGTAGAAAAGTAGGGCATAGGTCCCACCAGATAAAGACATGGATGATTAGGCAATCAGGCTCAGAAGAAAGGCTATCACTTCCTTTTCTACCTGCCATACTCTACTCTAGTCTTGGGGACATTTGTCCACTCTGTGGCACTACTTTATATGCCTAGGGTAGAGAAGGAAGCAGAGGGAGAAGAAAAAACTCTTTTGGAAGTTAGTAAAGGTGGAGGCTTTATTAGCAAGAAAAATGATTTTGTTTATTGTATGCCTTGGAAGGCAGAGATCTCTTGGTCCTTGATAGGTCATTCCAGCTTTCAGGTCCTATTCTTCTCATACAAGATGGCAGAGCATATACACATACTTTGTTTTTTCTCTCTAAGAAGTGAACTCTTTTGTGCAACCATTATCTGAGTTGAACTGAAAAATGTGTAAACACCCGCTAGGGTAGAACTATCTTGGTAGGTTGGCTGGAAGTTCTTCAGGAACATCTTAGGACTCCAAAGGGGTTCAATATTGTAGGGACTTTTGCTTGCCACCCGTTTCTTAGGAACCAAGTGGCCACACGTCTGAGGAACTAGACAGTTGGGAGCAAGCTCACAGATCTGTTAAGTGATGAAAATAGTGGAGAAGCAAGCAGAATATCCACCAAAGGGCAAAAAGATGAGAATTATCAAGTAAACATTTTATTGAAAATGAAGACTAACAGAGATAAGTTTTATTTCATTGCATTCATTATCTCTCTGAATACTTTTTATGCCAAGGTGTGTGAATTTTTGTCATTGGTTTCCCTGTTTTGACTTCTCTGACTGTTGAGGTACATTTTAATAGTAAATATTTTACTGTCCTGCAGAAATGATTAAGAAGATACAAGATACTTTGAAGAGATATCTAAACAATGCAGGATAGGAGCCTGAAGAGCTCCAAGGCTCCTGACTTAAAGGGGTCTCATCTTCCTCCGATGTTGATTTGATCCTGAACTGAGTTTGGCTGTGGTATTTTGTTGCAGGACAGAGCATTGTTAAGCAAGAAGTCATTCCTTTTGATGCTGGGTTTGTATTTTATTTCCATGCTACCTTTTAAGAAAGTAAGTGAGGGAGTGGAAGCAGATCAGGTATTTGCCGTTACTCGCGAGTCATTTGCTCTCACATAATTTAATATCCATACCGCTTTGCTATTTATGGCACATATTGAAAGGAGTCGACATATGTAGACATCTTCACCACGTAGCTTTATACTCTTCTTGAATACAAAGATGTAAATTTTGTCACCATTTATGCAACCTGTTAAAAATCTTGCTATTAATTCATGTGAATGAGCTTTCCTCTAAAATTTTAATTAAAACATGAATGCACTGCACACTTCAATCTGCAATACACTACATGTACATTTTTAAAATTCTGACTGATTATTAGCTAGTGGGGAAATTATTTATAAGTTTTCTCATACCTTAAAATCCAACAAAGCAGCTATATGTGTTTAAAAAACAAGCATAAATTTCTTTCTAGGATCAGTGTCCTCTTCATCTTCTTATTGTACAGCAATAGTCTTCTAGGAAAAGAAAAATGGAAATCCATACAGGTAACTAAGTGTTTTAGCCTAGGAAACTCAAATGTGGGTGTGGGGGATGGGGTGGTGGAAGAGCCACAAAGGAGAAGAATCAGTCATGCTTTAAAAACAGTTGTATTGCAGATATGTACAATGAAACTCAAAACCATGTGTGCATTAGGACTTCTATAAGTGTTGAAATTCAGGGCTGGAAAGATGGCTCATCAGGTAAGCGTGTAGGGCACCTCAAACTGTTTATAACTCAAACTCAAGTGACCAGACACCTCTGGCCTTCTGCAGGTACCTGTAACCACATGCACAATCTACATGCTCACTCACATATACACATAATTAAAATAAGTATTAAAAAGAAAAATTTGATTTTCTAGACAGACTGCTTCGCGCCTCAGCTATGATAGTAATTAGTTCTTTGTTAACCCTAACTCTTTCTAGAATAACTGCTAATTTAAAAGATGGTCATATATTTTGAAATATTCAATTTTAATATAATTATAATCTATTAGAGGCATTTGTATGTATTTTTATGAACCTAGTAAGAATACAGTGACATAGTATAATATTGTTTTATTCTTAATATCTTATTATAAAAGGGAATAGACTCTATAACAAACCTTACCCTTTGTTCTTTTAAAACCTTCCATCTTGGTCCCTTTTCAGCTGTCGTTGTTATAGTTACAAATAAATATAATGCTATATATATTCTTTTACCACACAATTTTAATGTTATTGCAAGAATTGTTAATAATTATGATATTAAAAGGGAAGATACAAAGATTTTTCTAGACTAATTTTTGAAAATGTAAGTGTACATTTTGCTAAAGGAATGAAAGAGAATTGTTTGATTAACTGACACTCAGAAATCATTCCTGAGCAATCTGTTAGAATTTCTTTCCCCTCGCAATGTTTTCTGTTCTGTGTTATCAAGAACTATGAATCACAATTTCTGGCAGCTAAAATCAAAGGGGGTGAGAGTCTATTAGCATCCTAAAAATATGCATGCCCTAATGCTCTCTTAAAATATGTCTGCTCAGAGATGTTGCAGATTTTCTCAGCCAAGCAAAATGACATTAACTAAGACCCTGGCATGAAGACTTGCTTATTTTAGTTTGCTTAACAATGTAAACCATAGCACAAAAATATTGCTACTCTGTGGCACATAACTTCTTCTCTCACACTCTGACCCATTGCTTGTTAATATCACATGATAAATGATCAGATCACTTGTGATCACTAATTATTTTGATCATTCACTTACAAAGACAAACTAAAACCATTTTAGAATTTGTCCTTTTCTAAAGAGCAGGCCTTCTTTCTGTTATAAAGGAGTCTGGCTTAAATCACTTAGATGAAACTAGAAGTAAGGGAGAGCAATTAATAATTTAAATCAAGACAGTGTAATATGTCTACATAAGTAGCTGATAAATTTCTGGAAAACTTAAAAGTGATGCTAATGTTTCTCCCATTCTGCAGTCCATGAGGAAATTTGACTTTATTTGCCCTGTTCTCAGGAAGGTTTACTACAGGAATCCAAAAGGATTTCCTACCAATGTCTGACAGAGTGTTTCATTGACTCTGGGTATGGGGAAGGGAACACAAGCCAGATCTAAGCCAAAGGAGGATGCATGTTTTTCTGATGCTCAGGCAAAGGCCTACTTGATATGGGATTCCCCTCTGTATGCTGTGATTACCATTAATGAATAAAGAAAACTGGCTTGGCATGATAGGGTAGATCAGAGCTAGGAGGGGAAAACTAAACTGAATGTTGGGAAGAAGAAGGAGGAGTCAGGGAGAAGCCATGGAGCTGTCAACAGAAACAGACATGCTGAAATTTTGACAGAAAGCCACTGCCATGTGGCGATAGATGTATTTCAGATGAAGAGGTATTTTCCAAACCGTTCAACAACTGCAGAATATGGCATTAAAATGTTTTCAAAACTTAGGGCTTTTCACGACAGTGAGACACATCTGCTCCCAGCAGCACCAATTACTTCAAGAGGAAGATGGGTATTGGAGAGGTTCCTTTTGGAGTTGGATAGCCATTTGACAAGAAACTGCTCTTACCTGGACTACTTGATGAACTGGACACACAGGAGTCACAGAAAAATGACTGCTGAACTTGCCTAAAGGGAGATGATTCTTGCTTCATGAAAACATCTGCCAGACATTCTGTGGGACACAGAAGAAAGTGACTGATGAACTGCCTTTGAAATTTTCTGCTTCATGGAAAAGTTTGCTGAATACAATGGGAGGATAGGCTGAATATGGATGCCACAACATTATAGAAGAATTTTTGGTGACTGTTCAGGTAGCGAGATGTCTCTGTCAATTCTAGAGTTTTGGAAATTGCTTACAATGTACTTCCTGTTTACTTAGGTAATATTATAACCTTCTGAAGTCTTTGATGAAATTTAAGATTTTATAGTTATAGTTTTTCTTAGTTATGATAAAAAATAAATTAGATATAAATATTGTAACTGTAATTATTGCTTGATGCTTGTTTTGTTATATGTAATTTTACTATATTAAAATTAAAACCTTCTTTTTCATTTAAACAGAAAAGAGGAGGTGATATGGGATTCCCCTCTGTGTGCTGTGATTACCATTAATGAATAAAGAAAACTGGTTTGGCATGATAGGGTAGATCAGAGCTAGGCAGAGAAAACTAAACTGAAGGCAGAGTCATGGAGACGCCATGGAGCCACTGCCAGAGACAGACATGCCGAAACTGCTGGTAAGCCACTGCACATGGTGATACACAGATTAATGGAGATGGGTTAATTAATTTGTAAGAGTTAGCCAATAAGAAGCTTGGGTTAATGGGTCAAGCGGTAATTTAAATAATAGTTTATGTGTGATTATTTCAGGAGTCTGGGTGGCAGGGAAACAAACAAACAACCTCCTTACAACACCTACTACTGCTGAAGAAAGTGGAAAAACGTGAGCAGATGCTTTCACTACACACCAGAGGACAAAGGTTGTGGAACTGCATCCTCCTCTGCATGCAGTGTTTTCTTATTAAACAGAAAGCAGCAAATTCATTAAAGGAGCGCTTCTACCTGTTTTGCTTCATGTAGCTGGTATATTTACAAACTTCTGCAAATGTGCTATGCTGTGAGCAAGATAAAATGGATGTATTTGAATTCAGTGGAAAAAAACAATGAGTTTTACTCAATAGCAAGAGATTTGCAAAAAGTAACAAAGAACACAAAGAATTCCGGACACAACCCTGACTATCATATGTGGGAAGAGGAAGACTTGGGAAGAAAGCCAGCCTTCAAAGAAGGCTTAGAGAATACACCTAATTAACAGTTGAGGAAATGGGAAAAAAATAGTAAGTGACAACAAAAACTCTTAGTGCTATTTTATGCCAAGAAGCCAAATTTAATTTTATTCCATTAGGCCACCATTATTCAAAGATGTCTCTTGAAACGTGGAATTCAATTATGTGATTATTAATATATTCCAAATGTATTTCATATGAGTATATATATTTCAGAGAAAAATAATTTTGTATTCAAAGAATTGGAACCAGCTAGAGAAATGGCTCAGTAGATAAAGCACTTGCCAACAACTATAATATCAAACCATATCCCCAGAACCCATGGAAAAGTCAGGCAAAACTGGTCTTCTCCGAAATCTCAGCAGTCCTGGAGCTAAAAAAGAGGACCCTCTCCCCAGGAAGAGGAGTAGATGACCTGGAATCATTCTGGGTTCAGAACGCCTCAATATACAAAGTAGAGAGAGATTGAGGAACGTGCCTGACATCAGCTTCATCTGCTTGTGTAAATACACATATGTACAACACACACACACACACACACAACTTGAAATCTGGACACAGTGGCATTCACTTTTAATTCAAATATTCAAGACAGTCTGAAACCGGTTAATGGAAAGTGTGTCTATGTGTGATTATGTGTGAGTATGTATGTTCTCTCTCTCTCTCTCTCTCTCTCTCTCTCTCTCTCTCTCTCTGAAGTTACACTGGGATTTAATCAACTATCCTTCAAGTAAGATATAGGAATGATATTAAAGAGAAGAAATCATTGTTTTTTAAGTGGGAATGCTTTTTATACTTTTTCCCATTTTCTACATACTTTCTGAATGGTATACATATTCAGAGAGAGAGGAGATAGAGAGTTGCTGAAGGTGTCACTCCTTTTCTGAGGTTCCATCTCTTGACACTGCAGCATTGCTGATTGATTGATCATCACGTATTTACCAGGACTTATGCAAACCATAGCAATCAGAAGTAGTCCTGGATGAGCTTGAACCATTTCTTCTGTGGCAGAAATAGAGAGTCCTTAGAGAACAAAAAGAATCTATCAATGGGACATTGTTCAAAGGGTACACATTCACCAATCAGAAGCATCTAATAGCAATATTCCATGTGGTACCAGGTGCAAAACAAATGGAGAGCCCATATATTCACAT